>NC_066543.1:12271228-12493728 GCF_024679095.1 Eriocheir sinensis
CTTTGCGTGAATGTTGCAAGGAGTAAAGTAATGCATGTTTAGTGAAAGGAGACGGAATTACTTGATTTTGCAGCACCCCTCGGAGTGTGTAGGCCAATTATAGGAATAGGATATAGTTGTGAATTAAGCTAGGGAAGGGGTAAAATGGTAGAGAAATTAAATATATAGGAACAGCTCTGTCCAAGTAAGGGAGAGGAAGAAAGTAGAAGTGGAACTGCTATCATCATCAGCTATTTTAGTCTATTCAAGCTGATGCCTTGTCAGTGTTTGCCAGACCTCTCCTGACTGGCTGGCTTCTCTTACTCTTATGTCTGTCAATAACACATGCTCTTGTGCTCCATGTTTGTGTTATTTGCCATGGCACACTTCTTGTAAAAATATAGCACCGAGTTCAACATGAAGTCTCGGTAAATCTCATGCCATATTTAGCCCCAGCAGACTGATAGAATTTTTTCCAGCATGATTTCCATCATATATATATATATATATATATATATATATATATATATATATATATATATATATATATATATATATATATATATATATATATATATATATATATATATATATATATATATATATATATATATATATATATATATATATATATATATATATATATATATATATATATATATATATATATATATATATATATATATATATATATATATATATATATATATATATATACATACATATATATAAGACCATACATATTAATAAGATGGGCTAATACGAGTAATGAAGAGGTGTATAGCTGTGAGAGAATGACTAAAGAATAATTCATTCAGATAGTTAGCGAGAAAGCAATATGTTAATCTTGGGAATCTTGCAATAAAGAAGTTCCATTTATTCACCAAGAGGCAAACATAATTTTCAATCCCATTTATAGGGAAGCAAAATTAATTTAATTATTCAGTATTGTCAGAGCATGCATTTAGATTGCTACCAGAAATTTCTTTGCACTGCTGTTGAAAACATACTAATCATTCCAAGTCATTTCCATCTTTACCTTTTCCCCTCATGGACGCCAATCCTGCATGATCCAGTGCTTCATTAAACACTTTCCTCATGCGTACTTTACATCATCCATTCGCCTTGACGACACCTTCAGACTATACTTACCTTCCCTTTTCTCTTGTTCTGATGTTCCAAAACCAATTCATCACAGTGTCTATTTCTTTACTTTTCTTTTGTCATGTTGAAGTGAGATAAAAATCTTTAACACCATTATTCCTTGCCATAAGCTCAGTTGACATATTGTTGGAGATCCTAAGTGTCATGGAATTGCAAATAACTATCATCCTACTGTTATAAAGAATTCTAGTGAATGGAGTCGCCTCTTGAAAGGATGATGTTATCTCTGAGACAAGGTTTTTGAATAGGCCACCCATGCACCACGTAAAAAATTGAGCAGATAATAATCAGGATTACTGTTTACCAAACAAGAGTATTTTCAAGATATTTTTATTATAATCTGACTGTAACAAAATATACAAGTCATATCTAAATGCATTCCTAGACCTAGATAATTGCCAAATTATAAATATTAACTTATGAGACATGGCATCTAACTCTCCTCATTCTTGTTGTCAGTTCTTATAAGCAGCTTTATCACGTAAGTATTTATATTTACATTTCTCCTCAGTTAAAAACACATGGTTGTGCAGCCCATTGACAAGTTTTATAATTGTATGTACTGTTTGGTGTTGAAACTCCATTTCTACAAGCCACTGATATACTTTTAACGTGTATCCATATTCAAGAAATATCATCCTTAATAACTTTTAAACTCCTGTGTGTGCATGATTGTATTTTAGATGTTCCTTTTATTTTGAGTTTTCCATTTGCTGAACAGAATGAAGGCTCACATCCCAACAAGAAAGAGTAGTGTGGCAGCCTAGCAAGCTGTCAGTGACCCCTCCAGAAGAAAAGACAAAACTGGCTACTGGCAAGGAGAATCGTCGAATGGATCCAGAGAATGGGAAAATAAGAGGTGATGTGTACTGCATGTTTTGATGTAGCTGGAAGAAGGAATAGTAGAGAAAGGAGATGATTTCAAGAGAGGGAGGTTGGATATCAAAGACTTACTCAGTACAAGGTGTGATGGTAGGAATAAGTTTGATTTTAGTTGAAGTATTTGACATTCAGTTTGTGCAGGAATGGATGAAATGTACACTAGGAAGGGTTACAGGGAGGGGTGGCATTTTCAGTATCCCTTAGAGTGTGTATGACAGACCTGAAAGATAGTGTTACACTAACTTCTTCAATGACATACTAAAATGTATGATTAAGATTTTAGTAAACATCATCAAACAAAGGAAAGACAGATCATCGGGGGTCATCTAAATTTTTCTTTTTTGGGGAAAGTTTGAGTAGAGCCAATCACACAACAATCTGTCTTATTGTGATGGTTGCCTGTACAGTACCCTCTCAAGTTTCACGCTCGCTTCATTCCGAAGGTATAACACTAAACTTGAGGTACTGATAACACTGAAAAAGCGCTCATCTGTTCCGACCCGTGGAGATTTTTTTTTTTTTTTCATGTAGGCTATGGTGCCGGTAGACTATCCATCTGGGCCTGATGGTCGGCCCCAAGCCCGTCATGGCGCAGGTAACTGTTTATAGTGGCGTCATTATAATTGGCTCATGCTGCCCCTCGGAGCTCACTTTTTTCCTCCTTTACTCCCTTGTTATCTCAAAATACGTACCTTGGAAGAAAATAGGAAGAGAGAACAGGTCGTTTTAAAGACACAGATGAAGCCTTACGATTGGCTGAGCTCTGAAAACACGCTTGTGATTTGCTGGGAGTCCGATGACGTCATCGCCGGCGCTCACCAAGTCAGCGGCCTCACTGCCTTAAGGCCACACTGGCCGTTTTCCTCTATCCGTTGTGGCTATTGTCAACGCCTGTGCGCCCATCCAGGAGTGAGTTGTCGATTGTCCGTAACCTGGTGTCACATTGGGCCTTATTCTTCCCACCGCGTTGGCGGCAGCTTGGGCAACCGCCAAATCCCACTATTCCGGGTGTGCGTCACACACGGCCAAGGTCGGTTGCCCGTATCCACATGCACTTGGGTAATGGCAGCACAAGCCGCGACAGCCCTTACTTTAGCAGACGACGCCATGTTGAAACAGGGCATGTGCTTTGTTTATGTTGTGGATGTGGATACGGGTAACCAACCTTGGCCGTGTGTGACGCACACCAGGAAAAGTTGGATTTGCCAATTGGCCTAGCTGGTGCCAACATGGTGGGAAGAAAAAAAGCCCTGTGTGATACCAGCTTACGGATAACCGTGAACTCGCTCCCGGTTGGGCATACAGGCGTTGCCCATAGCCCCAACGGTTGGACGAAAACGGCCATTGTGACACCGCCTTAATGCAGTGAAGCCGCTGATAGGGTGAGCGTCGGCGATGACGTCATCAAACTCCCAGTGAATCACAAGCGAGTTTTCATAACTGCCAGCCAATCGTAAGGTAGCCGCCTTCAACTGCGGCTTCAAAACGACTGTGTGTGTGGTTCGTTATGAGCCTCTCTCCACAAAGTTTGGAGGAAAACGTCCAGTGTGATACTGCTACCTTTAAAGGTAGCGTGCGTGACGCGGATGGTAAGTAGACGTGACCCGTACGTGTCAAAGCAGCGCGAAACTCGGGGTGATAAGAATTTAGGACTAACCGCAAAACTCGGATACCGCGAAACTCGAGAGGTACTGTACTTTGTAAATGCAGTTTAACTTTTAAGTATTTAAGTCTGGAATGTTTATAAGCCTTTTCTGCAACTAAAAGCAAATGCTGACTTACAATGTGCTGATGATTCTTTGGGGTACTAAGTAACTTAAGAGTATATTGCACATAGTCTAGACTGTCACAATCAATAAATGGCAGCATACACCGGGGTATGCATTGCCTCACCTACCCTACATTTCTATTCCCAAGGATTCCTCCAAGCAAGTTTTCATGCAGGCACCTTTCTGATACCAAGTATCTCCCAACAAGATCCAGTGATTTTCTCTTTTCTACTATTCTCTCGGCCCCACACGTCCTCTGCGTGTACCAAAACACATAAGAATTTAATCAAGACAAGGAGAGGGTATTCGCCGGCTGCCTGGGATTGAGAACCCACGACCAGCGTGACAGGAGAGCCACTCCTTACCGAGTCAGCCAAAGAAGTACCCCACTCGCCAAGTGGGTTATGGGAGGCTCCCTTGTCAGGCCTAGTCGCCGCACTACAATAGGTGCCCCCTTGACCTCTTCATTAAAGGTTGTCCCTTACAGAAACAACCAGACAGGGTCGGCTTCTGGGTAGCGTTCCACATGCCCAAAAGGCACATATTACCAAAAGCATCAATATGCTTCAAGTCAATATTTTGTTTGTCTCCCAGCTATAGAGTAAGAGCACAACTGACTGGGCAATCGCAATCTTTGTCCTTCTACTTAGGTATTCACTGTACCATGTTGAATGAGTGAGTGAGCTAATTTCTTGGTAGTCTTCTTGACATGACCTGCCTTTATTCTGCCCTACACTACCTAGGTATGTGAAATTTTCCAAGATTTCAATGTCCTTGCCACACACATTAAGAAAATGTATTGGTTCATCAAGTAAGCCTCCAAACTGGCCCAGGAGCCCTTAGTCTCAATGGTGGTGGTACTTCAGGAGCCACCAGCAAAAACAAGGTCAATGACTTTGGTCTGCCTTATACCCAGTCCATGCAAATGCTAAAAGGTGATGGCACAGGGTCACAGCCCTGTCCCACTCTCATGTTCATATGAACAGAGTTGGATACCACTCCACCCCCAGCACACACTTTGCAGCACTCTAAGTTCCTGAGTACAGGCACAGGACCATCAATCCTTATAGGAATCCTACAAGTCACTTGAAATCTACAAGTATCTTACGATGCACCAAATCAAATTCCTTGAGAGTGATGTAGGTTGCAAGGATCACTTGTTAAAATTCACGCTAACACTACATCACTATGCAAAGTACTCGGATATGATCATTGTCGAACCTGGAATGTAGTGTTTAAAAAACATGAAAAGAAGCATTCTATACGTCACACTAAGTGGTTTTCATACATTCCCAGATTAGCTGGTAATGGAACCAAAGTACCCTCTCCGTATTTTTCTTGTCATAAACTATAAAAATGACACCTCTCCATAACTGATGATAAAAAATGTCTATTTTAACAGAACTTAAAAGCAGGAAGATGAAAATAATGAACTGGCACATTTCATGACTTACAAAGGTTAGTCATTTCATGACTTACAAAGGTTAGTCTCTTACCAATTACTAAATAAAATTGACACCTTACAATTACCTTTGTAAACAATGCAATATGAAAAGGTACTATGATAGATGAATTCAATGATGCCCTTAACCAAAATTAAATAGGTTGTTATTATGGAAGGGGTTCCTGAAGGTGCTCTGGCTTGGTGGTTGTCTGAAGTTTGTTCTCCCACCGTGCTTGGCCACCTCGCACCTCACCAGCACCACTCCTGATGGGTTGACGTCCACCTTGAACCGTTTGTCCGGGAGGACAGTGCCGTAGTGAACACCGTCAAAGAGGTCCGTGATTGCATATCCCTCTGGGCTAGCAAGACCAAGCTCCCTCAGTGTAACAGAAATCTGCAATGAAAAGATATAATACTGAATGAGCCCATGTATTTGTGTTGTACTACTTGCCTATGGGCACACCCTTCTGCTGTAGTTCATGAAAAAGTGGCACAAACAGCATATGTATGTATAT
Source organism: Eriocheir sinensis (assembly GCF_024679095.1). Taxonomy (NCBI): domain Eukaryota; kingdom Metazoa; phylum Arthropoda; class Malacostraca; order Decapoda; family Varunidae; genus Eriocheir; species Eriocheir sinensis. The sequence goes on from NC_066543.1 coordinate 12,276,982, forward strand.
GAAAAGAGAGGCACTTCATTACTGAACAGTCTTGGATAAAAAATGATATTCAAAAATCTTTGAAAAGATTATAGAGGTAAAGAGAAGAGCTAACTTGTTTTTTATAACCTCATAAATTTTCTTTAAAATTGGTACAAATCTTGGTAGAAGATAAACAAACCAAATGATACTGAAAGCTAGAACTTATGTATAACTTAACTTCCTAAACTCAACATCCATACCATACCTCCTTAATGAGGGCAATAATATTAATAACTTGCATTAAGGAGAAAACATAATCCATAAAATGACACAGTGGTGAAACAGGAAGGCAAACACAAACTTGCCTCTGAGGGTGTTCCATCAGTCCGCCGGTTGAGAAAAGCAATGGCGTAGGAATAATGGATGCCAGAAATTGGGGTGATGGGACGGGCCCAAATCTCAATTCCTTTATCCTGAAAGAAAGAAAGTAGAACTTGAATTTCTTTTCACTAGCACAAGGAAATTAAATATTACATCAAGCCTGATATATATAAAGACTTGCCTTATAGATTCGTTTGCCCTGCAGGCCAAGTGGGTCTTGGTTCACAGCAATAACTGCTTTGTTCTGCAGGATGGCCTTATACTCTGGCCGGATTGTTCTCAGGTCCACTGACATCAGTAGAGGAGCTGCAAATATCGTCCACATGGCCATTTGGGACTTGGACTGTTCATAACTCAGTCCAAAGTTTCCTATGATCAGCTGCAAGAAAATAATTCCCCAACGTAAACGCTAAGAAGGCACTGTGCACTAAGTTCTGGAGATGGTACTAACGAAACGGCAATTCAACTTATGATGACCGGTTATTTCAGACTTAACTACAAATTTGAACACCCAATGTAAAGTCATACCATGTCAGGATCATTCCAGTGTCCTGGGCCAGCATTGGGAACTATGTCATCCTGATTGTCCCCGTAATAGTCAATGATTCGCTGAACTGATTCCCAGGAGTCCTGGATGTCATCAAAGTTTCTCCACAGGTTGCATGTGTTGATAATTGCTGTGTAGTTTGGCTGGAATGCACAAGATTTTTTAATTAATTTTTTTCCCCACACAATTATAGAATGCAGTTCATGTGCCGTTTTAAAACAAACACTTTGCTTCGGCATTCTCATATTTGTTTAAGAAAGATTTACGATACTCTGGATGCAAGGAGAAAATACTCTTAATTTGCAGGCTTAAGAAGGACAAATTTAAGCTATAACATATATGCTAGTAACATTCTTTGATGTCCAGTTCTCCCATGAAATTTCTGCAAGGAAATGGAGATGTAATAGTATATATAAGCCCACATATTAAGTAAATTTCTTAACTAGGAACCTTGTTAAACTGCAATATAGCACAAGTTAAGTACGACTGAGATACATTACAGGGTAGCCAATAACAGTAAGAGGAAAGAGCACAACTCCAAATGCATGTTATTAGATATGACGTCAGTATAATTCAGGACATTCCAGTACCCTGGCCAACAACAAATTTATCGTCTAAGTTTTTTTTTGCTGATTTAGGACAATATTGATGTGCTGAATGCAAAAATCACATTGGTTTTGCTCAATCAGGTCAACTTTTTTATCGATCGCCACATACTGTTTTTTACATTTTTACACGTACGGGTATTTTCTGTTTATATGAGGCAAAATTCTTTCTTATTTCTTTAAATAAACGAATTCTGAAGAGTTTACATGCGCCATTTTTTTACTAACTGGTATTTTTCTTTTGCAGGTGAATGAAATGGATTCGGCCAGAAGATCTTGCAAAAATAAGCCCAAAGTATTCTGCTACATCTGCGGCGAATACACCGTTGTTCCTAACAGGAATCCAGTCACAATTTTCATAAAGCATGCTTACCATGCTTATTTTGGTATGAAACTTGGGGACCAAGATAAAGCTTGGGCACCACACATGGTTTGCAAGACATGCATCAAGTATCTGTGTCATTGGACCAAGGGCAAAAAGAGTTGTCTTAAGTTTGGAATTCCCATGGTTTGGAGGGAGCCGACAAACCATGGCACTGACTGCTACTTCTGCGTTATTGATTTGACTGGGATCAACAGAAAGAACCGGAGCAGCCTCAAGTATCCTGATTTTGAATCAGCACGTAACCCTGTAGCTCATTGTGATGAAATTCCAGTACTTATATTTGAAGAACTTCCGGACATTAGTGACGAAGATTCCTCCAGTGTTGAAGAAAAGGAAGAAGAAGTGGTTCTTGACGATGATGCTCCACATCCTTTTTCCTAAAGGGAGCTAAATGATTTAGTTTGCGATCTCGGCTTGTCAAAGTCCTCTGCTGAACTGTTGGCATCCAGATTGAAGGAAAGAAAGTTCCTCTCTGACAGTGCTCGCATCACCTTCTACCACAACAGACATCAAGAGTGCCTCCATTTTTTCTCTGAAGAGAAGGACTTGGTGTACTGTACAGATATTGCGCAGCTTCTGCACAAGCTTGGAGTGCCACAGTACCAACGCAAAGATTGGAGACTGTTCATTGACAGCAGTAAGCGATCACTGAAAAGTGTTCTGCTGCACAATGGCAACCAGTTTGCCTCTGTACCCCTCGCTCACTCGACAACACTGAAGGAGAAGTATGAAGCAGTGAAGTACGTGCTGGAGAAAATTTGTTATGATCAGCATGAGTGGTTGATTTGTGTTGACCTGAAGATGGTGAGCTTTTTGTTGGGACATCAGTCTGGATTCACCAAGTACCCGTGCTTTCTGTGCATGTGGGATAGTAGGGACAAAGCTCAGCATGACACGAAGAAGGACTGGCCTGTACGGGAGGAACTGGTGCCTTGCAGAGCAAGGAGACAGGATACTCTTCCTACTGCTGCACATCAAGCTCAGCTTGATCAAACAGTTCACCAAACTTTGGACAAGGATGGTGGCTGCTTCACTTACTTGTGCCACGGTTTTCCAGGATTGAAAATGGAGAAATTGAAAGCTGGCATCTTTGACGGTCAGCAGAGCTAATGGAGTTTGAAAACTCAATGAACGAAGTAGAACTGGAAATGTGGAAGGCTTTTGTTCTTGTCGTGAAGAACTTTATTGGCAACAAGAAGGCCAGGCAGGAACTACGCAGAACTTGTCACCAATATGCTGACTGCTTTCAGAAACCTCGGATGCAACATGAGCATCAAAATGCATTACTTATTCTCACCTATGGATCGGTTTCCTGAAAATCTGGGATCAATGAGCAATGATCAGGGGAAGAGATTCCATCAGGACATAAAAGAGATGGAGACCAGGTATCAGGGACACTGGGATGCAGTCATGATGGCTGATTACTGTTGGACAACATCCCTACCGCTGAGCATTCTAGTAGTTCGAAGAAATGGAAGTTCATGCTCTGAATTTTGAACAATGATGACCTAATATCCAATTTACAATGTACTGACCTTTATCAATGTCTACTATTCAATGTACACTTATCAATTTTTGTAACATTTAATTAATGAATTGTTACAAAATTATTTTTTTATCTTAAAAACCTATTTTGGATGAGAAATATAAACAAAAATCAACCGAATGTCAAAAAAAATGTAATCAATTTAGTTAAAAGATTGGGTAACATAAAAATCGATCTAGAACAAACACCTAACCTGATTGAGAGAAACTGGTGTCATTTTCGGATTCAGCGGTGCAAATTTGTCCTAAATCAGTTGAAAAAAAACTTAATCTTTTTTTTTTTGGAACCCAGTGTTATAATTCATATAAAAATAGATGGACTATTTTTTCAACTATCACATATATTAATAATAACAGTTGTTCTCTTAACTTGTAGCAAAATTCTCTATATACCATTGTCCTTACAGCTACAGTCCTTTCCTCCTTCCACATTCCCTCTAATACATTCCAAAACTTTCCTTTCGCTGAGTAAGGGGCAATCCTTCCAGACATGCACCATCCACTTCTGCTAACCTTCAAACTCGTACATCTAAGCATGGGTCACACATTCTACCTTATAAGCTTATTTCTGTGAGTTAGTTTTTATATTTTTCAGGTCCACTATTTGTCAATATTCTGTCATTACATGGTACCACTTTCTTGGGTACCAACAACTTCAAATTTACCAGTTTGCTATTCACGTTTCCACTTGTACACATGCCATCGACCATTGACCACTTTACAATGATGGATGAGCAGCCATGTGAGCAGTGTACCACCTCTCCCTACCCATAACAGATTCATCGGGCAAACAAAGAAGTACCTAAAATATATAAGTAACCATGGTGAGGTGGATTTATCTAGGTTCATGACTGCCTGAATAGTCATCATCATTTCATTTAACGTCCGTTTTCACTCTTCCTGAGTGGTTGGACACTTTATAGCTCTCCTCCATTCTACTCTGTCTTCTGCCCGATGTTCATCCAATCCCATCAATGCCAAGTCTTCCTGTATACACCTTCTCCACATATTCCTAGGTCTGTCAACTGGTCTCCTTCCTTCTACCTCTAATCTCTCCACAACTCTTAGCACTGTATCCTCACCTGCTCTCTTTCCACGTCCAAACCATCGGTGTCTTTCCCTTCTGAGCACTATTTCCAGGTCCTCTACTCCACATCCGTTAGCTACATCTGCACTGGACACCCTATCTTGCCACCTGATCCCCACCATATACCTCAGCATTCTGCGATCACTTGCTCTCAATACCTCCATCAATTTTCTAGTTAGAGCCCATGTTTCTGCTCCATACAACATCACTGATCTAATACATGCTTGGTACACCCTTGCTCTGCTCTTTAGAGGGATGCTACAATTCACAAGCAGACTAGCCACCTCCCTCCACTTTAACCACGTTGCTGCCACTCTCACTGTCCTCTCCACTCCTGCCTTACAGTCCAGAAAATCTCCCAAATAACAGAAATGTTCTACCTCATCTAGCTTTCCTCCATTCACGTCTAGTTCATCCCTCTCAGTTTCTTGTCCTTGCTGTCTCCTTACGCAAGCTGGGCATGTAAAATTCTGCACTCCTCTTACCTTTCTGAGGCCTGAGCATCTAAGGTGGCACCACTGCCTGCAAAATGCACACAAGACAGAATTTACACCTATTCCCTTCCCACACCATCCACATGGATATTTTCCTGATTTAATCTTTTCTCTTGCTTCTTTTCCAGTCACCATATACTTTGTTTTTTCCATATTAATTTTCAAACCTCTCTCCTCCATTCCTTCCTTCCATTTATTAAACTTTTCTTTCACTTCTTCTGCTGTCTCTGCACATTTTTTTCATTTACTACCAAGTCATCTGCATACAGCAGCTCCCATGGTGCCTCTCCTCTTGCTTACTTTGTTGCCTCCTCCATTACTATTATAAACAGGAGCAGGCTAAGGGCAGATCCCTGGTGAACCCCCACTCCAATTTCGAACTCATCTGATGTTCCCACCACTGTTTTCATTCTCGATTTTGTACCTTCATATAGTCCCATCACTGATTCAACCAATCTTTCTGGTACTCTTTGCCTTCTCAATGCCCATCTTATAATTTCCCTCAGTACTCTGTCAAATGCTTTCTCAAGATCTATAAAAACATGATACAAACTCCTCCCCTTCTCCATAAACCTTTCCTGATGCCCTCTCATAGTATATATTGCTTCAGTTGTTGATCTCCCAGGGCAAAAGTCAAACTGACATTTATCAATTCTTATTATCCTTCTCAGCCTCTTCTCCAGGACTTTTTCATATACCTTCATGCCATGCTCCTGTAACCTTTTCCCCCTATGCCTGAATAGTGATCATATATACAGCACAAAGTGACAAAAATGTTGCCTGCAATCATGTCTCCTAATCCAGTTGACGCACACTACCACATCCATGTCTTGTCACTCAGTCAGCCCTTCTTACCTGCATACGAGAGTGGATCTGGTAGAAGGGCCAAGAACATGAGAACACCATTGGTCTCCCAGTCTTGTTCATAAAATAACCAAATTCAGGATAACCTGTGTAACAAATTCAGGTTGTGGTGACCCAGTATCCTGAAGTATGTACTTAGAGGCAGCAGTGCTTCTGATAGACCAACATTTTCTTTGATATTAAGTTGTCAGTGATAATGACATGAGAAGTAATAGGATAGGTCAGGAAGTGCCTAAAAGTCAAGTCTGTTTTAGATTGTCCTGTAGTTTTCCATAGTGAATCTAACCTTACCAAGACCAACTACTGTCTTTGTGAAGTTTATATGCTTATTGTGTGTAAAGTCTTGTCTTATACAGTTTCAAACCTATCATTTTGTTCTTCATTTATGATCACCTATGGTCCAGAAGTATATATAGTGAAAAAAAAATACTAGCTCCACTGAACACTTAGCCTAATGCTTCAAAGTTTCCCATGGCAGGGTTGACTCTAAACTGACTTCAAACCTAAAAAAGTACAAGATGCATCAGGTACTCCTATTCCCTAGTTATAGAAATTCTTTTTTTATTTTTCCTACTCCAAAACACTAGTTAAATCTTTAAAACAAAACCAGACCATCAGTACAGTGAGAAATATGATTTGTATGTAAATACCTGTACAAACGGCCCTATTCAGTCTCTACAAGCAGCAGTATTATGTCCTGCTCTCAACACCCGAACAACAACTAAACTTCAACACACAAACAACAACTAAACTTCAACACACAAACAACAACTAAACTTCAACACACAAACAACTAAACTTCAATTTTTCTACTCCTCATTCTCTTCATGTTTTCAGACACAAGGTCTGTTGAAAAAGTATATCAACAGAAAAACAAACCTAGCAAGTAAGCAAAGGCACCAGGGAGTGGGGAGCACAGTTAAACTGCATCAGCATACAGAAGAACATTGGCATGGACAGTCACAAACCATTCCTCATTCTATGCAACTTAAAAAAATTCCTTAAGGCAGCATGGAGCTGACCTTAAGGAAGTGATAATTTACTTGAATCTTTCCGTTGCTAAACTTGGATTGGGTCAGTGACCAAAGGATTCCTCTCATTGGATCAGAAGTAATATGACCAAACAAACAGCTCAAGCCACACTAATCAGATTATAAAGAAATCATGACCGGTCAGGAAAATGTGGTCATATTGAGGCAGCTTTTGACACACAATTGTTATTTTAAATAGCAAAAACTCCACTAGCTGAAAACATATGGAATCTGCACAACCTCAATACGTACATCAAAGTGCATAAAAAAGTCTTGGGGGCATTAACGCCTATTTTCCAGACATTAGTGAAAGTCTTGTGAAGATCCCCTTGTATAACTTTGCAACAACAAAATGTTAGTGGGAAAATGTTAGTATATATAGATAGATATATATATATATATATATATATATATATATATATATATATATATATATATATATATATATATATATATATATATATATATATATATATATATATATATATATATATATATATATATATATATATATATATATATATATATATATATATATATATATATATATATATATATATATATATATATATATATATATATATATATATATATATATATATATATAATAATAATGGGATGCCCCATTACAGAAAGGCAAGGGAGTAAGTGAAACAGGCAAACAGAGAGCCCTGAGCCACAAGGGCAGGCCCAACCACAAACTGAACAAGGAAAAAAATAGGTTGCTGTAAGCACCAGAAAAAAACAAACAGCAAATTAAAATAAAGGAAAGGCACAATATATCTCTGAAAGAATATACATGTACGTAGAAAAGAATAAATGAAAATATGCCATGATAAGGGTGGATAAGGATGGTTGCAATGCAAAATGGGCCACAAGTGAACCCAACCAGAAACTGTACCACAGTTAAGGGAAAACACTCTTTCTAGGTACCAAAACAGGTTAACAAAGAGAAAAGGTTGACACATCATTGCCACAGAAAAAGAAATAGAAAACAAAAAGCACTGAAGTAAGTGTTACTGTTAAGCCGATGAAACAGCCGCAGCAGTGCTGAGAATGGGTCAGCAGGGTCAGAATGAACAGCTTGCTCAGCGGCTCACGGCACGCTCTTCAGGCCAATTGACACCTCAGAATTTTTGAGGTTGAAGTTAAGAATAGGAAGTTTAGTTATGAAATATTAAGGATTCCTTGAGAATAGGGATCTTTAAATAGCACTGTATAGAATTGAGACTGTTAATAAGCCTGTTTGAAAAATGCATTGAGCCTTTGTATGCAGTCAAATGGGTTTGTGTCAATACAAGGACAGCTCGTAAATGCAATGCTGAAAGTGTAAGTAGACGAATCTTAACTTATTTTGTATTTATTGCTTTATAAAATTTACTTACCTTTTATTTACTGTGCATTTATATTAAAACATTTCCTCATCCACTTATTCTCACCTTCATGCGTGCTTTCAATTGGTACCAAGCCCATTCGCAAGAGTAGACCATTGGCAGGCCAGTCTTGTTCAGATAATAGCCAAACTCTGGGAATCCTGTACGACAAACGTGACTAGCGCTAGGCCAAAAATCTTACTTTTGAAGATACAAATCAAATTTCCTGTATATGTACTGACTAGTCAATGCTTTCCTTATAAAACTAAAAAATAGCACCTAAAAATAAAATGCAAAACAACAAGAAATTCATTGACCAATAGCACATCTTTTTTCTCATCAACTCTATCTGTGACAAGAAGTATTAGTGGCTTCTGATTGTGTGTGACACTAAAGAAAAAAAAACAAGTGAGGTCCAGAATGATGAATGTTACATGTAATCCAGCCATCCAGCCCACGTAAATGTCAACAGCTTCCAAAATCCAAAACAGCACAAAATCAAAATCTGGTTCACACTCCCACAACCATCAGCAATAGTGTAATTCTGATACACTAAAATCAGGGCATAAAACCAATCTAATAATGAATTTATTGATACCACTTAACCTTTCCACTTTGGCCAGCTTGAAGTGATGCATGGTTGAGAAACAACTAAATATTTAATGATTATGAGGGCAGCAAAGCAGTCTGGGGTGTGCACTAGCATGTTCCTCTCCTATCCATATACGTAGCCAGTTTTTTTTATTTTTGCACTAAAAAATCATTGTTATCAGCCATTTTTTGTTATGAAATAAACCCATTTGGGACAGCTGTCATTCAGCTCTAATGCTCCTGCAGTCAACTGACCCGAGAGTAACCTACTGATTGCCACATATCACCATGGCCTCCAATTAACTCAACTATGGGGCCATGCGCATTGGACAATACTGGCTGTACTAACTCAGTGACACTAAACATATTTGAGTGGTTGTGTTTGCCACCGGTGGCAACCACAAAATGTAGAGCTGCTCGTCATGATACCTGCCATTCAATTGTAGCTTTCACGCATAGCTGCAGTCACGCCACTATCTTAGCAGTGCGTATATACATGGCATGATGTAGAGCTGTTGACACTACACTCCCTATCCCAACACTGCCAGTCTGGGCATGAAAGTCAATGAGGGTGGTTCTAGAAAGGTAAGCAGAGCTTCAAACATACAGCGACACCACCACCAATGTTTGTGTGAAGAGCTACAAACACACATTAGAAATTTCAGCAGCGCCACCGATGCTCGTGAGTAGCACTGCTGAAGTGCTACCAACAAACCACACAGCAGCGCTTATAAGTAAGCTCGTCTGAATGGGGTGTCATTTTTGGACATTGTCACTCTCGGGAAAAGATGTGAGAAAAAACAGAGGCAAAAGACAAGCTACCATACTGATTCCCCTCCTTAATCGAAATTTCACCTAGAATAATTTCCTTGATATTCCTACCCTCTGTGCTGACTATTTGTGTATTTTCAAAGTCAGGTTTGACAATGTATTCCAACTATCAAACATTCTTCTCTGTAAAGCAAAATCCCAATGGAACACAAGCCCTAGTGGCCAACCGAGCCAACCATCATCATAATCTCACCGTTAGCCCTGAATACGTCTGGTAAACTGGCCATGAGCAGGAGTACACCATGGGACGTAGCGTCTGGTTGAGGTAATAGCCAAATAAGGGGTAGCCTGAGAGAAAAGTGGGCAGAAACATGGACATTATAGCTAAAAAAACACTCTACACACAGGTAGCACACAATATGTAGGACAGAAGTAGTAAGAGGAGTTAAGGTTTGCTGTGCTTAGACTAAAGCTGAAAAACTCTACAGACTTGCAAGATTTGTCTGAAAACAAATTGGACAAAAGCTTAGCAGTTCAGACACAACAAAACATAAGAAAAGGAAAAGATGCAACAACTGAAAGAACATTTGGTGAAAAATCTATTAAACTGAATATATGAAGCCACACACAACAGCAGCAAAGTGTTGGAACAACTGTTAATCTCAAACTCCTGTATCTTGGATGCTGCGTTCCTTTAGTTACCTCTGTAATTCATTAAAATAGAGATGTGTAGAGGGCCTTGTACTTATATTCTTTGATGCATGACTTAGCAGCAATGTAGCTCATTGGAAAAAGCTACAGCTATGTAATAAAAGGTGGTATATGGGTATTTTGAAATAATTAATATCTTCCATTAGCATATATAAGTATTTCAATATCCTACACCATAGTCATAACAATAAGGCACCATATTTTCCATTTACATGCATAAGCAAAGTCAATATCCCAACATACTTAGCAGCATAAGCATATGGTGTGTGTGTGTGTGTGTGTGTGTGTGTGTGTGTGTGTGTGTGTGTGTGTGTGTGTGTGTGTGTGTGTGTGTGTGTGTGTGTGTGTGTAATTCACCTCTTGGTCTGCTGTGGGTCTCTCTTGAGACAGCCAGCCGTTTTCCTACGGAATGAGCTCAGAGCTCAGTGACCGATTTTTGGGGAGGACTGAGACCACTCACACACAACACACCGCGATAATGAGGTCATAACTCCTCATCTTACGTCGCATACCTTCTCACTGCTAGGTGAACAGGGGCACGTGAAAGAAGATAAACCCAACTTATCTTCACCCAGTCAGGGAATCGAACCCTGGTCCTTCTGGTTGTGAGGCAGACAATCTAACCACTGAGCTCTGTGTGTGTGTGTGTGTGTGTGTGTGTGTGTGTGCATGCACACAAGCAAATTTATGTGGGCAGGTTAGAATGTGGTAGGAAACAAGCAAATGAGAGCCAATATTTGAACTTTGCATCTAAATGTCAGGTTGAATTACTTATCATGAAGGGCAAACAAGAAGAGCTTCCCAGATTCCCAGAGGAATGTGTGAATCAGAAAAGATGAACAATATAAGGGAAACAAATAATTAAGAGGAATTTCACTAAAAAAGGAGGAAAGTATGAGAAGAGAATCATCTGTACAGGCTCTGAAGGACAGACACCTAGCATTCACACTGGACACTCATATACATGTCTGTTCAATGAAGAGTATTGACAAGACACTCAAATTTTTTATGCAGTCTTGATATTATTTATAAATAGGTTGAGAGTAAATGTGGACTGTATCACTTTCAGAAACACTGCTCCTTCTAGCTGCATATTATTGCATGTAAAAAATTTTAGCAAGCAAATCATAAAATAATTCAATATAAAATTTATATCATTAGAATTATTCAATAAACATTGAAATCATATTGAAGTTCATAAACTAGTAAATATTACTGATATATATATTTTGCAATATTAATGTAGCAACCCCAATCCTACATGCATGACAAACACACACACACACGTGGAGCTCACCTCGGTCCATATCTGTGGGGTGAGAGTAGCAGCCGTCCAGCTTCACGTAGTCCACCCCCCAGTCAGCAAAGGTGAGAGCATCGGTCTGCAGGTGCCCCAGGATGCCAGGGTACCCAGCACAGGTGTAGTTGCCATAGTCTTCATAAATTCCAAACTTCAGGCCTCGCTTGTGCATCTGAAATATGTGGCCGAGGTTTACTTTATGAATCATTGTGTCCCTATAGTACAATTAACTTTCATAATGGGTAAGAAAATGTGAAAAAAAAAATCTAAATAGTTTTCCACTTGTAATGTGACAAATTACTCTATTTCACTAATTATGCAATATCAGTGCTACCGAAATATTTGGTATTTAGAATAAATTTCTCATGTGTTTCAAGAAATGGTAGTGTTCATCACACTTAACAAGGCTGCCATAAGATGCTTACATATTCACTCAGTGCTGCTATGCCCGAGGGGAAACGGTGAGGGTCTGGCTGAAGGCGACCGCGGGAGTCACGGTCCCGGGCCATCCAGCAGTCGTCGAGGGAGATTAAGTTGTAGCCAGCGTCACTGTAGCCTTCGTGCACTAGGATGTCTGCCATTTGCATGAACAGGGACTCACTGGGAAGACAACAGAATATATTTGAATGACACAGGCAGGATTGAATAGAACACATACGTACACACCTTAGTGCACTATGAATAATAGTGTCTTCTCCACTAATATAAGTTCATGTCTGTATTTCAAAACTCGAACATGATTAATAAATAAGTGCACACATATATACACCTCTGTGTACTCATTAGCGATGCAAATTCGGTTGATCAGTTACATGGAAATTTTAATGGCAGGTTGTTTCTTCAGGGAACTTCCTTGATGAGAAAAATAAAGAACAAACCTGATGCAGTTGTGTGGGTCATTGACGCAGTCAGTGTTGCACCTGAACCGCTGCCACGCCAACCAGCCCATGGGCGGGGTGCGGGCCAGGCCATTCTCCAGGCACTCGACGCCCACCACAGACAACACGACACCCAACACCCACAATAAACTCCCCCTCATCCTGAAAAGAAAAAGAATTTTTTTCTTTTTTTTAAACATAGATACATATATACTATTTACAAACCCAAAGGTGCACTGTCGCGTGCTGCCTATTCAAAGGGCAGAATAAAATCTATATAAAAAAATAACTACATAAACTATAAAAAATATATATACAAAAAAAACATACAATACAAAATTCTCTCTCTCTCTCTCTCTCTCTCTCTCTCTCTCTCTCTCTCTCTCTCACACACACACACACGTAACACAGTTTGGGGAATGTTCGCCTGGGAACGGTGATGAGGTTTTCGCTGCTCTCAAAACAACAATTAGGTTTTTCCTCAATAACAGTCAGCTTTCTAAGTCCATCAATGTAATAATAGTCAGCGGCGGGCGGCAGCACCGCGGCGACGCTCACAGACACCCTGTAACAACCCGACGCTGGCATGCCATCCCCGACCCCGGGGAGGGTGACGCACACACACAAGACATGCAACAGGAGGGCCAGCACTCCTCGAGAACCATCAGAAGCAATAAAGTAATAAATGCTGGTGATAAAAACGGCCGTGGAGGGTCAGCAACATGATTCTATATTAAAAATATCACTTGTCAATTAGGTGCGCCACTTACGTCATTATCACTGCAACTATATATTAATTTTAGTATTTTCCTCATGGCTCTGAATTCACACGGTGCCATATCTTGTAAGTGTTATACAATTCTTAACCCTTAAAGTGAATTTGCATGAAAGAAAACCTTCTTTGCATAACCAAATGGCCGAGACACACGATCCGCTATTTTCCATGCTTTTTTAGGATTCTGAATATTGAAGCATCAGCGAAAAGCCTGTGTGAATCATCAAACGCACCTCTCAGATTAACCAAACAAACAAACAAACAACCAATACAGAAAAAGCGAATCGGAATTACTCACTTGCGATTCATAGGAAAAATTTATAGGTGAGTCAAGTGCTCGGGGTGAGGGGGAATAGCAGGTGTTTCTATACATATAACATCTGTCCGTACACACACACACAAGACGTGGCACTTTCCTCTTTCACGCACACACTCCCACACGGCTAAGCGGTGCGTGGCGGGGAGAGAGAGAGAGAGAGAGAGAGCCAAGGGTCGGGATGGGAGGAGGGGCTCTCGTGAGGGATGCTCAAGAAAGCTTACTCGTCCGCCACTCAGGAAAGAAAAGTGGTCAGTCTGTCGAACAGGGAAAGTGTCCAGGCCACAGACAATTACAGATTTTCCCTCTCCCCTCCTTCCCCCAACAAGAGTAGGCTACGTCACCAAATGCAGCCGTGTGATAAATGAAGTAACACTTGTTTCAACTCCCCAATAATTATCTTTCGTGTGTGTATGTGTGTGTGTGTGTGTGTAATTTTCAGGTTATATAACTTGAGTGCTTTGGGTCTTGGAGCAAATGAAGACTAGCAAAACATCTGCCTGACTCGGTAATTTCATATACAACAAAGTCCAAGCGAAATCTGGCATATCATTGGAATTTACGATAACTTATACGCTTGTCATTTCTTTAGTTTGATCCATGAATTGTTACACACTTGATGATGCTCTGTCAAAAATTAGGCAAAATACTGCAGGGGCCTCTCAATACTAAAAGAAGTAGAAATAAAAGAATATGTGGCGAATTGAAAGGTTTTAAGTTCGAGTCCCTGAGTAAAGTGTAAAAATCTAACTGGGTTCTTGTGGGCCTCGTTAGCTTAGGACTTTGGGGCAGACTGAGGAAAGCTTGTTCACTCTGCTTCATATATTAGGCTTTAAAAAGAGAATAAGTGAGGCTGTATTCCCTCTGCTTCATATATTAAGACTTCTAAGGAATAATAAAAAAAGTGAGGCTAATGCACTCCGCTTCATAAATCAAGCTAGAAATTAAAAGGTGAGGCCGTATTCCCTCTGCTTCATATATAAGGCTTCTACGGAATAAAAAAAAGTGAGATTATATGCGCTCCGCTTCATTAATCAAACTTAAAAAGAAAATAAGTGAGGCCGTATTCCCTCTGCTTCATATATAAGGCTTCAAAGAAATAAAAAAAAGTGAGATTATATGCGCTCCGCTTCATTAATCAAACTTAAAAAGAAAATAAGTGAGGCCGTATTCCCTCTGCTTCATATATAAGGCTTCTAAGGGGGGGAAAAAAAGTGAGGCTAATGCACTCCGCTTCATAAATCAAGCAAAAAAGAATAAAATAAAGTAAATCTGCATTCATTCTGCTTCATAAACAAGACAAAAAAGAATAAAAACGTGAGACTATATGCTCTGCTTCGTAAACCAAGATAAAAAGGAAAAAAAAAAGTAAGGCTATACTCATTCTGCTTCATAAACTAGGGTAAAAGGAAGAAAAATAAAAGGGGAGGCGTTTCCATGATGTGTCCGGGTGTGATGCGTGCAGGCAAGGGCGCTTCAAGGTTAGACTACGATCGTGAATAATAATAATAATAATAATAATAATAATAATAATAATAATAATAATAATAATAATAATAATAATAATAATAAACCCTTTCTAGCACAATTTCTGACTAGTATCGTCAATTAGTGTCAAAGAGGTGGTACGACTCGGTGTGGTGCGTCAAGAAGAGAGCAAATTGTTCTCATAAATCTCTCTCTCTCTCTCTCTCTCTCTCTCTCTCTCTCAACCTTATTCATTCTCTTCATCTTGTTTCTTATTTGTTTCTTTTTGCCGAGTCATTTCTTGGGCGTTTTCTTTTTTATATTTCAGTGGGTTTTTCTTTCCATCGTTTTTGTTTGTTCCTTTTAATATATACTATCTTAGTGTAATCTCTCTCTCTCTCTCTCTCTCTCTCTCTCTCTCTCTCTCTCTCTCTCTCTCTCTCTCTCTCTCTCTCTCTCTCTCGAACCACTGTCAGGGCCAAATACCTCATGACACGTCCGGGTAGGCTAACCCTCGCACCTCATGGCCTGGGAGGGAGGGAGAGAACGCCCACTAATAAACGGTAGGAAGGGGCTGTTAGTCATTCATTCGTTTGGACCCTCTGCCCTTCACCCCGCCCCTCCCCTTGAACGATGGGGATTGATGGCGGGGAGAAAGAGAGGATGTGGGACCCATGTAATGCCACAATACCCAACAGAGTACCCATTCGTCTGGTGAACAGTTATACCTCCTCTCACCTTACCTATTTTTTTTTTTTGCCAATGTATGTTGCCGTGAATATACATGATAGAGGGTGTGCTTACTATACGGCAGAATCACACGCAAGCAAAATTACAAATATATGCCACGACAAAAAAATACTACTCTTACAAATTGTTTAGTAGTAGTAGTAGCAATAGCAGTAGTAGTAATATTCGTTGTTGTTCCAAGCCTTATACAACATACTACAAAAAAGAAAGGAGGGAGCAGTGGGGAGAGGAGGGGGGGTAGTGCAGAGGCGTCCCTAGAGCTTCACACTTTCACCTGCCCGCCACGCCCCCTCTGGGATTCAAGAACGACCCCCCGTCACGCCACCACCCATGCCATGCCCTGCTGGCCGCAAAGATTAAATGTTACGGCCAGGATGATATAACTCTCGATGGATTGTTTTTTGTTTGTTTTTTACCGTTTCGCAAGCTTTTTTTTCACTTCGGCATTACGAGCGCTATTTTCATTTCTGCATTATGTAGCAACAACAAATTGGTAAGGTAAGGTCAGTCCTCGAGCAAAGGGTGGATGGGGAAAGTGCGTGTGTGTGTGTGTGTGTGTGTGTGTGTGTGTGTGTGTGTGTGTGTGTGTGTGTGTGTGTGTGTGTGTGTGTGTGTGTGTTCTTGTTTTCCGGATTTAAGAAAATGTTCTCACTTTCGGAAGTTTGCCTTTCACTGGACACGGTACGAAGGAAAGGCAAAACAAAAACAGGTTTTCGTTGGGAAACGGCGAAGCAGGAAACCCGTCTAATAAGGCACAGGTATATGGGAATTTGATTAACTGTAACAAATATCAAACTCTTATATTATTTGTTTCGTCCGTTGCTATTTACGTTTTCGCACACAAAGATGTTCGGTTATCATAAAGCTTAAAGAGAAAATATAAAACTACAAGCTCGATTTTTCCGCCTTTTCCAAAGTGAACATAAACACACACACACAGACACGATGGGTTCGATGACCGCCGGGCGAACAAGACAACCTTTATATGACGCTATCCACTGACCAACTTATGCATGCATTTGATATATATTACCAAGCTGTGATTTTAAACTCCAAATAAAACGTGGGATATTCTGTCGTGTGTGTGCCTGTGTGTGTGTGTGTGTGTGTGTGTGTGTGTGTATGAGAGAGAGAGAGCGTATGCAGTGAATGTGATCTAACAGCGGCAAAATATCGAACATTTTTGCCTTTTTTATACAACAATTGACCTTTCGCAACATTGCACTCTCTCTCTCTCTCTCTCGGTTACGTAACTTAGCATCTGTCCGCTCAGGTCAACGCGCCGATAAATAAACAATAACAATGATATGCTACATCCCATGCTCACCATCACCACCGCAGCCACTCACCACCGTCACCATTATCTCCTTCACCCATCACCATCACCTATTCCCCACCAACCAGATGACCATCACTACCTCCACATCACTCTTATTCTCATTTCCAACAACTACCCACCCTCATCACCACCACTATCACAACCACCCACTAGCAACACCTCACAACACTATCACCATCTCCACCACCCACTCCCAACACATACCTTTCCACTAATGAGCCGCCAGGTGGCATGCTAACCTAGAATTACCGACTCGCTACCGGTACTCAGGAACCAATCACATTCAAAAATAGATTAGATAAATTCATAGACAGCGATATTAGGTGGGGTTAGCTTTCCCTCTCATATCGAACACCTCCCTCCCATCCTTTCATTCCCCCTGCCTCCCTCCTCTCCCTCTATCAGCTGTTCGTTTCCCACCCCAAGCATGTGACGAAACTATATTACTATCGCTACTGCTTTCTAATTCCCTAGAGAACTTACTCACACCAGATCAACCCCCCTTGAAGATGAAAAAAAAAGAAAAAAAAGGTGAATGCTTCTGATGCAAAGGAGAGTAGTAGTAAGTGTGAACAGTTTGAAGCCTCAGTAGTAAATATTAATTAAAAACGTCTCTCTCTCTCTCTCTCTCTCTCTCTCTCTCTCTCTCTCTCTCTCTCTCTCTCTCTCTCTCTCTCTCTCTCTCTCACACACACACACACACACACACACACACATCGTGCTATATTTCGTTCTCGCCAGTACAGCACAAAGAATCTTGCTAAAAGAGGAGGAGGAGGAGGAGGAGGAAGCGTCTGATGGAGCACGCAAATGAGAACAATAAGAACTAAATGAAGACAATTAGCTTGAATATGATCATTAGGGAAAAAAAATACAAGAAAGTGTGGTGGTATAATATCCAGGTAGCCTCTAGAAAGCGAATCAAGAACCTGGACGAGAGCATGATTAAAGAAAATGAGAGGAAAGCAAAACATTATATTCTCAAGAACTCGGAAGATAATATTTGAAGCAATTGACGAAAAAAATAAAAAAATAACCTGAGAGAGAGAGAGAGAGAGAGAGAGAGAGAGAGAGAGAGAGAGAGAGAGAGAGAGAGAGAGAGAGAGAGAGAGAGAATGAAAAAACAGAGCAAGAAGGAATGAAAAAGTAAAAGAAACACTAATCAATTCTTCCTTACCTAAGTGATGACTATACAGCAGGGAGGAGGACGAGGACGAGATGACACGAGCCGATCCTGTAGCGAGAAAGGACAGCACTAGCGGGCACTCCCCATACTCTGGCACCCGGCTTGGCACTTTGGGGAGGGGGAGGAGGAAGAGAAGTAGGAGAGGGAGGACGAAGAGAAGGCAAGTCAATTACGTGCCTAACTTCACTACACCAGGAAAGAAGTTAGAGAGGCAGCAAAGTGCGTGAGAGAGAGGACGTGTGATCATGGGCGTGGGGGTGAAGGGACAAGGGAGAGGGTGGGGATAGGGAAGCCGCGTAGGTGGTGGTGGTGGTGGAGGGGGTCTTGGGTGCGGTTGCAGCTCCACAAGTCAACAACGGCCGAGTCTGTAGAAGAGAGACGTGAAAATTATGATGATGGATGTTGTTTTGAGTAAGGACGAGTCGCAGTGATGATGATTGTAGGGCGTGAGGGGAACGGGGACGAGAGAGAGAGAGAGAGAGAGAGAGAGAGAGAGAGAGAGAGAGAGAGAGAGAGAGAGAGAGAGAGAGAGAGAGAGAGAGAGAGAGAATACTGAACTTTTGTAAATAAAAAAAAAGAAAATTGTGGTAACACGAAGAACAATAACACTTAAAAATATATATAATACAGACTAATGCAACACACACACACACACACACACGCACACTTTCCCTTTTATGCACTGACAAGGCTTGACAAGGCTGTTATCATTATGCCTGGTATTGCACTGTTATTGTATGTTATACGCATGGTGTGTGTGTGTGTGTGTGTGTGTGTGTGTGTGTGTGTGTGTGTGTGTGTGTGTGTGTGTGATATTCAACAGTACCTTTTTTTTATTATGCAATGGACTGTAAAACCGAGAGAAGTCATATGCGGTCTTTTCACTCACGGCTGGACAGAAGACAGACTGACCAGGGAGGAGGAGGAGGAGGAGGAGGATAATGAGGCGTGCGTGGTGTACCTGCGGCAGGAGGGAGAAAGTAAGAGTGAACCAAAACAGAAGAAGGAGGAGGAGGAGGAGGAGGAGGGGGAGGAGGAGGCGACAGAACACCAGAGGGTAATCAGGGAAAGTCGTAAAAAATTATCACCACTCTTCGTAGCCAGCACGTGAGCCGCGACCACCACGCCTCCTCCACTGGCCTGCCCCTGCCGACACCCACGCAACCCACGCACGCACGCACGAAGCCTCCCAAACCAATGCATGTAATGTTCCTCCCAAACCCATGGACGAATTCTTGCCTCCCAGATTCAAGCACGAAATTCTTCACCAAACCATTACGCTCCAGCCCTCTATTATGTCATCTCGGCTCTCTCCTCCCCAGCCATGCATACTGAGGTCGGTATTTTAAGACCGTTTCGCGTCTCACATCAACTATTTATAAAGGTCAAAGAGCGCATCAATCGGGTTCTAATGAGTGTTTCTTTAGGTTCACGGTACAGAAGAAGGGTCAAACTACCACCAGGGTCATAAAACTACTCCTGGAAATGCCCCAAACTCCTATGAAAGCCTTGTCAAATAGGTGAACTTGGGCGCCGAAATGATTTAAAATACGGCCCTTTAAAGGCAATACAACGATCCTATGCACGTAATGTTCTTGCCCAATACATGAACGAAATCTTCCCTCCCACACTCAAGCACGCAACCTTTCACCCACACCAGTACACTCCTGTTATCCATGTGTCCTACCTGTACTCTCTCCTTCACAACCATGCATACAAAGCCTCTATCACAATCCTATGCACGTAATCTTTCTCCTAAAACTATACAAACGAACTCTTGCCCTCCACACTCAAGCACGCAGCCTTTCACCCACACCAGTACACTCCTGTTATCCATGTGTCCAACCTGTACTCTCTCCTTCACAACCATGCATACAAAGTCTCTATCACAATCCTATGCACGTAATCTTTCTCCTAAAACTATACAAACGAACTCTTGCCTTCCACACTCAAGCAAGTACTCTTTCACCCACATGCTCCAGTCCTCCATTGTGTCCTGTCTGCCCTTCTCTCTTCCCACATCCATGCATACAAAGCCTCTACAACAATCCTATGCACGTAATCTTTCTCCTAAACCTATGAACGAACTCTTGCCTTCCACACTCAAGCACGTATTCTTTCACCCACATGCTCCAGTCCTCCAATGTGTCCTGTCTGCCCTTCTCTCTTCCCACATCCATGCACACAAAGCCTCTACCACAATGCCTCCACCTGCTCCACCCTTTCACTATCAACACGCTCTCCTCCATGTGTTTGTTTGCAGTTCGGAAGCTAATCCTTTGGCTCAACGCATTTCCCCAATCGTATAAGGGAAAGCCGCAGACGTATAGCAACATCATGGAACAACAAAAGAGAAGAGAGAAAATACTGATATCACTTCCACAGAGAGTTTTAATGATAGAGCAGAGCCTCGGGGCGTGACGTCACTACCCACAGACAACAGTAGTGTGTCTGTCCGGTCTGTCAACCACTCCCTCCTTCCCCCTCTCCCTTATTCCCATGACAACTTCATTACCACTCTTGCATGCATCTCACTCGCTCACTCCCCACCTTCCCACACCATTTATATTCAATTAGCATGATTATCTTTGCTCCTCTCTCTCTCTCTCTCTCTCTCTCTCTCTCTCTCTCTCTCTCTCTCTCTCTCTCTCTCTCTCTCTCTCTCTCTCTCTCTCTCTCTCTCTCTCTCTCTCTCTCTCTCTCTCTCTCTCTCTCTCTCTCTCTCGATGAAAGTGAAAACAATGACATGACGCTATGAATTTTCTCACCTCCTCTTCCAAGTATATATTCGTCCATTCAATTTCTTCGCCAAACGCTTCTTCACTTTCTGGACGCAGCTCCCTCTAATTTTGGTCTTCGGTGGATATACTAGATTTCCTTTCTCCGAGCTCTAGGTACTATTATTATTTCTATTTGATCTCACGTTCTACTACTACAAATGTGTACACGCTATGGGCATACTAAGTTACAGACATAGCATTTAGTTTACAAAAGTCCTCCTTGAGTTAAATAGTTACCAACCATCCCACAAGAAAGTAGAGAGCCATTACCATCACTACGTATAGGAAACTAACAAATGAAAAAAGAAACATGATCACGTGGATCTAGAATAAAATCGCTCTCTAACACGTACACTGGAAGGAGAAAAACACTCGGTTGTATAATTTCTTATTGCATAGCGACCGTTCACGACTCCCGGAACACGAACGCGGACGCTAAAACACCCTTGAGGCAAGAGGAACACAACCACCAACACCACCGCCGCCGCCCCGGGCCTCCGCCAGGTGCCACGAGAGGAAAGTGAAGCTTCTACCCTCCTTCCCCTCCTCCCCTTCCTCCGTGACCACAACCACCCACGGCGCCCGACATCTGGTGGTGGTGGTGGTGGTGATGGTGACGCCCCTACCCTGGCTTACACTTTAGTATGATGGGTGTATTACTGTGTGTGTGTGTGTGTGTGTGTGTGTGTGTGTGTGTGTGTGTTGCTTCGGGTGATGGTGGTGGTGGTCGTTGGTGTATTCAGTGTTATAGCGTGTGTCAGCAACTTCCATCCCTCACCAAGACGCTCAAGCAGTATGTTCAGTAGGCACACGTCAGTCGGCTTCTGTCACCAAGGGCTCACACACTCACACACCCCACCATGCAGCTACTGTGGCGGCGAACATACGACAGCAGCAGCATATACAGCCAAAGCATCCTGTCACTACCCAGCGATGGTTACTCAACACACACACACACACACACACACACACACACATCAGATATCAACAAAGGAAGCACAATATGTCAGTTTACGTCCTTTATTGACTGTCAGTTTTCTATATAGCAATCTAGTAGTAATAACAATAATCATGACGAAAATAACAATAATGATTTTAGTGCGGATAAACCCACAATAGCAAATATAAAGCAAAATAAGGTGAAGGTCAACACACACACACACACACACACACACACACACACACACACACACACACTACATATCAACAAAGGAAGCACAACATTTCATCAGTTTACGTCCTTTGTTGACTATTATTGGCTGTCTGTTTCCTATGTAGCAATCTAATAGTAATAACAATGATCATGACAAAAATAACTAATGATTTTACTACGGATAAACCTACAATAGCGAATGTAAAGCAAAATAAGGTGAAGGTCAACACACACACACACACACACACACACACACACACACACACACACATACACACACGTGACGGCCTATTTCCTGCCTGATGACACTTTCAGTACTGACGACCTTGTATACTACCCATCCTCCTCCTCCTCCTATCACGTCCTTAACGCCCCGCCCTTCCTCTTTCCTATTCTTCTCGACGTTTGCATACACGAATAAGTTGTGTGTCACCCTGACCTGATTGTTTCCTCTTTTCTTTTACTTTCCGGTGCTTGGTTAAATTTAAGGATGAGTGACGTTATATAGCAAGACGTTAAGAATTGCTATAATTAAATACAGACAGGCATCTTGCTAAGTTTTTGTCTGTGTGTATGCTAGGGGCCAAATAGTAGCGTATTTAGTCTTATAACCAAGTTTCCCTACACTCTTATCACTGACCTTTTCCTACTTATCTCCATTCCCCGCTTCTGCTCTTGCGTCCCTCACTAACCTCCTCGTTTACCATACACTCTCGCCACAACCGGCAAGGAGAGGGCGCCATACGTTATCTTTGTACTCGAAAACCCAACACAGGGGGACGGTAAAGATAATATTGAACGGTGGAGCGTCGCCGAGCAGAGGCCAATGGCTGGGTTATCTCGTACGCTATAATACTAAAATAGGGGCGTTTAATTAAGGGGACAGCCGGCGGTAGGGGAGTTGTGGGTATGTTATGCACATTACCATAGCACTAATCAGGACTTAGGAAAGGTAGAAGAAGTGAAGAGAGGCAGTGCGGGGGTAGGAGGCGTTGGAAAGTGGTGGGTACATAATGACTAGGTATTCACTCGATCCTACGTCTGCTTTCTATACACAAAGTTGAGGGAACATTCTGCTTTCCTTACACAGAGCTGAGGGAACAGAGTCCACATTCTCAAACGCATCGAACCCCCATCACGACTACCTCCCCAGCCCACAGAGAAGAGTCACCGGGTTTTGATGAGTGATTTTTCCCGCTCATGGTGTGGATGTCCTTTAGAGCCATCACTAGGATCACAAAATGCTCCATGAATATGCCAGCAACTTCTGCGAGAGGCTTTTTGACAGGCGAACTGAGGTGCAGATACGTTTATGAATATGGGCCAGAGCTAAACAGTGGCGGGGTGAGGGCGGGGAAGAGACCACATAATTAATCTCTGACGCTTCGGCTCACAACTTACTTCCAAAGGCCACAAAGTAAATCAATTGGGTTCCCATGAGTGTTTTTCATGTTCACGGTGCAGAAGCCTTATCAAACTAACACTAGGCTCATAAAACTACCCATGGAAATACTCACAACCTCTACGAAAACCTCAGGATGTTTGTGGACCCGATGGAGTACCTCTTGTTGTCCTTAAAAACCGTGCCACCGTACTTAACAAATGTGTGTGTGTGTGTGTGTGTGTGTGTGTGTGTGTGTGTGTGTGTGTGTGTGTGTAAGCCCAGAAAGGTTTGAGAATAGGGGCCTTAAAGGAAGCATGGTTGAGTGTAGAGCATGGAAGGGTGCCAATAGGGAGGGGAAGGGACGGGTGGGTGTTCATGCATGGGGAGGGGCGGGGAGGGGCGGGGAGGGGAAGGGAGGGTGGGTAATGTAATGAATGGTATTTAGGGCGTATAGCGAGTGTTGCATCATTCTACTACGCCCGTCTTACTCTATTAAATACTCGCTTCCTATGTTTTGTTTTCTCTCTCTCTCTCTCTCTCTCTCTCTCTCTCTCTCTCTCTCTCTCTCCCCCTTTTTTCTCTATTTCATTGTTTCATTCATCCAACCATTCATTCTTTTTCTTTCTTTTCTTCTCTCTTCCATTCTTTTTTTTCTTTTCTCTTCCTTTTTCTCTTTTTTTGCTTCCTACTTCATTCGTTCACTCTCTTCCCCCCCCCCCCCCCCTCCTCACACCTCTAAAACACACCTTTCAGCCCCTAGCTCTTGGCCCTTGCAGCAACAACATCGAGTCCATCAACAACAAAAAGCAGACAAGGAACAAGAAAGTCATTCCCGCGCGATGAAACACTGGCCAGAAAAAGTAATAATCTGGAGGAACCGCCGCGGCCAGACGATCCAGTGTATTCTCCTCCTCGTCCTTTCACCATTATAAATATAGGTCCTCGCCTCGCCACCCTTCCTCCACCTCCTCACCTTTTCTTCACTTTTCCTCGCCACACTCCACAGCCACTTTCGTTACCCTCTCACCTTAACACCACCACCACCACCACCACCTAGTCCTCCTCCTCCTCCTCCTCCTCCTTCTCCTCCTCCTCCCACCTCTAATGACCTCCAGCACACCTTCGCCTTGGTGATAATTGTGATGATCAGTGAAAACAAAAGGAATTATTTTTTTTCTTTTCTACACCATTCCCCCACAAACTACGAACATGTATTGTGTAGAAAGGAGAAGGAGAAAACAAAAGTTCGAAACGCTGGAACAATACTCGCTTAAATTGGAGAAAACATACCGAATGAAAATTGTATAAGAAGACAAATGATATATATATATATATATATATATATATATATATATATATATATATATATATATATATATATATATATATATATATATATATATATATATATATATATATATATATATATATATATATATATATATATATATATATATATATATATATATATATATATATATATATATATATATATATATATATATATATATATATATATATATATATACACACACACACACACACACACACACACACACACACACACACACAGAGAGAGAGAGAGAGAGAGAGAGAGAGAGAGAGATCGAGAGAGAGAGAGAGAGAATTTTCTCAAACCAGTCACGCCTCGTCTTTGTATGCTAGCAAATATAATAATAATAATAATAATGATAATGATAATAATAATAATAATGATAATATAATAATAATATGACGACAATCTCTCTCTCTCTCTCTCTCTCTCTCTCTCTCTCTCTCTCTTTTCTGCAGTATAAGCGAGTACTTTTCATTTCCGGCCCACTTATTTCCCTTTCGCCTTTACACACACACACAAAAAGTTACTACAATCACTATTACGGCTCCAGTCACTCTTACTTCTATTACTATTACTACTAAAATTCGTACAGTTTGCTACTACTGCTACTACTACATAAACACACACACACACACACACACACACACACACAACCTTACATAACGAAAAGAAAGTCAGTCTTGCCACTACTAAATTTACCCACCGGAAACTTCCACACCCTTACCCACCCACCCTTACCTCCCCACCCATCCCCCCTTCATCCCCACCCACTACGCAATGAGGCAATACCCCCCTCCCCCTCCCTCCCTCTCACCTCTACCTTCTTACTGTCACGTCCCCCCTTCCCCCTCTCACTGCCCTCCTCCCCCTAGCTGTCACGCCCCCCCCCTCCTTTTAGACCCACCCCAACGTTGCCCCAAAACAAGGGATCATTAGTCAAATTGCGAGTAACCTTCCACCTCCCCGAACACCCTCCCCCGCCACCATCACCCCGCTCTTCACCCCAGTTCCAATTCCCACGTGACGTCCAGGTGAGGAAACACAGGTGGGTGGTGGTGATGGGTGGTGATGATAGATGATAGAAGTATAGTAGTAGAGGTAGTGGTGGTGGTAATAATGATGATGATGATGATTATTTAGGTAGTGAAGGATGTGGAATAGGTGGAGGTGGTGGTGGTGATGACAACCAAACACCAATACAGAATAAGTGGTGTTGAGGGAGACAGTGACGAAGGAGAGGTGACAGGTTACGATACCACCACCACCACTACCACCACCACCACCACTACCACCACCACCACTATCACCACCATTACGGCTCCCACCACCATTACTACAGCCATCACCGTCATCACCAAGGCAATCACAGCAACCACAACCACCGCCATCGATCAGTATAATAACAAGGCAGTGAAGGGAAAAAGGAGTACAAGGGGAGTTTTAGATTCGTCGCATCCAGAAAAAAGTACTGAAATAGTAAAAAAAAAAAAAAAAAAGTCAATCTAAACCTTTGTAAGAACTCAAACATCGGACAAAAACAATAAAAAGTAATAAAAAAACATTCGTCGCAGTTAAGTTTAAAGGAATACTTATAAATGATCCAGAAAAAAAGTATTGAAATAGTAAAAGAAATTATTCGTCACAGTAAACGTTTATAAGAACTCATATTAAAGGTGAGACAAAAACAATAGAATAAAGTAGAGGAAAAAAAAAAACATTCGCCGCAGTTAAGTTTACGAATACTTATAAATGATCCAGGAAAAAAGCATTGAAACAGTAAACCAATAAAATAATTCGTCACACTAAACATTTATAAGAACTCGTATTAAAGGTCAGACAAAACAATAAAATAAAGTAAAAAAAAAGAAGAAAAAAAACATTCATCCCGAACTCAGAAGGGTAAAAAAAATAACCAGTACATAAAATCAGTAAAAAAAAAAATTACAATAAAAAAGTCAGAAAAAAAACCTGACGAGGGAATTTCTACACAACGAGTATGATTCAGGATGACGACACGACCCGATGCATACTTCATCATTTGCATCCACAAGAATTTCCCAATGACTCTCTCTCTCTCTCTCTCTCTCTCTCTCTCTCTCTCTCTCTCTCTCTCTCTCTCTCTCTCTCTCTCTCTCTCTCTCTCTCTCTCTCTCTCTCATGCAGGTAAACTAACTCATTCTTTGACATATTACTTGACTATCATCATCATCGTCATTAGTAGTAGTAGTAGTAGTAGTAGTAGTAATAGTGAAAACAGTAGCATCACACAACATCCTCCCCCTTCCTCTCCCACGCCTCACGCCACTTCCCTCCTCCCATTCTTCTTTCCCACCTCAGCCTTACTTCCCTCCCCTTCACCCTCCCTTCTCTTCCCTTCCCATTCTTCTCCTTCCCCCTCTCCTTCAGCGTCACCATTACGTCACGTCGTCCGTCCCGTTCCGCCGCAGATCCCGCCCCCTTACCCCCCTTCCCTCTATACTGCGGCCGAGGGATTGTCAAGGTTCCGTGTGGCTTGCTGACACACACACACACACACACACACACACACACACACACACACACACACACACACACACACACACAGATTAAATAAATACGTAAATATATATGAAAAACACCAAAAAGGGACAAGAATTTTTAGTGTCAGTAGTCCAAATAACACACACACACACACACACACACACACACACACACACACACACACACACACTCAATTTAATCTTAATGATTCGATTATAATTTTTTTTTACTATGGCGCCGGTAGGTTTTCTTGAGTGGCCTGGTTGGTCGTCGGCCCCAGCCCGTCATGGCGCAGGCAGTTGCTTTATAGTGGCGCCATCTTTTCTCGGCTCATGCTGCCCCCCCGGAGCTCGTTTTTTATTTACTTGGACGGTTTTCTCTAGAGTCTGGGTTGATGAGTGGTCTTCAGGAGAGCATGTGGGTAGTCTTTAGGCCACTCGGCGGTGAATGAAAAATCCCAGGTGGTAGCAGCGGATTCGAACCCACGTCGTCCAGCATGCGGTGAATGTGAGGCCCGCACACTAACCACTCAGCCACCGGAAAAATCTCCAATATTTTTTTCTATATTTTTCTTATACCTCGAGAGAGAGAGAGAGAGAGAGAGAGAGAGAGAGAGAGAGAGAGAGAGAGAGAGAGAGAGAGAGAGAGAGCGCATTACACATTTGCATCATCTTTGCGTCTTGCAGCCTCCCTCTACCTCATCCTCCCTTACCTGTGTCAATCCACGTTGCCTAAGACACAACCTCGACCCCCTCCACCCCCTCCCTTCACCCTCAAAACCATATCCTTGGCTACCGACATCACCCTCTCCTCTTCTTGCAGTACTCGTGTATACAAGAAAAAAAAAAATACCCCAGTGGTTTTGAATTGAGGGGAATATCTGACACACACACACACACACACACACCACACAATCCCCCCCAACCCCCGCCCCACCACACACACAAACGTACTGCACGGCCTTGTCACTCGAGTAATCAAAAGGAAAGACGTTAGATATGCTACAGATCCAAGGAGGTGGCGGCGTGAAGAGTGGGCGAGCCAGGCACGGAGGTGAGGGAGGGTGCATGAGGGTGAAGAGGAAGTTGCCGAATGGCGTGTGCTCTATCGAAGTGTGTCAGGAGCATCGCGTGTTGCAGATTGTGCGCATGTGTTGGGGGAAGTGATGCAGAGATAGATAGATAGATATAGATAGGTGTAGAAAGATAAATAGATAGGTAGGGAGAATTATAGATGGATTAATAAATAGATGAGTAAAAATGCAATCATACTTCCCTTCGTTCTTTAACCTTATCGTGTCCTTGGATACTGACTGCGCCACACACACACACAGACACACATATGCACGGACACCCACCCATCCACACCCACACACAATATTCCGTTTTCATGACAACACAATCAACGACTTCCCAACGCCAACCTTCCAGCCATCACCGTGAATGCCTATAGTTCTTAGCTTTACCAAAGTGACCAACATGCAGCGGTAACGTAACCCCCAATACTTTCCTACAATACACACTAAGACGTGGTCCGGCTATACCCAATGTTACAACTTACAGGCTGGTATTACAAGACACTTTCGCTTCTCACATTATCTATTTCTAAAGGTCAAAGAGGGAGTCAATTGGGTTCTAATGAGTGTTTCTAAAGGGTTCACGGTACACTATCACCAGGGTCATAGAACTACCCCTGGAAATGCCCACAACTCCTACGAAAGCCTTGTCAAATTAGTGTTCTTGGGCGATGAAATGTCTTAA
Organism: Eriocheir sinensis; assembly: GCF_024679095.1. NCBI lineage: Eukaryota > Metazoa > Arthropoda > Malacostraca > Decapoda > Varunidae > Eriocheir > Eriocheir sinensis. The sequence goes on from NC_066543.1 coordinate 12,306,272, forward strand.
AATACGACCCTTATAATTTTTTGTTAACACAATCATAGAAACATAGACAAATCAGGTATAGGTAGTAGGCATGCGACGTTGACTCTGGTTTCTGGCTTAAGACAATTCAAAGATCTATAATCCATATGTGCACCCAGGAAATCACTCTTATTCTTTACTATATGACACAACAAAGGTTTCCGAGCGCAGTAAGCAAGTGATGTTGACTCTTGTTTCTGGCTTAAGACAATTCAAAGATCTATAATCCATATGTGCACCCAGGAAATCACTCTTATTCTTTACTATATGACACAACAAAGGTTTCCGAGCGCAGTAAGCAAGTGGTGTTGACTCTTGTTTCTGGATTAAGACACAATTCAAAGATCTATAAACCATGTCATGCGCAGCCAAGAAATTACTATCTTTATTTACTACGACACAACAACAAAGGTTTCCAAGCGCGGTAAGCAAGTGGTGTTGACTCTTGTTTCTGGATTAAGACACAATTCAAAGATCTATATAAACCATGTCATGCGCAGCCAAGAAATCACTATCATTATTTACTATGACACAACAACAAAGGTTTCCGAGCCCAGTAAAGTAATGCGGACTCGTTTCTGAATGGCTGACCACATAAGGAAATAGACAAACCATGGACGGAACGCATGTAATATGAATTATTTGCCTTATCACGACAACAGCATGGGTCTCTATACCAAACAAGCAATCTTAAGAAATCTGTCTTCGAGTGCAGTAAGCAAGCAATGTTGACTCGGCATCTGACTGGCTGAAAACACGAGGAAATATAGACAAACCAGGGACGGAGCGCACGTAATATCAACGACTTGCCTTGGCAAAACAAAAGTTCCTGAATCAAAACAAACTCCTCAGGAATATATAAATAAAATTACTGAGCGGAATAAGCACAATCTAACTAAGATATATACAAATCAGGCATCGGGCGCAATACCCAAGCAAGTATTGTTAACTGTTTTCCAATGCAATAACAATGGCTTCAGGTCCAAAACACATTTTTTAAGCAAATGGATGCAGCTTAAGGGCAAAAAAAAAAGTGTAGAAAAAAAACGCTAATCGCTACTCCTAAAAATGATAAAAGTTAAGAGTGGCCAAGAGGTTAATTTCGGGTGGAGAGGTGTCTTGATATATGGATGAATATGACAACAAATATGAATAAATCAGAAAGGGCAGCAGTAAGCAAGCGATAACGACTCCACACTGAGCCTTGTGTATCGTCACCAGGGCAACACGAAAACACGGTCAGAAGAGAAATCACAAAAAATCACGCTGCACGAAATCACGAAAGAACCACTCCGCCAGTTCTCTCGTGTCTGGATTTCCTCGCCAGTCACGGAAATAGTTGCGCAGAAAAAGAAAAAAATATTGTTCTTTAAAGACAGCAGGATGTATATATAAAGAATTGCTTCTCCTTAAACTACTCAAGCACGTGTGACAGAAGAAGTAGGTGCATGGGCGTTCATCTCTTGCCATGTCATTGGGGTGAACGTAACAAAAAATCAAACCAAAAATATTAGCTTAGGTAAAAGAAAGTCCCAAAAGACGCAACACCCCCAAGAAACGCATTTTATTCATGGCATTATATATATACACGTGACCGAAGAAGTAAGCGACTGTTCCTCTATCGCTTGTATCACTGAGAAGAAGACAATAAAACAAAATAGTAAAAAAAAAGTTTCCAAAAGACACAACACCCTCAGGAGACTCATTTTATTCTTGACGTTATTATATTTACACACGTGACCGAAGAAGTAAGCCATCGAAGAAGTAAGACATCGAAGAAGTAAGCCACTGTTCCTCTATTGCCTGTATCACTGAGAATACAATAACACAAAATAGTAGAATAAAAAAAGTTTCCAAAAGACACAACACCCTCAGTAAACTCATTTTATTCTTGATATTACATTTACACACGTGACCGAAGAAGTAAGTGACTGTTTCTCTATCGCCTGTATCACTGAGAATACAATAAAACAAAATATTAAAAAAAGGTTCCAAAAGACGCAATACCCTCCTAGAGACGCAGCGTCCACAGGAAACTTACTATTTTTTTCTTGACGTTATTCATGAGCGCGTGATCGAACACACACACACACACACACACACACACACACACACACACACACACACACACACACACACACACACACTATCGCCTGGGTTATTGGGAAGAGGGTAACACTACAAAACAAAATAAGATGGTAAAATAAAAAGGAGGCTTCCAAAGACACAGCACCAACAGGAAACTTTTTTTAAACATTATTCTCCCGCTCACTGACGCATAAACCTTAGACTTAGCGGCCCGAGTTTAGTCACTACAAGGGAACACCACAACACGCCCACTGCACCTCCGTCTCCATTACCTCGACACGCCCCCCGCGGCTGACTGCGGTGACACCAGAAAACTGCCTCAACCCAAAACCTGTACTACAAGAGCTACGGTGAAAGCATCGATCGTAGGGAGACAAAAAGAGTTGAACCTTCGTCCCAAAATGATCTGAACCACTCACAGGGCTAACTAATACATTTTCGAGTTCAGTGTGTGTGTGTGTGTGTGTGTGTGTGTAGCTAGTAAGGAGGAAGTCGGTGTGTATGTGTATTTCCAAAAGCTATCTCACCTCATCTCCTGTTCGTCACAAGGGGCCATCTGACTCGCCTAACCGCACGCACCTAATACTCATCACGCACCTGCCACACGCGGAAACAGGCGGAGTGTAAATGAGACCGCCTGACAGTCTGAGTAACTGCCCAACTACGGACGAGCCACTCACTCATACAACCCCTCCCTTCCTCCTTTTCCCCTCCCCTCCCAGCCAATCTTTACCTTTGATTGCTTGTTATGATGTTATCTCACGATTCTCACCCAACCACAGCCTCCTAGCACCAGTTATTTATAGTCGTCCGATAAAGTTCCGTCTTTTTTTTAATCGTTCCACTCACTCGTGTCGTTATCTTTTGCTTATCAAGGGTTAGGTTGTATGGGGTTGTTGTTGTTACTGCTATCATATTCTCTCTCTCTCTCTCTCTCTCTCTCTCTCTCTCTCTCACTAACTACAACAACTGACAAGAACAATAGCAACAAAACCATTCTCCTTCGCTACCACGACACAAACCATCACCTTGCCGACCATTCCACTAACAAACAACAAACAAAACCTCACCTTACAACCTAACCACGCGACTCACCTGTCTGGATTCAATCGTCCGCCACCAGGTATGACAAGCAGAATAAGTAACGCGAATGATCAGAGTCCCCAGGCAGCGGTGAGACAGAAGGAGGAGGAAGCCTTCGGGAGGTATATGTCAGTGAGTGAGGCAGCCGCAGCAATACTACAACTATCACTCGTCAAGCGAACAGAGAGCGAGAGTGAAGCACCTTCCGTCCACTACGCCAGCCACCGGCACACTGAGAGGGAGACTGACTGGGTTGGGACTTGGGAGAGCCGGAGAGGGAGGTAATGGAGAGGACGATGGCCCGGCGGAGTGGTCGTGGTTGTAGTGGAGGGAGTGCTGGAGCTGTGTAACCTTTACCGATAAGCTTCCCTTTCCGATGATTACACAACAGAAAAAAAGTAAAACAGCTACGTGACTTAGCATGAAACTTCCTCCCCGCCACGTGCTCCCTCGCCTTGGCTCACCTGAGTGTTTGTTTCTTGGCGGCTTGTTTACAGTTACGGCTGACTGCTTAGTATTCGGTGTGTGCAATTCCCCACTGTCTGACCACGCGATAGACTCGTGATCGCGAACCCTCCCCGACTGAGACCGGAATTCACTAGTGACGGATCTCTGGGTAGCCTGCGGATGAAACCTCACACCCACACCCCCCCGGGCGGCGGGACACAACCCACGACTGACACCGGACACCTAGTATTCAATCTGTAGAGTGGACAAGGGGCACGGATTAAAAGAGACTCCCCATCCGTCTCCACTTCGCCCGGGAATCGAATCCGTGACCTCCTGGTTGTGAGGTGAGCGCGCTAACCACAGCACCAATGAGAAATATCTTTTTGTGCATGTGTGTGTGTGTATCGTACTTTGCTGCACCCCACATCGAAACCACAAAGAGGAGGAGCCTTGAAGAAAGGGACAAGGCCACTCAATAAACTGAAGGCATCAAGGGCGTGACGCTTAAGGGGGAGGAGAATGGGGAGAGGGCCAAGGGGAGGAGAAGGGGGAGAGGAGGGGACAGGGGGCAGAGGGGAGGGGAGTGGAGGCAGAGGAGGGGGAGGGGAAGAATAATTACAGTTTCCTTGGCGTCTTTTCACATCCGTACACACCCCATCCTTGAAAGTAAACCAATCTAACACGAAAAATAATAAAACACTGGGGGCACCGGCAAGTGTGCAGTATATGCACCTCACTTAATACAACCAAAACTCGTGTTTGCAGAAAATCTGGGCAACAAGTGAGATTTCTTTCTTCACACGGGCGTGCATTCCGCCAGTCACGCCACGTTTTCTCATAACTTTTCCCTGGTTTGTGATGGAGCGGCAATATGTTGCTCACATTTTTTCGCTCGATTCGCTCTATTCTGAAATCAATGCACACTGGGAGCTCAGAATCATCAGTTATATCAAGGACACGACCGACAGCAAGAGAGCTTCTGTGACAAGAGCGGGTGTACCCAGTGACAGATCAGCAACTGCTTAAGTGTTGTGACTAGTTGGTGTGGCAAGTGTTGAAATCCCCGCACAACTCCGCAGTTACTAGTACTTTTACTCGTTAGCATACGTTTGTACTTTATCCCGAGTGAGCCAACATTGCATTAGCTTGGCGTGTGAAGCTAAGTGACGGGAACTACAATTATCTTTTATTCGATCAAACATAAGCTGAATGCCATTAAATCCATTGCTTTGAGAGAGAGAGAGAGAGAGAGAGAGAGAGAGAGAGAGAGAGAGAGAGAGAGAGAGAGAGAGAGAGAGAGAGAGAGAGAGAGAGAGAGAGAGAGAGAGAGAGAGAGAGAGAAGTTACAATAAGATAGTATTTAAAGGAACAAACAAAAACGATGGAAAGAAAACCCCACTGAAATATAAAAAAGAAAACACCCAAGAAAAGACTCAGCAAAAAGAAACAAATAAAAAATAAGATATAGAGAATGAATAAGGTTGAGAGAGAGAGAGAGAGAGAGAGAGAGAGAGAGCGCAAGTGAAAAGCAAAAATTGGCAAATAAAAAATAACACCGTGAATATGCAAGATATAAAAAAGAAACAAAAAATAAAGATGGAATAACAAGTGGAAAGTAAAATTGGTCAACAAATGAAGACAACAGCGTGAACAGGCGAGATCTACAACATGGCGGGTCAGGTCACTGGCTGGGAGGTTGCAAAATGACCTGCACGGCGCCCGCTCCAGGTGTGACGGTGGGAAGGAAAGTAAATTATTTCCCTGGCACACCCATGACCTCTGCCACGACGCGGGAGAAGAGAAAAAGAAACGGATAAAAAGAGGAAAAAGCAGAACGCATTACTTCACACACTCCTCCATGACTTGACCATCTCTCTCGTTGGCACATACTTTAACAACTGCATGGGAATTTTAAAAGTCATTTATTTTTCTTATTTTATTAGCTGAGAGCCCCCTTTATTATGTTTCAAGGCTCATTCTTTAACAACTGGATGGCATATTTGGGTGTAACATATTTTTTCTTATATTTTAGCTCAGAGCCACCTTTAGTATATTTCAAGGCTCATTCTTTAACAACTGGATGGGAAATTTTGAAGTAATTTATTTTTCTTAGTTTTTAGCTCAGAGCCCCCTTTAGTATGTTTCAAGGCGCATTCTTAAACAACGGGATGGGAATTTTACAAGTCATTTATTTTTCTTATTTTTTTTAGCAGAGAGCCCCCTTTATTATGTTTCAAGGCTCATTCTTTAACAACTGGATGGCATATTTGGGTGTAATTTATTGTTTCTTATATTTTAGCTCAGAGCCACCTTTGGTATGTTTCAAGGCTCATTCTTAATTAAACAACGGGATGGGAATATCCCCAACGAAAAAAAAAAAAAAAACGGGATGGGAAATTTTACGTAATTTATTATTTTTTTTCTTTTCTTAGCTGAGTGCTCCCTTTAACATGCTTCAAGGTTCATTCTTTTAATCAACCTGGATGGCATATTTGGGTGTAATTTATTATTGTTATTTTATTTTATTTTTAGCTCAGAGCCCTCTTAAGTATATTTCAAGGCTCATTCTTTAACGGCTGATTCTTTAACAACTGGATGGCATATTTGGGTGTAGTTTATTTTTCTTATTTTTTAGCTCAGAGCCCCCTTTAGTATGTTTCAAGGTTCATTCTTTTAATCAACTACATGGGAAATTTAGAAGTCCTTTATTTTTCTTATTTTTTAGCTGAGTGCCCCCTTTAGTATACTTCAAGGCTCATTCTTTAACAACTGCATGGGAATTTTAGAAGTCATTTATTTTTCTTATTTTTTAGCAGAGTCCCCCTTCAATCGATATGTTTCAAGGCTCATTCTTTAACTGGATGGGAAATTTGTAAGTCATTTATTTTCTTATTTTTTAGCAGAGTCCCCCCTTCAATTAATATGTTTCAAGGCTCATTTTTTAACAACTGGATGGCATATTTGAATGTAATTTATTTTTCTTGTTTTTAGCTCAGTGTCCCCTTTAATACGTTTCAAAAAGTCAGTCAATTAAAGAAAACACGGCTTATTTTGCGGAAGGGGGGAGGGGGACGGGGAGGGGAAGACGAGGGCGTTGTGTGATGTAATTAGGTTTGTTTTTCACCTTTCCTGAGGAGTGTCTCAAGAAGCCTTGCCTTTTACAGACACGGCAAAAAACTTTATTACACACACACACACACACACACACACACACACACACACACACACACACACACACACACACGGGCGCAACTGAAACTTACATAATGCGACAGAAACTTGAAATGAATGAATGAACAGAATAAAAATAAATTAATAAGGAAACGAAGCATATAAGGCAAGTAAAAAAATACACAAACAACAAACTGAATGGATAATAAACTAAGTAAACAAACAAATGAATAAATATATGAGTAAGGAAAACAAAAAAACAAACAAACAAAAAAAAGATAAATTAATAAAAAAAATTTAAAAAGATCTCCAGAATTCACTTTCCTTCCCATCGTCATTATTGCCCCGTCACCACAATCACCACCACCACCTCTAATTGATGTTCTCTCTTTTTTTAAGGGTGCTTCCCACCCAGCCAACCAGCACCAGGATGAATCACCACATTTCTCCAAAGCCCCTCTGGAACAAAATATTACGAAACCCTTCTTCATATTTTCTGTCATCCGCGTGCCTTCTTTTCACCAACGTCCTCTGTCACCCATACCACCCGGCCCCTATGCAAATTCCCTCTTATATTCTTACACATTCTCTCGCCATCCCACTAAGTCATACCAAGGAGGCGCCTATCCATATGGACGGTCGTCATTAGCAAGAACGAGTGATTTTGGTCATTAGCACTGGAGTTGCCACATTACCTCAATAATTACCAACTTATTACGATTATAACTACCCCATGTAACTCACCTCTCATATCCCCCATCAGCTGCCCGTATACTTAATCTAGTCCGAACGTAATTAATCTACGTCTTTCTCTCTCACGTAGATTATAATGCCTTCTATAACTAGTTTGCTCCCATAGTTAAAAATCACCTTCAAACCTAGACTCTAACTGGAACGTGACTTCCACTCCGTGTCTCTCGGTGGTCCCTCACTTCCTTCTCTCGATAACTCGCTTGCTCTCTCATGCTTGCAGTCCTTCAACGCCTCGCTGGCTCCCTCTATGACTCAAGTTCGCCGTGTGTATATAGTAATATGCTGTTTGATGACTGGCTAACACAGATTCTGCTCTCGCTGTGTCAATCGCAATTAACTTCTATCTATCCACCAGTCTCCTTAACCTCGCCACAGCTTTTTTTTTTTTTTTTTTTTTACAAACCTGCTTCCATGACCTCGCTCTCGTCTAGATAACATTAACAATAACATTTAACTGGGCTGAAAATTATGATGATGATGATGATGAATATAATAATAATAATAATAATAATAATAATAATAATAATAATAATATGTGCGATTCCTTCATTGCCTTTCCTTAACTCGTGTGTATTCCCGCGTAACCAAACACATGCAAATTTAGAGCCTGAAGGAAAAAACACTAAGCTTGCGAAACGCCTCTTATTCTGCTTCGATGGTCTCCGCATATCAAGACAAAAACATAATCAACAACAAACACTTCCACACTGCACTGGCCTTCATAACCGCTAACCATGCTGTCTGTTCCCACCACGCAACACACAAACGAGACACACAACGCCACCCCGAGCACAGTCTATAGCTCACACGAGGCACTAACGAAACAAAACCTGACTTTGTAACCTGCTGGCATCTTGACCTCGATCTAGTACACTTCCCTACGCCGCCAACTATTGAAAGCGAAGTCATTGCTGGCGTCGGTCGGTGTTTGCCTTTCTCTCCTCTCCTCTCCCTTTCAGAGCGGCTTTTTATACAACCTTCATAAACCTGTTCGATCTGACTCAGTTTTGGCCAAGCACCACGCAGCGTTCACTTGGTCTACCGGAGGGAAGGGAGTAGGTCATGAACAGTCTCTGCAGCTTCACTCTGTTCTCTCGTGCACAAGCAAGCAACGATAAACGTCTGTTGAGATTTCGGGGACTCCGGTAACTAATTTCTTGCTATCGTGTATAGAGACAAAAACGTTTCTTGAGGGTTTCAGGGCTCTGTTTTCCAGCTAATTGAAGTAAATAAAAAATACAGCTCTTTCTACACTTTTCATTCCATCTCTCACGCCCCCTCTCATCACTTTGACCTGCATAGCCTTGTATAGTGCGGTTAATGAGACATCACCCTTCTATAAAACATCTACCTTGTATTAAACCTCGAGTGAACCAATTAATGAAAAAATATTACGGAGGCTAATAACTTTCCTCCACCATATATAAAAAAAATATTACGGTGGATAACTTTCATCATATTTCTTCGTTAGTCTGCACCACGTGACTATTATATGGAAAATCACTAATAAGCTTAAGTATCAACGGCGCCGCGGAGGGAAGAGAAAGGCGTGGCGTCGCTGCACCCGCGCGCTGCCTCGCCCCCTGTAGCCATCACAGCTTGGCGGGGAGGCGGAGCAAGAAACACAACCCATCAAGTGTACCCGACGCTCCACTCACCGCCGCAGCTTCAGGGAAATGTGACCAACGTTTTGACGCTCTGACCTTTTTAATGCAGGTCAAGAATTATCTTCCCCATCTCCCTTGTCCACCTCCTCTTCGTACTCGTTCCCGCTCTCCCATTACTCATTCTAGGGTATTTTCTAAGCGTCTGGAATAAACTCATCTCACTTGGAGGGACATGAAGAGAGTGTCATCTTCCTTGCAGTATACTGGTTGACGGAAATCCGTGGAGTCAAAATGAGAGGACATCAGTAATATGGAAAATATGTAATAAGCTTATCGAAAATAATTATTAATGTATAACCTCAAATACTTTGTGTAGTTTCTTTTAAAAAAAAAAGCGCATACATAATTATTATTCGTAAGGTCAAAATAATAAGCTTGGAAAAAAAGACTGACGAAGGGGCCTCTCGACAGTGAAGCTGAAACAGACAAAGCACAGGACGAGTATTCTCGATTTCACGATTTCGCCTATCATCGATGTCCCAGCTCATGACGTCACATACGAGCGGCGTTCTAGTGATCGCTGGAGAATAATATATTTTATCCATATGAAAATACCTTTTTTTTTTTTTACGTTCGGCCTGTAGTGCCTTCTAGCATCTAGCTATAAACCTCTAACAATTTTATTGCTTCATTTTACCCAACCCTCCTTAATCCTGATGGTTCTGCAGCTGTCACATCTGTCTCTATAACTGAGCTCTTCATTCAAACTTTCTCTGAAAATTCCATTCGCGACAATTCTGGGCATATTCCTCCTAGCTACTCATGCCACCTCTGACTTCAATGCCTGTTATTAAAATTCTTAAGAATGATGTTTTCTAAGCCCTTTGTGGCTCAATCCTCAGAAAGCTAATGGACCCAATGGAGTGCCTCCTATTGTCCTTAAAAACTATTCTTCTGTGCTGACACCCTGGCTGGTCAAACTATTTTTCTCTGCTTTTCAACATGTATCTTTCTTTCCTGCTGTAAGTATGCCTACATACAACCTGTACGTAAGAAGTGACTGCTCTAAACCTACAAACTACCCTACTCCGCAGTATTCAACATCATTTAACACACGACCCTCCTAACAGGAACTAAAGGTCTCAAGGCTGAACACTACAGAACACTTAACCTCTGACCTTGCTATCATATCTAAATGGAGCAAAAGACACTTTTGTGTCCTTCAATGCCTTAAAAATTCCATTTCTCCACTTGACAACTTGACGCAATCTTCCAAACATTTATCTATTATTTTTCAATGACACAGCTGTCCCCTTCGCTATATTAAACATTCTCAGTCTATCCTAAACTTAAAATCTTCACTGAAAACTATATATCTCATCCTTTGCTAAATGTTTCCTCACAGTTAGGCATTTTGTATTGTCTCTACCAATTCTTTTCACCCTTCCAGTTGCTAACCTTATAGAAGAGCCTTGTCTGCCCTCGTATGAAGTATGCGTTTCGTGTGTGGGGGGCTACACATACACTGCCCTTTTGGACAGAGCAGAGTAAAGACTTTTAGCTTCATCAGTTCCCCTCCTCTCATTAGACTCTCTTCTACCTCTTAAATTTTGCTGCAATGCTGCATCTCTTTCTATCATCCTGCTGCTATTTTCATGGTGACTGCTCCTCTGAACTTACAAACTATATACCTCCACTCATCCTGCTGCCCCGCTCCACATGACTATCTACTCTAGCTCATCCATATTGTTTAAATCTCTTATCCAAGAGTTGACCAACATCTTCATTCTTTCATCCCTTTCACTGGCAAACTCTTGGTCTGTATTTTCTCCTGCCTATGACAAACTTTTCAATGCCAAGGTGCTTGCCTATCTATTACTCATGCACATTCACAGCCAGCTGCTGAAGTGCAAAGAACTAAGTAGTCAGGTTTCACACCTGGTAAGCCAACTAACAGTATTTAGCGCTTCGTGTACCGGTGGAGTGCTTAGATGAATTTCAACAAAGGAGTCTTATTGGATGACAAGGTAAAGTCTTTTCAAGGGAAGGCAGTGGCTGAGTGGTCAGGGTGTGGGCATGACATCCTAGAGGTTACAGGTTCAAGTCCTGCCTGCTCCCACATGCTGACAATTTTCAGTCACACCAAGGATAAAAAATGTGTTTCAGGGGGCAGCATGAGCCAAGCAAGATAGCACTACTTAATTCACTTGACTATACTATATCAGGCTGGGGCTGACAATCAGGCCCCATCAAAAGAACCCACCAGTGCCATAGGCAGAACATAAAAAAAAGTGTGGCAGGAATATGATGTCTGAAAATTTCACATACCTTTATAGAGTAATACAGAACAACAGCAAGTCTTGTCAAAAAGTCTTACAGCAGATCAGCTTGATCCACGGTGTTATGGACTCACTCAACGAGTATGTGGCGTCGTCGATACCTGTGTAGAAAGACAAAAAATTGGATCATCAACTTTATAGTTTGTGTTCACTTTCTTACTTCAAGGTTGAGACATGGACATTGAATAGTGAATTGAGACAAAATGATGCCTTTCATAGTAATTGTTTATGCAGAATAGTGAAATATTCCAGGAATGATTTTTTGTTAAATTGGCACTTACTCCACGAAACAGTATTGATGGCTATTAACTATATAGTCAGTGAATGCCAACTCCAGTTTTACAGGCACATGGCATGCTACCCAGAAGTCAACCCTGCTCATTGAGTTGTCTGTGTATGAGGCAATCCCAACTGGAGGCCACAGTTAAAGTAAAGTTTGGTGCACATGCTAAAGCTGCACATGACCTCAGTGCTCAGCTCAATGACATCTGCCCTTGAGCTAGTGGTGAGTAATAAACCATTGCCCTGGGACACAGGTAAAGTGAGACATTCAGGTTACCACATTTTTTTCCCAGGTTTCCCCAGGTATATATCTATTAATCAACTAGCCCAAAAGGGAGGATATACAGCTGTGTACACGGCGCGTTGACTGACTTGGCCGGGATTCAAACCCAGGCCTGCATAGGTATTCGTAGCTAGACATGCTGACCACTTCAGTTTTGAGTACCAAAGGGACAGACACAAAGCTCATGGATTGAACAAATAAATGAATCCTGCCATAATGTAAATGGGATGGGTGAGAGGCCTCCATATACTTGCTCAAAGAGACCCCCAGGACTGGCATTGAAGGGGAATGAGCCGCTTGCATATGCTCCCATTGAATGATTTATTATATTGAAAAATAAAAGTCTGCAACAGAAACAACTATCTGTTGAATACCACATGAAAATCTAGTGGAAAAAAAAATATCAACCAACTGGTTGTGAGCAGGGTGTAATTCTGTAACAATATTCTACCTCTGCAGCAATAAGTTACCAACACTATCACATGTAATGTAAATTAAGTAGGAAGGGAGGTATGATTTCAAAATAAGGTAAAACTCCATAATAACACCCAATACATGCCTGTGGACCAAGCCACCACCAAACCAGTGTGTTGTCACCCCACCTCATGTTAGACCAACATAACCCCACATCAACCTGCCGCCAATAAAGTAGTAACCTATCGCCATTGTGAACAGGAAAATATCGACGTTAAGAATAGTAACCCACCCCTACTAAGCACAGCACCCAGCCCACAGCCGCTACCCTAACCCATCACCGCTCAGGCAGGCGTTCAAGTCTTACTAACGAGTAACTTATGACGGAAACTGTTTACAGAGATTGTTCCAGTTAGGTTGGCGGGAATGTTATAATAGTTCGTCTGTTTCCACGAGTTCATTCAAATTCACCACACTCCAAGAGCTTACCAAGTTACCATGGCCAGACCCCGCTGCCACTGGTGTCCTGGGCTGCCTGTGTGCCCCTCCCTCCCTGCCCAGTGTCTCTCGTCCCCCAGACTAATAAGGTAGGTCTTAAATAACTGCCCACCCTGTACTCACCTGCGCCACCACCTGTCAGTGTTGTGGCCGGTGCCGTGAGGTGAGGTGACTCAGGTGAGGCAGCCCTTGGGACGGCCGTTTTCTTCCTCACTGAACTGACACTGTGCAGGGAAGGCTGGTCTAGAATAGGTAATAGGCAGGGAGGAGTGGGCTAGGAGATTGATTGATTGATTGATTGATTGATACTTTATTGTTGCAAGTAAACAACAAAGGAGAAGGGAGGAGCATGCCATCCCAACCCCCAGGCAGTACAGAGTGTGATTATACAATTAAGGATACATGTGGAAGTAGCACCAGGAAACTAAAAAGATACAATGGATTAGAGGAGGACAACGGGGCGATCTGCACGGTGCTGGGGCTGTATGGAGACAAAAAGGAAACAGAGAGGAAAATCGTAAAGCTGGCAAAAGTGTTCCTCGCGCAGTGCTGGAAGAAAGGGCACAAATGATTGAATAAGTGAAAATAAGTGACTATTTCAGTTAAGAAAGTATACGTAATACTGAAAAGGAAAGTGTGTAAATAAGAAGAAAAGAGGAACGAGAGGAGGAGGACCTATAAGAAGCGATACAGGTCAAAAGAAGAAAAAGAAGAACACACACACACACACACACACACACACACACACACACACACACTATACTCGACATAAGGCAGTCTGTCATTGAGCCTGAGTGAAGCTATATAAAATCAAACGGCCACCATTTCTACCTGCCTTTCTGCTTCACCAAATATTATATATGGTGGGAAGACAATGGCAGCTCGCATGCCAGATCTTTCAGCAGAATGACAGTGGGTACCCAAAGGTGCAGCCTCGTAAGTTTTTGACGGAAAGAGGTAACTTTGAACTATTTTGAGAGTACAAATCAAATCATTACTTCCCAGCACAAAGTTACATACAACTCTGGGCCGTATTACTAAACATTTCGTCGCCCAAGTACACAAGGCTTTCGTATATATAGACCACCTAGTCTGGACCATGGGGTCTGTGTGGTCTGATTTTCTATGTAATTCTATGTAATTCTCTCTCTCTCCCTCTCTTGTTTCTTTTATTTATTTTTTTTGTTATATAAAAGCAACATGACACGAGTATGATGTCATTCCGGCTCACATTGTCAAAACTATTCTTGAGCTCCTGCCTGTTTACTGAGGCTGCTCTGTCCTCGGTGTCATGTATATTATAACGCCTTTACATTGGTAAAAATAAAAATAAAAGAGCATGGACGATTCAGTCATTTATTCAATAATGTACAAAACTCTTAATTAAATCCATAAAGAATGTACAATGTGCAGATTTTGCTTACCAACTAATTTGACACTAAGGTATAGACTAAATAACAAAACATTATGTTAATCTAGAGTTGAATTCCTTGAGCATATTTAAATATGTTGTTTTGTCAATGGAAGATCAGCATGAAGTGTGTGTGTGTAGGGGGGGGGTCCGGCCAGCTGACAGCCATAATGCATATACAGTGGCGTTCCTGAGGGGGGGGGCGAGGGGGGGCTGTTTGAAATCGCCCCCCGGGCCCCAAAGTGAGGGGGGCCCCAAAATGCGAAATTTAACCATTGCTGCTATGGCAGGAGGACAAGCTAAATTCAGTGGCCCCAAAATGGTCAAGGGCCCCATTTATATTTGGACCCGAAAGACAAATTTGGGTCTCACTAAAGGGCCCCAATTTTCAATTTTGTAAACAAAAAAATTTACAAGTGCCTTTAAAATGATTCTACAATTGCTCATATTCTAAAAAATTTCCCGGGGTGGGGGGGTGGGGGCTAACAGCACCCCACTAAACCCCGCAGCTGCTTTGGCTCATTGTGCTCGCCTCTCACCCCATAAGAGGGGCCCCAAATGGGAATGAGCCCCCCGGGCCCCAAAATGTCTAGGAACGCCCCTGTGCATATACACATTTACCCCAACAACCGGTCAGCCCATCACCAACGCTGGGTGACAGGCCGTGGCTGCTTCTCACGATGGTGGGCTCCGAGAGGATGGACTTGGTGCAGACCAGTGAGCTCTATTATATTAGAGATCAGTGGTGCAGGCCAGTGCTAAGTAAACCTCTACAAAGGAAGGCACCTCACCCCTTGGCCCTTGAGTTGATGCCGTGACGATACAAGTCCGAATACAGTTTTGGCAGAGACTTCCAACTTTCTGAGGGGCTATATATCATTAATGAGGCTCTGGGCTATGAACTCATAGCTTTGTACAAAACAGTATGGAAAGGAGAGGGTTAAAAGTTGTTGCTTATTATATCCTATAACCCGCAATCATGTGCATCATGAACAATGGATGTAAAGTCAATTAAATTGCCATCTAAACGTTCAGAAAGAACACTCTCTTCCCTATCCCACACTTTCACTGCTGACTCTCTCTGGACGAGCCTTTCAGCGCCACTCGGCAGTACCCACAAAGGGGGCACAACACCTGTCTGGCTCAGGCTTAAGCCTCACACCCTGTATTTCCTGTTTTTAGTACTCCTGATTACTATAGTTTACTCATAAAGCTCAACTAACATTTAATTTACATTCAATATAGGAATGGTAGCTGATCTTATTAGTATTTTATAATCTAAACCTATTTGTCAAGTTTCCAGAACAAAAATAAATTAATCAATAAATATGAAACTACAACGCAGCCGTCGTAACTACCCAAAAGTTTTCATAAGTTACTTTTAAGAAACTAAATGACTTTAAAGATGATCTGTTAAGCGCTGATTAACACACACACACACACACACACACACACACACACTACAACTAAGTACAGCCCAGTATACAGTGAGTGAGCCAATGGACAGAGGCTCCTACGTACATGCTGCGCCATTCACATGCAGAAGGAAATTAAATGAAATCACTTAAAATTATGAAAATTCTTAAATGAAAATTATTTGAAGACTGTTCCGTCATTGAAGCTATTCATAAGCTGTCTCTTATCTGTTTGGTAACATGAAATTTTGAATACTGAATGAATTTGTAATGTTCTAAGAATTCAGGGCATTTGACGCATGCTTGTTGAGCGCTCGAGCATGTTGTTTATGACCTTAATGCAGGATTGCAACAATAAGATGTATTTTTTGTTCGCAATCTGCTTATGACCCGTAACGTTATTTGTTGTGAACCTAAACCAAGTTGGTTATGGCCCTAAAATGTATTGCCTACGACCATGAACAAGTTATAACATACTGCCGAAGACGTGTATGCTGTGAACGCTTCGCCGCCACAAGGGAGGACACGGGCAGGTGAGGTAAGGCTGCGTGACTGAAGCATGTCAAGTGCTACCAACAATTAAATATATAATAAATAAATAAATAAATATATAAATAAAACATGGAAGACAATGACATTATTGTAGCTAACTGTGTGTGTGTGTGTGTGTGTGTGTGTGTGTGTGTGTGTGTAACTGAGATATATATATATATATATATATATATATATATATATATATATATATATATATATATATATATATATATATATATATATATATATATATATATATATATATATATATATATATATATATATATATATATATATATATATATATATATATATATATATATATATATATATATATATATATATATATATATATATATATATATATAAATATATATATATATATATATATATATATATTCCACACGTCATAGGTGAATTTGAACACAGTAAATAAATACAACAGGGACATACGCATATAGTAACCACAACAACAATAACAAACATGTGATTACATTAAATAATACATGTAACGCGTCATAACAATAATGCGTGAGACACTTCATGGCTTCCGTTAATATAAGTTGCCATATTGATAGTTTCTTCTCTGAAAGAAAATCACACAAGCTCTTCACCTGGATGCAACTTTTCTCCAGAGTTAAAACAAATGCGGAAATATAGTTATATACATAGGCAACGGCAATCCCATCTACACACACACACACACACACACACACACACACACACACACACACACACACACACACACGTAAACAAGGGACCACCATTCAGCACAGCGGGTCGCCGGGCGGTGTGTGGCAGACAAGAGGCACCACCAAAGAAATCACGGACGATCACTACAAATATGCTAATATAACAATAGCAATGACAGCAGTTTCCTAAATAATTCATGCTAAAAACATTGATATCAACATGAAAAGGCAAAAGGATCTCCCTGGCGATCGCCAACACTCAACTCTCACTCATTTGAATCTCACACGCCCTCCGACACCTCTCTCCCACATGCCACCTCACGCTGACACTCCTTTAATTACTTGTATCTGTTCCCGTGGCCACGATCACCACCCACAAGGCCAGCATGCGGCGGCTCATCGGTTCCCAGGTGTCGCTGCGTTCGCTCATGCGTAAGGGATCGGCGTAGGCACCCCCCAGTCTGCTTTGATCATGTCCGCGGCCTTCTCGGCGATCATGATGACGGGGGCGTTGGTGTTGCCCGTGGTGACCAGCGGCATGATGGAGGCGTCGATCACCCTCAGGCCCTTGACATTGCGCACCCTGCAGGAGGAAGGGAGTGTGAGGACAAGAACAGCAGCAGCATTAGCCATATTATTAGTTTTGTTAATACCATCATAATCATTACCACGTCTATGGCATATATAACCTGATCTCCTTCCCTCTCTGCCTCTCTCACCCCACCCCCCCAACACACACGCATGCACGCACTTGAGGGTATGATCCACCACGCTGAGCTTGTCGGAGGCGGGGCCCATTTTGCATGTCCCTGTGGGGTGGTAGGTGGTACCGGTGAGGGCGCGGGCGAAGCACTCAAGGTAGGGGTCGCTGAGGGGCTTGAATTCCTCGCACCCGGGGAGGATGACGTCGTGGAAGCGAGCCTCGAAGTCTTTTTTCAGAGCAGGCATCTCCGCGAGCTTGAGGGCCATCTTCATTCCTGCGGCGGGAGGGAGAAATGAGTGGGAGGATTGAGTGGGAGGGTTGAGTGGGAAGAATGAGTGGGAGGAATGAATCGGAGGAATGAGTGAGTGGGAGGAGTGAGTGGGAAGGAGACTGCGGGTTGGGAAAAACGAAGTGACGGTGACCTGCCTGTGGAAATCTTATTTACGGGTAAGAAAGTGTAGAGCGTTTTGTTTTTGCTTATTTACTCACTTATTTCTCTGTCTGTCTATTCATCTATTTATGTCTAGTATCCATTCACTCATTTGCCTTTATTCTTATTTTCGTTTTTCCTCTGCAGGGACAAGGATAAACAAAAGTACTACTGCAAGAGAAGAAGAAAAAGTCGCTCTATCCCACTCCTTTTCGTATCTTAGTTATATTAACGACTCTGTGTGAGAGGAAAGAACAAGAAAGTAGATCCTCGCTCACCCCCCAGGAAGGCTCTCATGTCGTCGGGGTGTTCGAAGAAGTTGGCGTCGATGATGGGGTGGTCGTAGGGGTTAGAGGAGGCCAGGGTCACGCTGCCTTTGCTCTTCGGCCTGGTGAGGAACAGCCCGACGGAGAAGCCTTCCCGCATCCCCAAGTGCCGGAAGTAGTCGTTATAGAACTGGAAATGGAATAAACAGATGTAAAGAAGCACACATAGACACGAACACTCTCTCTCTCTCTCTCTCTCTCTCTCTCTCTCTCTCTCTCTCTCTCTCTCTCTCTCTCTCTCTCTCTCTCTCTCTCTCTCTCTCTCTCTCTCTCTCTCTCTCTCTCTCTCTGTACTTAATGGAATAAAGCATTCTGATTCTGATTCTGATTCTCTCTCTCTCTCGCAGAAGTTATTTCAATAATAGAGTCGTCGAGCACTGGAATAGACTCCCGCTGTCAGTAGATAGCTCACAGAGTATCAATAGCTTTAAGTCTTCATTAGATAATTACTTCAGGGATATAGGATTTTCCTGACCCTTTTCGTATTTTCAGGCACACTGCAGCACGGCTCCAACCTGAAAACTTTGTGTTAATAATTTTCCCCGCAGCTTAGGTCACCAGTAGCGTCAATTAAGGGTAGTAATTTCCTCTTATTTCTCTCTTTACTGTAAAATTCCCATGTCCCTTTCTTCCTTAAAGGCACATGGTGCTCTCTTCTAACTATTTCCTGCCGGCACGTTGACGGAGGGAGAGGTGGGTGGTGAGGAGCCTTCATCTATTCTATTCTGTCCTACTACATGTAGATTACTAGTAGTAGCGGTAGTAGACAGACACCCTCGCCATAGACCGCCAGGTCTTCTGGTGACTGTTCTTCCTATGTATTCCAATGTATTCCTTCGCTGACGTGCTTTGTATGGATGAGGGTCTTGAAACAGAGCGGGTTTTCTAACTACACCGAATAAACAAAAGTAATACGTTCTTAACAAAAGTAATCAACATGTCTACTTTCTAAACAAAAGGAATCAACATATATACGTAACTAAACACATGACCCCCCCACCCCACACACACACACACACACGCACACATAAACCCTTACCCTCTTGTCGATACCAAGCACGTAGGAGGTAATGAGGCCGTAGTCGTTGCCAACAGTGAAAGGCGTGAAGGCAAGCTGGACTTCTGGCCAGTTCGGATCGCCTTGCTCAGCGTAGGGCCACGCATACGCCTCCACGGAGATGCTCCCGGTCAGGCGGCCTGCGGAGGAAGGTACGGTGAAACAACGGAGAAAGGGAGGGTCGAGGAAAGGTTTCTAGTATGGTCTGAAATATGCGGGGGAATGAAATGAAGAGAGAAGAGGGGGCATACGGAGGAAGGAGAGTAATGAATGGCCGAAATGGTTAAACAACGATAGAGGGGAGATGAAAGGCGAGATTAATAATAATGATGAGGTCTGATATGCGTGGAAGAATGGTGGCACGAGAGAGGAGAAAACTAAATGGCAAAAGGTCACAGATAAAGAAAGAGAACTAAGAAATGGCTGAGGACTTGACCGGATGACCTCATGGAAGGTTAAGGACGACAGCAAAGATATAGAGGAAAGAGGTCAGTGAAATTTGCGAGATATAAGAAAGAAGGAAAGAGGAAGACTCATCCAATCACACCCATGTCGTGCGAGTCACCGCTCAATAAAAAGAAAAAGAGCCTCGTCATGAAAAGAAAAACACGGTGATTGAGTTTAACAGACACGTTGAGAGATAAATTAATAGAAATTAGATAACAAACGAGTCCTACTGAACAATGTCTCGAAAGGCTATAGAGTGGACTGGCTTCTGAGAACATTGTAATATATTAGGGTACCACCACCAGGGTCAGCTACATCATTGCTGACTGCGGGAGACAGGAGCTCGCGATGGATGTGTTGTGTAAAAAACCCCACCTCCTGGCCATATTTTTAAACATTTTAGAGCGAAGGGACACTCATTTGACAAGGCTTTCGTAGGAGTTGGGTGTCTATCCATGAGTAGTTTTATGGGAAGCGTTTAAGGCCATATTTTTAAACATTTTAGAGCGAAGGGACACTCATTTGACAAGGCTTTCGTAGGAGTTGGGTGTCTTTCCATGAGTAGTTTAAGCGGGAAAAGTTTACATATTTTAAACATTTTAGAGCGAAGAGGACTCATTTGACACAAGCTTTTCAGGAGTTGGGTGTCTATCCATGAGTAGTTTTATGGGAAGCGTTTAAGGCCATATTTTTAAACATTTTAGAGCGAAGGGACACTCATTTGACAAGGCTTTCGTAAGAGCTGGGTGCCTATCCATGAGTAGTTTTATGACCCTGGTGGTAGTTTGGCAAATCTATTGTATCTTGAAAGTGAAAAAAACACTCATGAAAACTCGATTACTCTCATTTTACACCTTGAAAATAGCTGATGTAAGAAAATAGCTGATGAAAGAAAATAGCTGATGTAAGAAAATAGCTGATGAAAGAAAATAGCTGATGTAAGAAAATAGCTGATGAAAGAAAATAGCTGATGTAAGAAAATAGCTGATGAAAGAAAATAGCTGTGGAAGAAGCGGAAGCGTTTGAAAATACCGGTTTAAATGTCTGAAATCTATGAATAAGTAGTTTTACGTATAGATAGATAAATCGATAGATAGATAGAGCGAGAGAAAGAGAGGAGATGAATCATTGAAGAAAGTAAAACAATGTGCCCGTTACTAAAATCTACACGTAATGTTAGGTCAAAAAATCCGCTTGAGAGAGAGAGAGAGAGGACCCGAACCAAACAGCAAAATAAAATAAAACGAGTTCGTAACCAATGTATACTTATGTCACTCAAAAAAAAAAAAAAATATCCGCTGTCTTTCCTCCCCACGCTATTTTCTCCCCCGATCACTGACTTTTCACGCGAGGAAGACTGACAACCCACGGCCCAGGGGGAAACTACTATCATTACTCGCAAACCCAAAGCTGCAGGAACCCGACAAGTCACGACTTCGCTATCAGTTCATGCCGTGAACTTTTATGCACCTCCAGGAAGTTGAATTATTTCCCAGCTGGCAACACTGCACGCACGCTCCTTGGACCACTCACGCAGGACCCATATTTGCAAACATTTCGGGTTCACACACCTTCATTTGATAAGGCTTTCTCAGAGGTTGTGTAGTATGAGTAGTTTTATGAGCCTAGGGGCAGTTTGACATGGCCTCTGCACATTGAAAAAACACTCATGAGGACCCGACTGATATCCTTTGTGACCTTTGGAAATAGTTTGTTGTGAGAGTCGAAAGCGTCACAGAATACGCATCCAGGTTACTAGTCCTTGAGGGGGTGGGGGGGAAGGTGAGTTTTCAGTCTGTTCAGCGACCTTATAACACGGAAGCCAAGAAGAACAGTTAAATGAGATGAACAGGCGAAGAATGAAGGATGCGAGGTGACCATCAATTCACGCTACGAGTCATGTTTTTAGGCGTTTAGCGATCTTATGACACGAGAGCCAAGGAAAAACAGTTGAGAAAGATGAATCGGCGAAGAAAGAAGGATGCGAGGTGACGACTAATCCAGGTTTCATGTGCTCAAGAGTCGCGATTTCCGTTTCCCGTTAGTTGAGCGACCTTATTGTCAAACGCAAGTTAAGAAGAACAATGAAAACGGATGAATAAGCGATCAAAAAGAATGCGAGGTGACGATTTATCCAGGTAACGAGTGCTCAAGATTCGCAATTTCCGTTTTCCGTTAGTTGAGCGACCTTATTGTCAAACGCAAGTTAAGAAGAACAATGAAAACGGATGAATAAGCTATCAGAAAGAATGCGAGGTGACGATTTATCCAGGTAACGGGTGCTCAAGAGTCGCAATTTCCGTTTTCCGTTAGTTGAGCGACCTTATTATCACACCCAAGTTGAAAAAAAATGAATAAGCGATCTAAAAAAATGCAAGGTGACGATTTACCCATCCGAAACTGACACACTCTCGCTTTGGCCTCGTGTTCTACTTTTTTTTAGAGGAGCAGCACCTGACGAACTTATTTTTTTGGTTGTTTGGTTTTGCCCTGGAGCTGCTTCCTCTGCTGTAAAAAAATAAAAGGTTACGGGTGTTTTTATCCAGTTTAGCCAGTTTTTAACACGCATATCTAGATAAAACTAGGAAACGAGATGACAGTCGAGGGTGAAAGGAGGACGATAGGCGAGGGCTGATCCGTTCAAGCTGCCCCATTACTCCATCACTCCCCTCATGAACTTGCTCCCACGGAAATGCTATAACTGAGTGAGGCCACGCGTTAAAGGACTTGGTGGTATTCATAACTTTCACTTTGATAAGTTAATATAGTTTTTTTTTCTGCTTATTCTTTCTCATTATCTCTAACACCCAAAAATAAAAATAAATTTGGCTGTATTCAAACAAAGGAATAAAGACTGTAGGAGGGCTTTATCTCTCTCTCTCTCTCTCTCTCTCTCTCTCTCTCTCTCTCTCTCTCTCTCTCTCTCTCTCTCTCTCTCTCTCTCTCTCTCTCTCTCTCTCTCTTTGTCTTTGTCTATTTATCTATCTATCTATCTATTTGAGTCTACATGATTTTTTTTTTGAGTGTGTGCGCAAGTCTCTCTTTGTCTCCGTGTTTATCATATTAAGTAAGACGCAACACATTCATCATTCAATTAATCATTCAGTTAATCATCCCGATCAATAAATATACCAAACACTTGATTTGATATTACTGTCCATCTTTCTGTCATCGATGCCATAGAAATAATAACGATAATAGCAAGAAACACTATCAATAATAATAAAACAATCGCGACAACAGCAGAGCAGAAACTAGAAGCGGGGGGCAACAAAAATCAACATCACATCAATAGTCGAAAAAATAATTATACCAAACCACTGACACTCTAGCAAAAGTAATAGTGGGAAAAAATAGTAGTAAAAAATGATCAGAAAAACGAGTTCAAACTTGCTGATTCGCTCTTTCTTAGAACTGGACAAACTAGAAACCGAATTGATGTGGTCTATAATGCTTACTGATACAAATAAATGCACATAGGTATCCGTGTGTGTGTGTGTGTGTGTGTGTGTGTGTGTGTGTGTGTGTGTGTGTGTGTGTCTCTCTCTCTCTCTCTCTCTCTCTCTCTCTCTCTCTCTCTCTCTCTCTCTCTCTCTCTCTCTCTCTCTCTCTCTCTCTCTCTCTCTCTCTCTCTCTCTCTCTCTCTCCTTCTATTCAACCAGTTATCTCTCCCTTTTCCTCTCCGTCCTCTTTGTCTTGAACCCCGCGGTCTGTTCATCCCACATAAACCTCTCCTCCTTTCACCCGAAGCACGGTAAAACTCGTAGAGAAAGCTAGCCATAGAGTCTGACCTCCCCGTCCAGTTTGGTAATAGAGAGGTTGCAGATTCTTCGCTTGTCTACCCGCAACAAAAACCAACACTCGCGCGGACACCCACTCAACGCCCTTTTATCCTACATACTCCTGTTTAAATCCTCCTCCTTCGCCCACTCACCACCTCCACTCACACACACACATATTCAAAGTTCACTCCTGTATCACCTCACTTCTCCAATCTCCTCCCTCTCTGCCTCCTCCTCCTCTTCCATCTCTCTCTCTCTCTCTCTCTCTCTCTCTCTCTCTCTCTCCGACTCCCCTCCTACGCACTCATGTTTAAATCCTTCTCCTGACCCTGCATTCGCCCACTCATGATCCCCACTCACACACATATTCAGAGTTCACTCCTGTAACACCTTCTAACCTCTCAACTCTCCTCCCTCTCTTCCGCTTCCTCTTTTTCTCTCTCTACCCTCCGACTCTCCCTCTTCCTCCCAGCCACGCCGTCGCCCACTGACTCGTCACCCAGTTCATTAGAAGTGGAACAGGAAACAAAGAAAAAAAATAATATACATCTCTTAGGTTTTCCAGGTGGCTGTGTGTGTGTGTCAGTGTCAGTGTGTGTGTGTGTGTGTGTGTGTCTCCCCTACGCTTTCTTCGACACCCCAACCCACCCGTTTTAGATGGAAATGCTCGATGCTAACACTGAAGAAGAAGAAGAAGAAAAAAAAAAAGAGAAAATAAACCGGATAAAGATAAGGGGAAAACTATACACCCGTAGAACAATTTTTTTTCTCTTTCTCTCTCTCTCTCTTTTCGCACATAAAACCTTACATATATTTCTTATAGAGAGAGAGAGAGAGAGAGAGAGAGAGAGAGATCTTTCAGAGAGAGAGAGAGAGAGAGAGAGAGAGAGAGAGAGAGAGAGAGAGAGAGAGAGAGAGAGAGAGAGAGAGAGAGAGAGAGAGAGAGAGAGAGAGAGAGAGAGAGAGAGAGAGAGAGAAAGGTAAAAAAAGTATGGAGAGTTTCTGAAGAGGAATATTAGAGACTCATGACTAATCTTTTTCAGTTCCGTCACCATCATCCATTCAAGGGGCGTCATCAAAGGTGCAATTCTTGTCAGCATCGATAAAAATATCTTGCCGGTCTGACGTGCGGAGCCAATCGAGAAATCTAATCTTCCTTTCGCGATGGTGAAAGAAAATGGAGATTAATGGGATTTAAAGAAAGTTTCACCCATGATGCTACTACTAACACTACTACTATATACTGCTGCTCTTCCTCCTCCTCCTCCTTCTCCTCCTCCTCCTCCTCCTCCTTCTCGTCCTCTTCTTCCTCTACTTCCTCCTACTCGTCTTCCGCCTCCTTCTCCTCCTCCTTCTCCTTCTACTTCTTCTCCTCTTCCTCCTCCTCCTTTTACTACTACTACTACTACTACTACTACTACTACTACTACTACTACTACTACTACTACTGCAACTATTACTCTTACTACTTTTTTATTTTTTACTACGACGGGCCTCCATCCATTAGAGTTGCGTTGTGAGCGGTATCTTTTCTCATATCCTTTCACGCAGCAATTCTTTGACCTACTACTATCCAACATCCTGCACCCCGAGGCAACTCATTTACAGGCCACCCTAAAAAGAAAAAAAACTCAACAGGTGAACAATGAAAGAAAAAAGAATAAAAAAAATGATGAGCGTAATTTGCAGGGCGAGCGTCCGGAGTGGAAAAAATGCAAAGGTAACCACGAAGGCACGAGGGCAGAGCTTGACTTCAGGAAAGGAACCGCAAAGAAAGTGTGAGCCAAGACAAGGAAGTGGGGTGGACCAGGGCGGGCTGACGGACGGACTGACCCAGGCGACCCTCATCTAATACGCGGAGAAAGCAAAGGGCAAGGAAGGCAGGAATGTGACAGAGGAAGAGAAGAGAAGGGGAAACAAAAAGAGTGCATGCGTATAACTGGTGGTGGAGATGACCATTGCAGATCTACGAAAGAGGGTAATGGTGGTGACTTTTGCATACTCGTGAGAACTAATGGAAAAATTATACAGCTGATAAGATAAGAGAGAGAGAGAGAGAGAGAGAGAGAGAGAGAGAGAGAGAGAGAGAGAGAGAGAGAGAGAGAGAGAGAGAGAGAGAGAGAGAGAGAGAGAGAGAGAGAGAGAGAGAGAGAGAGAGAGAGAGAGCGTGTGCGTGTGCGTGTGCGTGTATGTGTGTGTGTGTGTGTGTGTGTGTGTGTGAACGTGCACGTGCGTGTGTGTATGTATTCTCGCGATAATAGCCGGGGAAAATGTTAATAGGCCAGAAGTGTGAAAGCCAGAGAACTTGCGTATAAAAATCAACTCCAACACGGACGCCAAGACCAAATAGGGACCGGGACCAGAGGCGTGTTTAATGTCACGCGCCGCCAATGGACTTCACAAACACCCGCCACCGTGACGAAAGAGGGAGAAAAATAAACTCCAAGTGATGTTAGTCTGTGTGTATAGTAATGATACTATTAATAAAAAAATATTAGTAATAATGAAAAGAAGAAAGAGGAGAAGAAGAAGAAGAAGAAAAAGAAGAAGAAGAAGAAGAAGAAGAAGAAGAAGAAGAAGAAGAAGAAGAAGAAGAAGAAGAAGAAGAAGAAGAAAAAGAAGAAGAAGAAGAAGAAGAAGAAGAAGCGGATAAAAAAGAAGACGAAGAAGGAGAAAACAAGAACTAAAAGAAGAAGAACAAGAACAACAAAAAGAAGTAGAGGAAGAACAAGAACAAGGCGAACAAGATGAAAAAAAAGAAGATAAAGAAGACAAAAAAGATATATATGCATGTATGAATGAATGAATGTACGAGTATGTATATATGCATGTATGAATATATGTATGTATGTATGTGAATGTGTGCTGTATCAGGCTTCAACAGGACCAAAGTACTACCGAACTCTACGTTATAAGTGGTAGTCGTTTTTATTCCCCTCCCTCGGTCCGCTGTTTTCACCACAAGTGTGACTCGTGCGTAAGACGTGACTTTACAAACCAGCTGCCGCGTTTCCCGACGGTTCACTTTTTCTTCTTGTTTTTTTATTTCTTTTCACACTTTCCCGATACGTATGTTCTTCTTCAGCCATCACCCCCAGTATCAAGGTCTCTTTTTCGTATTTAATTGACTAGAACACATATATAGACGACCTGGTTGGCTGAGTTTTAGTGGGAGTGGTATAAGACATTGTAGCTTTTTTTTTTTTTTGTCTTTCTCTCTCTATTAATCCTTTTTTTACTTCCCAAACCATGTCTTTTAACCCCTCACGTCAGATTGCAGTCTCATCTGATTTACCCAACTGCCGAGTGTTTCTTTTACTGTGTTTTTAAAAGTAGCATTCACCTCCCTTCTCGTGTTTACCGTTTGGCCGAAATTTTATGGTGCAGTGAAAACCTCGAAATGTGCACCACTGAATTCCGGGAGTCGAGGTCAGGCCTTTAGAATAGCAGTCAGAGCAGCATACCAACTGAGGCACTGATGAGCTAAAGGGTCACCGTGCTCGTCAGCGGCCCAGTTGGTATGCCGCCCTGACTCTGGTGGCCGCGTTAATTTCCCGGCCCTCAGGTGTGTACATTTCTGAAGAACGTTTGGAAATACTTGATGAACCTTCCGTTTTACTGCCAAAAGCGAAAGTAAGTACACTGTGGATTTTATTGCTCACTGTTGTTGGCGAGAGGCTATGTAACGAGACAAATGTACGTGTTTGTCTCCATAAATCCAGACATAAAAAAATGCCCTTAAACAACCACGACTTTTTAGACGGAAAAAAGGATACAGGAGAGACAACACAAAACGGAAATAAACATGAAAATATCTAAAAAATACGAATGAATAAATACATAAATAAATGAACAAATCCACATCAACTGATATACAAGAGCGTGTTTCACCCAAAGCTTTCTACTAAAGACAGACAGACAGACAGACAGACAGACAGACAGAGAGAGAGAGAGAGAGAGAGAGAGAGAGAGAGAGAGAGAGAGAGAGAGAGAGAGAGAGAGAGAGAGAGAGAGAGAGAGAGAGAGAGAGAGAGAGAGAGAGAGAGAATGTCTGTGCGAAATTTTAATTAAAAGTCAGATCAAGTCACGCATTCTCGAACGAAATGAATACTAGACCTAGACAAGTTCGGCAACAATTAATAATTTCTTTTTCCGTTGTTTTTGCGACACGACAGATGGTCATGACTCGTCTGGCCTGGCGAAGATATTTCAAGGGGACATGGTGGACGCGAGTTGGGTCATACAAGAGCTGGTTTCGACTGCGGGTGCTGGAGAGAGCGAGCCACGGAAACGCGATGACCAGCAGGTTTAGGGAAGAGCTGTCGAGAGGCGGGGCGTGCAGGACTGGGTGTGGGGTCATCTTTTAACCTTGTGTGGCAGTAGAGTGCAAAAGGCGAGACACCAGATGACGGCAGAGAATATCAGCTTGAGGGTAGAGATGGCCCTTACGTGTGTGTGGTAGTGGTAGGGTTGACAATATTACTACTACCGCTGATGCGATTACTATTACTACTGATACTACTACGGACAACATATATTACTCCTCTTCTTCCTTTTTTTCTCGTCCTGCTGATCTTCTTTTGCCACTACCGCCATCACCACCACAGCCACTACTCACCTTCTCTGTTGTACACGTAGTCGTAGATGACGTCCGGGTTGGCGGAGTGGAGGATGTGGAAGGAGGAGTTCCGGCGCGTGGTGAAGGGGAAGCCGGTGAGGTAAGGGTGGTCGTTGAGGTTCTTTCCCACGCCGGGGAGATCCACTAAGACGGGGACCTGCAAGAATGAGGAGGAGGAGGAAAAGGAGGAGGAGGAGGAGGAGGAGGAGAGGAGGGAAG
Organism: Eriocheir sinensis; assembly: GCF_024679095.1. Taxonomy (NCBI): domain Eukaryota; kingdom Metazoa; phylum Arthropoda; class Malacostraca; order Decapoda; family Varunidae; genus Eriocheir; species Eriocheir sinensis. The sequence goes on from NC_066543.1 coordinate 12,334,892, forward strand.
ACAAATAAGGGAGAATAAATAAGGTGATTAGACAAGTGAATAAAGAAAATATAGAAAATTAATTAAAAAGAACATGTGGATAAAAAATAAAAATAAAGTAGGGATGAATCAGGCGTCTAACTATTTTTTTATAACTAATAACTAGCTAACTAACTACATAAATTACCTATCTATTATTTTACAGCAAGGGGGGCAGCTCAAGGGCAAAAAACAAAAAGAGAAAATTATCAAATATAGTTACTAAGTAATAAATTAAAAACTAGCTGAATACCAAATAACTGATAAAATAGCTGCTCAGACTACGTAACTACCAAATTAACTCATCAAACTACTCCACGGCACTAACAATATTTCCTTCAGATTAACACAGCAAACTAGCTCCCCCCCTTATCCCATTCCCTGGATATTACTGGCTGATCAACAAGCAGGTCACGCCTCCTCTCCATCCCAGGCCGCATGTGATTGGTGGATGCGGGGACAAGTTAAATTTTACTGGTGGCTGCAGGGCTGGAGTGGGAGGGGCTTAATTATCAGGTTAGTATGAACAGAGCACAGTGCCTTCACATACCCCCTGTGAGTTGAGGTGGGCTGCGGGTCCAATGCCAGACAACATGAGGATCTGAGGAGAAGCAATCGCACCGCCCGCAAGCAAAACCTCCCTTCGTGCGTACACACTCTTCATCTGCAAGGGTTTAAGCGGGTGATGATGGTGGTCGTGGTGATGGTGGTGGTGGGGGGGGGGGGGGGCAGTGATGGTGGTGATAGTGGCAATGTGGAAATGATGAGAGTGGGAGTAGTGCTGGTAGTGATGATAGTAGTAGTAGTAGTAGTAGTAGTAGTAGTAGTAGTAGTAGTTTGCAGTGTGTGTGTGTGTGTGTGTGTGTGTGTGTGTGTGTGTGTGTGTGTGCATGACTTGGCAAATTTTTATATCAATGTTAATAATATCTTCTTTTGGATGAGTTGATCAGTTTATAATTTCGCAAGATAATTTTTTTGGTAAATTTTATTTTCTTCAAGTGCTTGTTGTTATTGCTGTTGTTGTAATTATTGTTGTTGTTGTTGTTGTTGTTGGTGGTGGTGGTATCTTTATAATTGAACTCAATCTTCCTCCTCCTCATACTTATTTTGCTCCTACAATTATTTTCTTGTTCTTCTTGTTCTTCTTCTTGTTCTTCTTATTGTCCTTCTCTTCTTCTTCTTCTTCTTCTTCTTCTTCTTCTTCTTCTTCTTCTTCTTCTTCTTCTTTGTTGTAGTCTTTTCTACTTGTATTTTGGGTGCATTTACAGAGAAAAAGTTAGGTGTAGGAGAAGGAAAAGGAAGAGAAGGACCAGGACGAGGACGAGGAAATGTCAAGCTGTGGAATGAACAGGTAATCAAGGAGAGAGAGGAATGTGAGTGAGCTACAAGTGGATGAGTTGATATGCAAAGGTGTGTGGTGGTGGTGGTGGTGATGGTGTAGCCTTTACCTTTTAAATAGTACAAGGGTAAAAAAAATCATGAACAATTACCCTAAACACGTCCAGGAACGCTATAATTCTGTATTCTTACGACTTACATTAAAGGCTATAAATATACTTAATTAAATGCCACACAAAAAGAACCGCTTCATTTTGGACACATTCCGAAACCTAATTATTACTTTTGTCCTATTTACAATTAACTTAGAAGGTTTTTAGGGGACGGTCAAAGTTGAAAGGTATAAGCAGAGACGAGTAAATGCTACAGAACTAGGGCAGCAAAGGCGTAAAAAGTCGTGATGTAGTGCGATAATTGTCAAGGTCGAACATTCATGCTCTACTCAAATAGCGAATTCGACACATCTGAGTTTAGAATACTTTCACTAAATAAAAACTGAAGACAATCATTAGTCCCTCGCCCTGACCTTCTTGGAGCACGAAGCAGCAGTGAAAGTAAACTGGCACAGGGACCTTCAAAAACACTGCCTTCCTCTGTTAGCCCGTACTTACCAAGCATATGAACCTGATTTGCTGTAAGTACACGTATTAGGTGCAAACGGGTCCATTAGGCTGCCGTGGGTCTGCTCTTTCCCTCTTAGTAGCAGGACACACGGTTAAGGAGGATGACATAACTAGCAAAGAAGGAGAACAGTAAAGAACATTGCTATGAGAGAGAACTAAGAACAGAGAGAGAGAGAGAGAGAGAGAGAGAGAGAGAGAGAGATACATACATACAGACAGACAGACAGACAGACAGAGAGAAAGAGAGTGCTTGCTAATAACGAGTCTGCCTGCTGGAGTGATCTGACCTATTTCTCGGGAAGTTTTGTGGCCGACAGACTGACCTGGAACTCTTGCTGTAGACCGGTAAGGTGATGCGCAATTAATTCCTCTCTCAACAAGGTAACGAACGAAGATATTTTTGATCACTATATATTTTTCGAGGAGGCGAAGTAAAAAGAAAATGATAAGAAGAGGAGGAGGAGGAAGAGAAGGAGAAGAGAAGGAGTCATATGAAGAAGAGAAGAGAAGGAGGAGGAGTCATAAGAGAAGAGAAGGAGGAGAAGGAGAAGAGGAGATAGAGGAAAAGGAGGAGGACTTACCTTCTTCTGGTGTTGGAATCTGACCCCTATGGCCCGCCTGTTACCGTCAAAAATGATCTGCGAGAGAGAGTGAGTGAGTGTGAGTGAGAGAGACATAAAAGGGGCGAAGCACATATAAAAAAAAACAACACGTGAAGTTAAAAAACATGATCTAAAAACAACAAGGCAACCACAATCATCTTGCCTAACCTCAAAATTACACCGCATCTAAAGGTTAACTTGCAGGAGGTGAATTAAATCTGTCTCAAGGGCGTTTCAAGAGTCTCAGAAGAGTGTTGGTCATTGTTGTAGTCGTAACGAAGGACGATGGCAATAATAGATGGCAGTGAGGGAAGGTATAGTGACGGGGGGGGGGATGAGTAATGGTGAAGAGGGTGGTGATGTTTGAGTTATGGTGATGGTAGGTGCAAGGTGGTAATGGGGGGTCGCAAGGCCGAATAATGATGTTAGAGGTTTGTGATGACGTAAATGGGTGACGGTGGTGTAAATATTATTGATGGCATACAGGTGTTGACAAGGGGGAATGGTAATGGTGGTGGTGGTGGTGGTGGTGAGTAATTGGAGCAAACTGAGCTACGATATTATTGAGTCCTAGTTTGTGGTGGTGGTGGTGGTGATGGTGAATGGTGGGACTTGTGAGGTGGGGCAGACTGGGCTACGATATAATTGAGTCATAGTTTCTTGAGAGCGGCCTTCATTGTGTTTTTTTTTTTGTGTGTGTGTGTGTGTGTGTGTGTGTGTGTGTGTGTGTGTGTGTGTGTGTGTGTGTGTGTTTGTGAGTGCGTCTGGGTTCTGGATACGGGAGGTGGGAGGGCAGGGTCGCGTTGGCATTCGCGTCGGGAGAAACTTTCAATAGCCAGGTTTTTCTTTAGAGTTTTTCGGTGAACTTTCTAATTTCTGGTTTCGTTAGGTAACAGAGGAATTCATTACGACACGAGAATGACCGATGTGACGTCCCATGCGATAATAAGCGTGAGTTCCTTTGTTGAATGGAGGAAACACTCACACATGTGCTTGATATCCTTCCCTTTCTGCTTGGGCGGGCTAACAGAGGCGATGAGTATTACTATTATCATGTCCTTCGCTCAAACAAGTTCTCGATAAATCAGGTCACCTTCACATTTACTGGAGGTTCGAAGAAGTTTACTTTTCATAATAAATGGGGACAAGAGAGACTCGACAAGCAAGGTATAAATAAGTAACCTCGTTCCTTTTCTTCCTATTATGCACGGCGACATTATAGAAAAGAAAAAATAACTTTCTCGCTACCTGAGGATTATTTTTTACCTTTTATGATAGCAACATGATGGCCCGTGCATTATAATAACCTTTAACTAAAACTTTCTTGCATATTCATCAGTGCTTATCTTTGCTGTTGGAGAGAAAGCAGGAGACGAGGGAGTAAACAACCCTCTGTTTGATCATGTTCTCCTCCAAAAACTTCCGCATATATTCATCAGGATTTCTTCTTACTCTTAGGGAGAAAGCACGAGGGAGTGACCATGAAACAAGCCTTTGAAATATAGCGTCCCACTATCATCTGATCCTCGCAATGTAAAAACGTTTCTCTTTTTCGCTGTCCCTCTTAGAGAACGCACGAGGGAGTGGCCACAATCCTTTGCAAAATATCCTACTCATATTAATTTTGTTCCTTGCAATGTGTAAATGCTTCTCTTATTTTCATGTCAAAGAGAAAGCTAGAGGAAGGGGCAACAAGACAGTTCTTTCCATTATAACTTCCCACTCCTATCTAATCATCGCATTCATCATCGCTTCTCTTGTTATAGTGATAGACAGAAAGCACGAGGGAGTCGAAACAATCCTTTGCAATGTAACGTCCCACTCTTATCTGATCCTCGCAATGTATAAACGTTACTCTTTTTCGCTGTCCCTCTTAGAGAAAGCACGAGGGAGTGGCCACAATCCTTTGAAATATTATATCCTACTCTTATCTGATCTTTGCAATCTATAAATGCTTCTCTTATTTTCATGTCAAAGAGAAAGCTCGAGGAAGGGGCAACAAGACATTTTTTTTCCATTATAACTTCCCACTCCTATCTAACCATCGCATTCATCATCACTTCTCTTTTTATAGTGATAGACAGAAAGCACGAGGGAGTGACCATGAAACAAGCCTTTGAAATATAGCGTCCCACTCTCATCTGATCCTCGCAATGTAAAAACGTTTCTCTTTTTCGATGTCCCTCTTAGAGAAAGCACGAGGGAGTGGCCACAATCCTTTGAAATATTATATCCTACTCTTATCTGATCTTTGCAATCTATAAATGCTTCTCTTATTTTCATGTCAAAGAGAAAGCTAGAGGAAGGGGTAACAAGACAGTTCTTTCCATTATAACTTCCCACTCCTATCTAACCATCGCATTCATCATCGCTTCTCTTTTTATAGTGATAGACAGAAAGCACGAGGGAGTGACCATGAAACAAGCCTTTGAAATATAGCGTCCCACTCTCATCTGATCCTCGCAATGTATAAACGTTACTCTTTTTCGCTGTCCCTCTTAGAGAAAGCACGAGGGAGTGGCCACAATCCTTTGAAATATTATATCCTACTCTTATCTGATCTTTGCAATCTATAAATGCTTCTCTTATTTTCATGTCAAAGAGAAAGCTCGAGGAAGGGGCAACAAGACATTTTTTTTCCATTATAACTTCCCACTCCTATCTAGTCATCGCATACGTCATCGCTTCTCTTTTTATAGTCATAGACATAAAGCAGGAGGGAGTGACCACAAGAAAATCCTTAGCATTATATATAATATCCTACTCTTACCTGTTCCTTGCAATGTAGAAATGTTTATCTTTTTTTTCCTTGTGTGAGAGAGAAAGCTCATTAAAACATTCCTTCCCATCTAATCCTCGGACTGTATGAACACTTCCCTTTTTTTTGTTCTGAGTTATGAGAGAAAGCTCGAGGAAGGGGCAACAAGACAGTTCTTTCCATTATAACTTCCGACTCCATCTAATCCTTACATTCATCAACGCTTCTTTTATTTTTTTACTGTGTTAGAGAGAAAGCACGAGGGAGTGACCACAAGACAATCATTTCCAATATAACATCCCATTCCTCTCTGTTCCTTGTAATATATAAATTCTTCTCTTTTTCCTTGTGTGAGAGAGAAAACTCATTAAAACATCCCTTCCATCTAATCCTCGCACAGTATGAACACTTCCCTTTTTTTGTCCTGAGTGATGAGAGAAAGCTCGAGGGAGAGGCCACAAGACAATCCTCTTCATCATAACATCCATGGAGGTAGCCAGGAAGGATGGAGGGGCCAGGATCCGCGCGGTTTGAAGCTAGCGAACTGTCAGTCAGCCATAGTATGATAAGTAGGAATCTATTGTCAGTTAGCACAAATGGCCCCAGTTTGACATTTCAGAAGGGTGGAACATGGGGGCAGGCTGGGGTAGTTTGGTAGGATGAGGTACTGACAACATTGCGGCGGCCGAGGTTAACAAAACTGGCTTAATTTGACTAACATTTAACAGTACAACAGGCGCGGCTCCCGGTCCCTCCATCCTTCCTACCTTCCATTATAACATCCCACTTCCATCTCTAATACTTGCACTATATGAACGCTTGTCTTCCTTCACTGTTAAAGAGAAAGCACGAGGGAGGGGAGAGAAGATAAATCATAAAAATAAAAAATAAATCCCATCCGTAACATTTTATACATTTCCCAACGCTTGTCTTTCCGCTGAGGGATGAAGAGAAAGCAACATAAAAGACGATCTCCGCATGATAATATATACCAGTCTTAACATATTTTCCTTTGCTCATGTTAGATAGAAAGAAAACAAGAGATAGTGGCAAGAGAGTCCCTTTCCTAACATTTGATCTTGTATGTATTATCTCTTCTCTTTCCTGTCAGAGAAAATAAAGAGAAGGCAGAGGAGGACACAGGGCGATCTCACTCCACAAACGTTTTCTCCAACATTTCGAGAATCACTGACTTTCATACCGTAGGAAAATTTTGCCAGGAAATAGCGCAGTGCATTTCTCTTTTTTTCTTTTCTTTTTTTCTCTCTCACTTTTTTTCTCTCTTTCTTTCTCAATTTGATTTTTTGATTGTTTGTTTCTTTCCTTCTTTCTATCTCTTGTTTTCTTTTCTTTTTTTGCCTACTTTTTTTCTTTTCTTTTTCCCTTTCTTCCTTTTTTTCTTTCCTTCCTTTCTTTCTTTCTTTCTTTCTTTCTTTCTTTCTTTCTTTCTTTCTTCCTCCCTTCCTTTTTTCTTTCCTTCTTTCTTTTTTCCCCTCTCTTTTCTTTATTTTTTCAATTAATTTATTTAGAGAGAAATATAAAGCGAGAATAAATGAACGAATGCATGAATGAAGGAATATATGAATAAATGAATAAATAAATGAATGAATGTATGTATGAATGCATGGAAAGAGGAGGAGGACACACCCACCTTGGTCACGTGGGCGTTGAGGACCACGTGCAGGTTAGGGCGGTAGGCGTTGGGCTTGATGTAGGCCTCGGCCGTCGACCACCTGATGCCGTTCCTCACAGACAGATCAACAATGGAGAAGCCTGGCGAGGGGAGGAGGTAGTGGCAAGTTAGTTTGTGGTGGGTGGGTGGGGGGTGGGGGGGGGGAGGCATGTGGGGATGTCTGCGTGTACATGTGTGCGTGTGTGTATACGTGTGTTTGTGTGTGGTGGCCGCCTAACCTCAGAGTAACCCCGTTTTGAGCATTGTTCCCTTTTACCAGCAGAGAATATTAACAGGATGACTAAGGCTTTTATTTATTTCTATTATCGAAGAGGAACGCCATCATTATTATTCCTACAACTCCTACTACTACTACTACTACTACTACTACCACTACTACTACTACTACTACTACTACTACTTTTACGGCGAAGGAAGTAGGCCAAGGGCAAAATTAATCGCAAGCCAACAACGCGCCGCTCCTTCACACACAAAAACTGGATATAAAAAAATTCTAGTTACCAAATATAACCACAGAGGCATCTCGATACGCCCCTTTTGAAAGAGTTTATGCTCAGTGGCGGTATTTGTCATCGTCACCGCCATCGTAGTAGTAGAGGCAGAAGCAGAAACAAAAACATCAGCAGTAGAAGTGTCGGCGCGTGGTAACACCTGACCCGTTCTCACCTATTTGATCAGGGTCGCTGGGGTCCACCTTGCCGTAGCCTATCTGCTCTCCCGCCTTCATGAAGCCGCCCACCACAGGGGTCGTCCACTTCTTGTTCTCCACCGTCAAGGGTCCCCCGAAGCCGTGGAAGGCCGCTTTAGGGGGGGAGACAAGAATTTAGAGAAATGTAGTAGGGAGTTGGAGAAAGGAGGAAGGAAGGACAGAGGATGAGAGGTGAAAAATACGAAAAGGGAAATTAGTTACCGGAAAAAGATTGGCGGGGTGGAGAGGAACACGAATAGAACAGTGAGAACAGTGAACGAATAGAATAGACGAAAGATGTGGCAGAGGTAGAGAACATGTGAGAAAAGTTAGCGGGGAGAGAGAAGAGGCAGTTGGTGTTGAAATCAAAGGAGCCAGGAAAGGAACAGAGAAAGGACAAAAGGTTAGTGGGTTAGAAGTAGCGTGGGAGAGAAAGACTGTAACCATGAAGGAGGAAAAGGTGAGAGGGACGGAAGGTAACAGGATAAAAGGACTGAGGAGTTGGTAAAAGATAAGGATGAGTGTGAAGTGGAAGAGGATAAGAAGACGAGTAGGAAGAAAGAAAGAGATAAGTAAATGTTAGAGGGCAAGGACAGAGGAGAGAGGAAGAAGAACACTTGGAAGAGAAAGGAGAAACTGAGAAGAGAATAATAAAGAAACAAAGAGAAAGAATAAAGAAAAAACGTCGCTATAAAATGGAAGAATGAAAAAGAAAGTTACATATAAATAAAGAAATTGAAGGCTTATAGGAGAAAAGAAAATAAGACAGAAAACAAAGAAAGAAGAATAAGAGAAACGTGGGGGTACTGAAGGAATATAGAAGAAAAACAATAGATATGATAAAAGAAAGAAACAGAAAAGACTGGTGGGACATTAAAGGCTTACAGGAGAAAAGACTTTAAGTAGAAAAAAAAGGGGTGGAACATGAGAAAAAAAAAATAGTAGGTCAAGGATGGAGACAGACGCAACAAAATAACAAGAAGAAAAACAGGAAAAGGAGAAAGAGAAGGGAAGAAACGAGTGAGAGAGTTATGCAGGGGATTACACGCCAAGAAAAAGACAAAAAAGAAAGCTAAGAGAAAAGAGGGAAAGTCTTTATAAAACACTTTCAATGAGTACAATTTGGAGGTAAGTACTGAGTGAACATGAACAAGTTTGGACCGACATAAAAAAAAATAGAAACCTCAAACCTTAAAAATCATAAAAATAACTTACCATGACTTGAAAAAAAAAAAAAACATCCACCTGTCTAGAAATATACACACGAAAAATCAAGAAAGAAAGAATGAAAGGAAAACAAGAAAAAAAGAATAAAGAAAAGAAAAAAGATAAAAAAAGGATAAAAACAAAAGAAAATCAAAACATCAGTATTCTCCGCGCCGACCACTCTCTCCCTGACCTCACAAAAACAAGCAACAGACAATAAATTAAGTGTTGTGCTATTTTTATTTATCGATATTTGCGTTTCTACACCATCTCTCTCTCTCTCTCTCTCTCTCTCTCTCTCTCTCTCTCTCTCTCTCGGCCTATCTATCTATCTATCTATCTCCTCACACACGTCTGTCCTTTTCTTTATCCTGTATTTTCGGAGAGTTCTAACGCCAAATCTTCTCCCCCTGACCTTACAAGACAAGCAACTAGCAATAAATAAGGCTTCATATTTGTTTATTATTCGCGTCTCTACAGATTTTCATGCCCCCCTTCCTCCCTTCCTCTCACTCCCTCTCTCACGCACACACCTGTCCTCGGGGTCGTCTCGCCGCGGTAGTCCTCCAGCTTCTTGAAGTATGGCTCCACCGAGTTGTAGTCCCAGCCGGGGTTGCCCATGTCCGCCCAGTTGTCGTAGTCCCGTCTGTTGCCTCGCACCCAGAACAAGGAGTTGATGACCGACGAGCCTCCGATGGCGAATCCTCTCGGGTAGGGTATGCGCTGCAGGGTGGAGGGAAGGAGAGAGGGAGGGAGGAAGGGAATTATTTTTTTTTTTATCGAGGCTTGGTAAAGTGGAAAGGTCGTAAGAATAGGTGCAGTGGGAAGGAAGAAAGAGATAGATAGATAGATAGAGAGAGAGAGAGAGAGAGAGAGAGAGAGAGAGAGAGAGAGAGAGAGAGAGAGAGAGAGAGAGAGAGAGAGAGAGAGAGAGAGAGAGAGAGAGAGAGAGAGACAGGATGGGAAGGAATACTTATTTTAAGCTGAGGGAAGGAGGAAAAAAAGAGGGAGGCAGGGAGGGTAGAAGGAATTATCTTACGCATCGGTGGTTGGTGAGGTGGCGAGGTTAGGTGAGGGAGGAGCAAGGTGCAGGTTAAAGGAAAAAAAAAAAGGGAGGCAGGGAGAAACGGGAGGAGAAGTTATTTTTTGCATCGGTGGTTGTCAAAGTGCTAAGGTAAGATAAGGAAGGAAGTATATGTAGGGGGAAAGGGAAGAAGAAAGAGAGGGAGGGAGGGAAAAGGGAAGGAGGGAGGGAGGGAGTACTTATGTATGTGCGGCTAGTTGGGTTTGTTTGGGTAATGCAAGGAAGGTAAAGAGAAAGTTAAGTAAGTAAGGCTTGTTATGGTAAGGTAAGGAAAGTAAGGTAAGCTGTGATGAGGAGGAACGTGTGGGTGGAGGATGTTGTTACAGGAGGAGTGAAAATGAATGATGACGATGATGAGGAGGAGGAGAAGGAGGAGGAGGAGGAGGAGGATGAAACCAGTTGCGTTGACGAAGAATGGGTGGGTAAGTGTTTGTGGCGAGGGGGGAAGAGGGTTTTGGTATGTGGCTATGAATGAAAGTTAATGAATAGAAGATGCATAGTACATGAATGAAGCTAATGATGATATTGTTGATGTTTTTGAGAAGAGAGATAAACAGAGATAAATAGAGACAGACAAAGAGATAAGCAGACAACAACACAGGGACTACAAGAAATGAAGAGAAAGAGAGAAAAGTAGGTATACAGAGAGAGAGAGAGAGAGAGAGAGAGAGAGAGAGAGAGAGAGAGAGAGAGAGAGAGAGAGAGAGAGAGAGAGAGACGCCACAAGAGGGAGAGGAGGGGGGTGCAAATATGTATACGGTCCACAGAGTAATGAGGGAATGAAAAAGAAAGTTAAAAGAATGGGGTCAAAGGAACAGAGGGGAGAGAGAGAGAGAGAGTGGTGGGCAGGGAGGGAAGACGCGGGAGGTATGAGACATATGTTTTCGGGGGGGGAAAGCCAGACGCACACACACAGGGAGAGGGGACAAAAAAAAAAAGAGAGAGAGAGAAAGGTCAGCTCGTGCACATAAAACAGCATTAAGTTTTGGAGGTTTTAAGAGAGAAAGATAGATAGATAGAAAGATAGATAGATAAATATATATATATATATATATATATATATATATATATATATATATATAGAGAGAGAGAGAGAGAGAGAGAGAGAGAGAAGGGAAAATGGGGAAAACAGACACATTGATATGCAGACAGACAGGCAGACAGACAGACAGACAGATAGGGTTGAGGCTGAGATAAGAGGAGAGGAAAGTGGGCAGAATCAACACAAAAAAGAGACAAGACGAAAACTCCAATCTGAGCAAAGAACAAATACTGCCTTCTTCTGCTCATGATTACTCTCTCTCTCTCTCTCTCTCTCTCTCTCTCTCTCTCTCTCTCTCTCTCTCTCTCTCTCTCTCTCTAATTCTTCCTCTCTTTTCTCCGTCTCTTCCGTTACTCATTTCCTCTTTCTCACCTGCCGCAATTTTTTACTCATAATTCCTTTTTTTTTTAAGCTGCCTAAACGTATTTACATTTACATTTGCATTCAGTTTTATCTTTCCTCAAGTTTATTGCCTCAACCGTCGTTTACCATTTATCAGCTTTTTTTTCTTTACATCCTGCTTTCTTTTAACCTTACATTCTCCTCCTCCATGACCTCCCTTACCCACCTTTGTTTTTCCTTCTCCTGGTCATCTCTTCGTCGCCTCTTCACCCCTCTAAGATACTCACCCTGCCATATAAGTCCTTGAACCCGTTTTTATTGGCTCAGTGTAATAAGCATGTAGCACCCTAAATCCCTACCTCTCCAATACTTCCTTTACCTTTTCCTCTTCTTGCTTCACCTTCAGTAAGTACCGAAAATTTCAGTCAGTAAGTGATATAAAGGCTTTTTTTTCCCCCGGCTCTGTGTAAAACTACCCCGCCTTTCCTTACTTCTGTACTTCACTTTTTCCTTTTCTTCTGCCTCACCGCCCTCTAAGAATGCCTACAATGCCTGTAAATGATAAGGCGTTTTCTCCAGTTCAGTGTTGAAATTACCTGCTGGCCTCCTTCCCCACTTCTACACTCCCCTTTCATCTTCTTGTCTTTCGCCGTCTCACCCTTTCAAAACACTTACGTTGCCTGAAAATGCTGTGAAGGCGTTTTTCTCCGGCTCAGTGTAATAGTTCCAGTCCGCATCGCCTCGTAACAGCAGCTGATTGTAACCCGGCACGACACTCTCCGGCGGCGGCTTCCCTCCAGCCTCCAGCAGCAGCACCTTCCACCCCGGCACCTCCGACAGCCTCGCCGCCAAGACACATCCGGCAGACCCGCCGCCGACTGAAACAGAGAGGCGTGGTGCTGACTGGCGTGATGATGACCGCCTCGCTGACTGATTGTTTGACCCACTAACTTACTACCCATTGAATCTTGACCCACTGCCTTGCTGACTGACTGATTGGCTGCCTTAATGCCTAGACTAACTGGGTCAAATAAAGACGCCGTGTTTGTTGATCTATACAAATATTAGTACTAGTAAAAGTTCTTAATTTTATTCCCAGATAAATATGTGTCAACGTGTGTGAAGGAAATGCCACTGACTAATGACACTGCTTGGTAAGGGAGACACGGAAAGTGATTGACCACACACTGAATATAATACGAGACGCCTCTTGGCCTCTGATAATGTGAAAGCAAGACACATGTGAGAAAGAGCAAGGGAAATAAATATTTGAATTGATAATAGTATTCCTAACTTAAACAGAAAAATGGTATCTGCAAACAAGACGAAGAAAACATTAAAAAAAATCAATTAATGGTCTTGCAATACCCTTTAGCCTGACGACAGATATGTAAGTCGAAAAACAGGCATCAACAACAAGAAAACGAATCCTTTACTAATCACATAACTAAAGTGAAAAAGAATACTACGAACAATAAAAATCCCGCTCAATCGAAACAAAGAAGAATCAAGACGCCAGAGACCGGACCAAGGGCGCCACTTACTGATAATAAAGTCGTACTGCTGCAGGAGCTTGCCGCCGGCGTCGTAGTCGTGGTGGGAGGCCTCGCGGACCAGCGCCACGATCAGTATTCTCAGCAGGGCCAGCGGGATGGCACGGAGCAGACGCATGTGGGTGCCTACAAAATCCATCTTTCCTTTCTCGTCAGGGCAGGCGCGTGTAGCTCTAAGTCAAGGTTTTCTTCTTCACCACGTGCTTCGTAGTTTTCTTGGTCGTACGAGCCTTGCTTCAGTGTTTCCAGCGAGTGGATGTAATGGCAAGCAATGACGAAGGTGAATTAATTGCCCTATTTATTATTAAGATCACCGGTCAACTTGTACTTTCCCACTCAGTAAGTTTGCTATTCAGTTCACTCGTCAAACAATAATTTATCACTCAGTAGGTAAAGTGTACCTTCGCACTCGGTAGGCAGTTCACTGGTCACTCAGTCTTTTAGTCATCCACTTTTATCACTGCGTCATTAATCAGAGGAGCCTCCGGGCATGACACTCGGTTCTTGACATTGTTTCTGTGCGGTACACCCTATATCACAATCCAGTGGGCTGCGTCAGGTCTGAAACGGATAAAAAAAAATCATGATAATATTACAGAATTAAAGCACTGAGAAAACTAAAGAAAATGCAGACCAGTGACAATAGGAATACTGGGAGCAAAGAGAAGCAAACCTACACATGACATGATCCGAAGGCGATGAAACAAGTTGAGTGACTTCATCGATCGTGCGGCGACAGGTCAAAGGTCAAGGATGAAGGGAGAGTGGGCTGAAAGGTCAAGGGAGGGTGAAGAGGAGTAGAAGGAGGAGGAGGAGGAGGAGGAGGAGGACGAGGAGGAGGAGGAGGAGGAGGAGGAGGAAGAAGAAGAAGAAGAAGAAGAAGAAGAAGAAGAACAACAACAACAACAACAACAACAACAACAACAACAACAACAACAACAACAACAACAACAATAAAAAGATATAGAAGTATAATAAAGTATTGTGGATGATGGTGATGATGATGATGATGATGATGATGATGATAATGATGAAGAAGAAAAAGAAAAAAAAAAGAAACAAGGGAATTAGTGGAAAATGTAAGGTTCTCTGTTGCCTTCAATTACATGGCAAATATTGTTCTTGCTTGCTTGCTTGATGATGATGATGATGATGATGACGCCAATTTTGACCAGTCTGCCCATCGCCTTTCTCCCTCTATTTTTCTATCCATCGCTGAGTACAATAATTATTAGGACCATCCCTGATTCAAGTTCCCACTATTTGCTCACTACCTAAGGCTGCGTTAAAATTACTCTTCTCTCGCATTTTCATCTATGCACATATCTTCAACAATAGTGTCAACAACTTAATATTTTGGGCCACAAGGAAAGAAGCAATGTCATATTTAGTCATTAGCGGTGTGTGTGTGTGTGTGTGTGTGTGTGTGTGTGTGTGTGTGTGTGTGTGTGTGTGTGTGTGTGTGTGTGTAAGCATTGCAATCTTTCACCGTCTCTTATTTCAGTCAGACGATAAATTTACACCACCATTCCTTCTCTTCTTCAGTTTGAAGCTCCTCTTCTTTCACACACACACACACACACACACACACACACACACACACACACACAGGAACCTTCTCTATCATACGTCTTCATTATTTCCTTTTCCTTACTTTCTGGCATTTCCAATTTCCACAGAAGTCCACACATACACACCTTTGCTATCATATGTCTTCATCAATCCCTTTCCCTTCCACTACTCCCCTGCCCCTTACCCTCCCTACACGCACAAACACACACACCCCTGACCCATCACACACCACACCTCTCCCTTACTCTCTCTAGATCAGTGATTCCAAAACTTTTTTGCATTACGCCCCCTAATGATTTCTAAGAAATCGTCACGCCCCCACATCCCTCGTTCATATATATATATATATATATATATATATATATATATATATATATATATATATATATATATATATATATATATATATATATATATATATATATATATGTAGGTAGGAATAACCCCTCACGCAATTACTCCTTAAATGACACTCCTTTAAGCAGGTCTGGACGTGAGAGAGACTTAGGAGTCCTAGTGACCGCTGACCTCCGTCCTAGGGCTCAATGCATTCAGGCTAAAAATCGGGCAAACAGAGTACTTGGTTTCATCTCAAGGAGCGTAAGCAATAGGAGCGCTGAAGTCATCCTCGAACTTTACTTAGCACTAGTTAGACCTCATCTCGATTATGCAGTTCAGTTCTGGTTATCCTACTATAGAATGGATATCAAGATGTTAGAATCTGTGCAGAGGAGAATGACAAAGATGATTCAGGGGGTGAGAAACTTGCCTTATGAAGACAGGCTGAAGCATTTAAATCTACACTCTTTAGAAAGGCGAAGGTTGCGAGGAGACTTGATCGAAGTCTATAAATGGATGAAGGGCTTTAATAAAGGGGATGTCAATAAGATTTTGATAGTAAAAGAGCCAGGTAGGACGCGTACCAATGGTTTTAAGTTAGACAAATTCAAATTCAACAAAGACATAGGCAAGAATTGGTTCACCAATAGAGTGGTGAACGAATGGAACAGGCTTGGGAGCCATGTTGTGGGTGCCAATACCATAGATACATTCAAGAAGAGGTTAGATAAAGCCATGGATGGTGAGGTAAGGTGGGGTTGAATGTACAGGAGCTGCCTTGTATAGGCCGACCGGCCTCTTGCGTTACGTTCTTATGTTCTTAACTCATGTGAGGATGATTCAAACAGTGTCACTCCTTCATGTGTGTGTGTGTGTGTGTGTGTGTGTGTGTGTGTGTGTGTGTGTGTGTGTGTGTGTGTGTGTGTGTGTGTGTGTGTGTGTGTGTGTGTGTGTGTGTGTGTGTGTGTGTGTGAAGAATAGAATATATGAGTTTTGTGTGTGTGTGTGTGTGTGTGTGTGTGTGTGTGTGTGTGTGTGTGTGTGTGTGTGTGTGTGTGTGTGTGTGTGTGTGTGTGTGTGTGTGTGTGTGTGTGTGTGTGTGTGTGTGTGTGTGTGTGTGTGTGTGTGTGTGTGTGTGTGTGTGTGTGTGTGTCCTTTTCTCTTCCTTTCTAGCACTTTCTCCCTCCATGGAAGTCCCCACACCCACCTTTAGGTCCACACGTCTTCGTCAATCTCACCCTTTCCACTGTTTCCCTTCCCCTCACCCTTCCCACACACACAAACACACCAACACCCCTGACCCACCACGCACCACACCTCTCACTCACTCTACTTCATACATTCTCACTCTCTTTCCCTCCACGGCCTGTCAGTTTACTTACTCCCTGCTCTTCATTCTAACAAGCGCCTCTTCCTTCCTTTCCGAGCCTTACACACCCAGATATCATCCATTCAGCCACATCCCTGACCTCTTTCCTGCCTATATTCATCACATGTACTCCGCTTTCCAATCAATACGTGACAAGCGGGAAAAGTGTCATTCGGTGCAAAGAACCTGTTGTCGCTGAGGTGTAAAGGGAAATGAGAGCAATATAAAAGCTTTCCCAGTGCTTATTTAAGGCGAGAAAGCGAACTTACACACCTTTTACCACAGCTATCACCTCCCTCCATTCGGTGCAAAGATCCTGTTGTCGATGAAGTGTAAAGGGCAATGAGAGCAATATAAATGCTTTCCCAGTGCTCATTAAGGGCGAGAAAGCGGACCTACACACCTATTACCACAGCTATCACCTCCCTCCATCCGGTGCAAAGACCCTGATTTCAATGTAGTGTAGAGGAAAATGACAGCAATATAAGGGCTTTCCCGGTGCTTATTTAAGGCGAGAAAGCGGACCTCCACACCCTTTTCCACAACGACCATCATTACAATCACCTCCACTGCTGCTACTCCTACTACTGCTACTACTACCACCACTACTACGTCGAGGGGAGCGGTAGTGGTGGTGGTGGTGGTTTATGAAGGCGGTTGATGGGGTTCGGTATCCGTGTCTTCGGGGCTGTCACGATACGCCTTTGGGAAGCTTTCTTATTGGTGGATATTTAGTTGTCTCGTTGTGGTTCCGGTGATAAGTTAGTAGAATGTATGTGTGTGTGGGGGGGGTGGGGGGTGGAAAGGGGGCGTATGTGTGTGTGTGTGTGGGGGGGGGCGTATGTGTATGGGTGGGGGGAGGGGTATGTGGATTGGCGCGTTTTCTATTGGTTTTGAAAATAGGTAAGGGTCGCATTCCTCTTTCTCCTTCTCCCACTTCCTCCTCCTCTAACTCCTGTTCCTCCTTCCTCTCCCCTGCTCTCCACCTCCACTGCCTGCTCCTTGTCCATTTCCTCCTCCTCTAACTCCTGTTCCTCCTTCCTCTCCCCTGCTCTCCACCTCCACCGCCTGCTCCTTGTCCACTTCCTACTCCTCTAACTCCTGTTCCTCCTTTCTCTTCCCTGCTCTCCACCTCCACCGCCTGCTCCTTGTCCACTTCCTACTCGCCCCTCTCGTCACTGTCATCATATCATTATTACCATTATTGCTGTTGGGACATTTTTGCAGGTTGAAAAGAAAGTGAAAGGATACACGGCTGCCACGAGGGGAATACATTCTCAACCATTATATTCTCACTCCATTGCATGAGTTTCCTGACCCCTTTTTCCATTATTATTATCATTATTATTATTATTATTATTATTATTATTATTATTATTATTATTATTATTATTATTATTATTATTATTATTACTACTACTACTACTATTATTATTATTTGAAGTAGTAGTAGTAGTAGTAGTAGTAGTAGTAGTAGTAGTAGCACTGTTGATATATGTATTATTATCACTGTCATGTTCTCTCTCTCTCTCTCTCTCTCTCTCTCTCTCTCTCTCTCTCTCCCATATAAGCAGAAAACAGTGCCTTTAGGTATGGTTAATTAGCAAAGAGAAAGAATCAGTTAGCGAACAAAAGTTAAAACACTTCGGCAAATAAGATGTTTTGTTGACGCACTTCCCTTTCCTCATCTCCTCCCTTCCTTTCCCTACCCTTCTAACTGCATACTCGCCATTCGCTCACTTCTGCTGCATTCACTTTCAGGCTCATTTATTCTTCCTCTACACGCTTCCCTTACCCCCTTCAGAGGTAGTTAAAATCGCAAATAAATTAGTTGGGTTCATCGGACGAGTCTTAATTAAAAATAAATCGTAAAAAGTAATATTAAAACTGTATAGTTCACTGGTTCGACCCCATCTAGAGTACTGTGTACAGTTTTGCTCTCCCTATTACAGAACGGATTCAACGGAGAGTAACAAAAATTATTCCTAGGTTGAGAAATTTATCTTATGAACAAAGACTTAAAGAAGTTAATTTATTTAGCCTATCAAAACGAAGAATGCGAGGCGATCTGATAGAAGTGTTTAAAATGTTTAAAAGATTCAGTGATATTAATGCGGAAGATTACTTTACAATTGATCAATCAAATGGAACAAGAAGTAATAATAATTTCAAGATAAGTAGTAAAAGATTTTCGTCGCACGAAGCCAAAAACTTCTTCAATCAAGTCGTTAATGTTTGGAATTCTGTACCCTGTGATGTCGTTGATAATACAACAGTTACGACCTTTAAGAATAGATTAGACAAGTATTTTGAATTCAACCAGCAACTAAGATATTACTCATTGTCGTAATAACGTTAAGTTCTTTCGAATACTGGTGTCCTTGTCCGTTTTTATCGCCCGGTTAGTGGTAGCATTAATGGTAGTTCTTTCCTCTTTCCTACATAATTTCCATGCAGTTTTTCCATGCTGCATGGTTCTTTTTCCTTTCCTGCCATCTTTGGCTGGAGGGATGGGGGGTGGGGAGGAGCCTTCGCCTTTGCTGTCCTTCATCTTCCACCTTTGATTAGATAGTTAGTGTAGCTTGTCACAAACAGCCTCGTAAGGACCATCAAGTCTGCTGTTGTTCGTTCTTCCTTTGTGTTCCTTTGTGTTCTTCTTTCCTCCTTCCATTCTCATTCTTTTCTCCCTTCCACGCATTCCCCTTCTTCCTCCTTCCTTTCTCCCTCAATCTTTCCTCCCTTCTACATATTCCCTTTCTTCCTCCCTCCTTTCACCCTCATTCTTTCCTCCCTTCCACACATTCCCCTTCCTTCTCTCTCCTTCCACTCTCATTCTTTCTTCCTTTACATAGATTCACCTTCCTTCTCTCTCCTTCCACTCTCATTCTTTCCTCCCTTCCACACATTCCCCTTCCTTCTCTCTCCTTCGATTCTCATTCTTTTCTCCGTTACACAACAGATTCCCCTTCCTCCACCCTCCTTGTCTCTCCTCCCCTCTCTCTCTCCCTCTTTCCATTCTCGAGCTTGTTTTCCTTCCACACACATTCTTTCCACTTTCTGCCTCCCCTTCTTTCCAAATATCATTCCAGCAACTTTATTTTTTTTCTCGTCCAAACTCTTCATTTTCTACTTTATGTACACTCTGACTTTCTTCTCTCCTCCTCTCTCATCTTTTCCTTCTCCTCCGTCTAATTCTCATCCTTCCACTTTCCTTCCTTTATTCACGTTCCTCCTCAGATTACTTTCATTTCCCTGTCTCTATTTCATCATTCACTCACTCACTTCTGTTCTCTTCTTTTCTACGCTTCAAAATTCTCTTGCTGACTCCGTTCTGCTCTCCCTCTCATCTCCTATTCCACGCGCACTTTGCTCTCCTTAGCGTTGTCTTGGCTTTCTCCTCCTCTACGTTTCGTCTCTCACTGTCTCTTCTCTTCCCTTGCTTCCCCCCTCCACGCCGTCCTCCTCCGCCCTCCCACTTCCAGTAGCTTCATACACCGCAATTCTCTCAGATCCTTACACACTCGACCCCCCAAAAAACTTGTCGTCTGGTACACCGAAAAAAAGTTATCCAGGTGATGTTACGCGATACTCCCAGGCCTGACCACAAGACGAAATACATAAAATAATTCCTTCTGTCTCGTCGTGACTCGCTGCCAATTGGATAGACATATGACGGAAAAAAAAGGTAAAAAAAAGCGAAAGCACGATTTGGCCTTGGAAGGGAGAAGGAAAGGAAGAGGAGAGAGGCTGGCAGGGAGGACGAGAGGGAGAGTGGAAAGGTGAGGCTGTTGCGAGATGTAACATGAGATTGAAAGTTGGAAAATGAAGTAGAAAACGAAAAAAATAAAAAGATCAGTAATTTGAGTCGTACCGAAAAAACTTGCGATTCGAGATAAATTAAAAAAAAAAAGTCAAGGTGTCATTAATATCAAATTTCTAATGATGATTTTAATAATTCTTCTCCAGTAAGGTGGCGATGTGAAGCAGAAAATGAGGCAAATTCGAATGTGAACACTTTTACTTAACAAAAAAAAAAAAAATGACGTCAAGGTGTTACACAGGTTAATGGGAGGTCATTAGTTTAATCACATTTACTAGAAAATGTACAAAACAAGAAAAAGGTTAAGGGAATGGAAAAGGTCACTTGATAATAGCTGGATAATGATAGCATACAGAAAGAGAGATAGGTGTGTGTGTGTGTGTGTGTGTGTGTGTGTGTGTGTGTGTGTGTGTGTGAGAGAGAGAGAGAGAGAGAGAGAGAGAGAGAGAGAGAGAGAGAGAGAGAGAGAGAGAGAGAGAGAATAACAAAGGTCTCACTTCAGGGCTTTCATCTTTTGCTTCCTTCCTGCTCGTTAGCTTTCATGCAGCGAAGGAAGGAGGAGGAGGAGGAGGAGGAGGAAGACGAAGACATGGACAGGGAGGAGGAGGAGGAGGAGGAGGAGGACGAAGACATGGACAGGGAGGAGGAGGAGGAGGAGGAGGAGGAGGAGGAGGAGGAGGAGGAGGAGGAGGAGGAGGAGGAGGAGGAGGAGGAGGACATGGACAGGGAGGAGGAGGAGAAGGAGAAAAGGACGAGAATAAACGGAAGGAGAGGAGAAAAAAAAAGAGAGAACGGAAAGAAAAAAGAGAGGATAAAAGAAGAGAAAGGAGGAAGTAGAGAAGGAAGGATAAATAAAAGAATAAGAAACAAGCAAAAGACGAAGAACAACAAGAAGAAAGGACATGACGGAATGGAAAAAGAAGCAAGGGAAAATAACGAAGATGGAAAGTGTCAAAAAAAGAAAAAAGGAAACATAAGAAGGAGTCAGACGTTCGTTTACCTCCGTTTAACACATAACAGTGAACGAGATGCAACGTAGCTGTTTGACAAGCCTTTAGCGGGGCAACGTTTTCTCTCGCCCTCCCCCTCTCCCCCTCCCTCTCTCTCGTACGTAAGAAGAACGAGGAAGAGACGAGAGGTGAGCAGGTGAAGAGAGAATGAGGAGAAACCCGAGAGAAAGTAAACAGATGACAGAGACGACAATGAACGAATGAGAGCGAAACGGAAATGAGGTGACCACAACGATACGAGAGAGAGAGAGAGAGAGAGAGAGAGAGAGAGAGAGAGAGAGAGAGAGAGAGAGAGAGAGAGAGAGAGAGAGAGAGAGAGAGAGAGAGAGAGAGAGAGAGAGAGAGAGAAAAGGAGAGAGAAAAGGAGAGAGTAGACCCTACCTTGGTGTTCCCCTTTCCATCTTTGTCTTTTCTATGGATTACTAAGATTTACAGTCTCTCTCGCCCTCTTCTTTTTTTTACTCCCTCTGTGTGTGTGTGTGTGTGTGTGTGTGTGTGTGTGTGTGTGTGTGTGTGTGTGTGTGTGTGTGTGTGTGTGTGTGTGTGTGTGTGTGTAGCCGCGCGTGCATGTCTCTGAATACGTGGACAAACACACATAAAGACCTTCGCTCCACAACTCTATTACGAGAATTTTCCTGTTTTTTTTTCTTCATCCCGTTACCAAATTTCGTTACTCAACTCCGCGCCGCCCCTCACCGCCATCCATGTCCACCCTCCACCTCCAACCCTCCACCTCACTCACTCCCTTCTTCACTCCCTCTCTCCACCCATCCCCGTCCCCTTCTCTCATTTTTTACTCTCCCTTCCTTCCCGTTCCGCTCCTCCCTGTCCATCCTTGCGGTTACCTCATCCCCACCCTGACCTACTTATTACCTCCGTGACGGGCAGGTGTCTGTCTTTCTCACGTAACACTCAGGTGAGCTACAGGTGAGTCAGTGAGTCGTGACATGCTGAGGGATAATGTGTGTCATATTATTATTACTATTATTCTTGTTATTATGCTTTTACTCGTCATTATCTTCAGACTTTATTATTATTCCACTGCAGAATAAAGGCATTTCCCAACGTTCTCCATCACTCTTTGTCTGAGGTCAGTGTACTCCATCCTAATTATATAAATGCTGTTACTAATATTACTCCTTCTCCTACTACTATTACTACTACTACTACTTCTACTACTCCTACTACTACTACTACTACAACGACTACAATTATCAATCTTATGACTCGCATCACTATTAATATAATCAATTAGAAGGTGGATTCTTCGTGTCATTACATAGCTGTGTCTTGAGGGTGTTGAGGAGAAGATACCGGTTTGGAAAGCGGAGCGTTAAGCAGGGGAGGGCGGCACAACCGGCTGGGGCTGTGTTACCTACGCTGCGTTCATTACAGGAGGCTATGACTGTGGGAAGCAAGCACGCACACACACACACACACACACACACACACACACACACACTCTCTCTCTCTCTCTCTCTCTCTCTCTCTCTCTCTCTCTCTCTCTCTCTCTCTCTCTCTCTCTCTCTCTCTCTCTCTCTCTCTCTCTCTCTCTCTCTCTCTGCTGAAATCTCTAATCGTATCCGTGACTAAACTTTTTTTCTCTCTCCAAAAAGGGAAGGTGAGGGATGGGAAGATTGGAAGAGAAGGGGGGAGTGAGAAGGAGGAGTAGGAGGAGGAGGAGGAGTAGGAGGAGGAGGAGGAGTAGGAGGATTTAGAAGAGGAGAAGGGTAAGTAGTGAAGGGATGGAGAAATTACTGAGAATCTTTAAAAATTATCTGCCTCTTCTGACATATTAACGGCCTTGGCAAAAAAAACGAGTTAGGAAGAGGAGGAAGAGTCCACGCAAACTTGTATGAGAAAGGAAAATGAATAAGAAACGGGGACAGGGAGGAAGGTGGGGCAGGGGGACAGGGGACAGGGAAGCAGGGGTACAAGGGGGAGCAGCACGGGTGTGGAAAGGGAAGGTTTATTATCTGGGGGCAAGGAAAGCGAGTTCCGTGCACCAAGACGGGTCGTGTTCCTGTGTCCACGCGGAGCGGCTCACGCAGAACGAGCATCGCCAGACAATATCCGACACCTGACGCGTTCCACATGCCTGCCAGGGGTCTTGCTACGAGTCAGTGCTCATTCCTATACTCGGTGCTCTTTGTCTCCGTACTCTTTGTCTTTCTGTCTCTGTTTCTCTCTCATTATCTGTCTCTGTCTTTCTGTCTCTGTTCCTCTCTCATTATCTCTCTAATCTTTTCACGTATCCGCTGACCATTGACCGTGTTCTCCTTTCCTGTTATTATCGCTTAAGTGGCTTTTCTTTTCCCCGGCCTCTTGCAGACTCACGTTCTTATGTTCTTATGTTTTGTCCCTTCTTCCCTGCCGTCCTTCTTCCTTTTCCTCAATCCACCAGTGACCCAAACTTTCCTTCCCGCTCCCTTACTCCCATTACTGATCCCCTTCCCTCCTTTCCTTTCCTTATGTTCCACCGTGCATTTAGTATTTTCCCGCAACACTCCTCTTTCTCCTCGCTCTCTTCAAGTCAGGAACTTCCCCTCGCCCTTACCCCTTCCCCAGCCGTGACCTCCTTCTACCTTCCTACTGGTGTCTTCCCCCCCATTTTTCCACAGCCCCACCACCCTACTACCCGGTCCCCTGTCCTCCCCGGGGTTCTAACCATCTGTGTCGTTCCCGCCCACCTTCACCCCAAGCGGATACAGACGCGGCTGGCACGAAGATGACGTCAGTTACTTCATTAACAAGGGATATTGAGAGAGAGAGAGAGAGAGAGAGAGAGAGAGAGAGAGAGAGAGAGAGAGAGAGAGAGAGAGAGAGAGTGTGTGTGTGTGTGTGTGTGTGTGTGTGTGTGTGTGTGTGTGTGTGTGTGTGTGTGTGTGTGTGTGTGTGTGTGTGTGTGTGTGTGTGTGTTTAAGGATCTTCCCTCCCCATACATAGCCCGAGCGAGAGGATGGAGGCTAACGGTCCTTCAGTCAGACGAAAGATAAACGGCAATGTTGGCAAAATTAGAAGAGGCATTGTTATGACTAGTTCGTAGGGATGACTTTCTCTTCCTGTCTGTCTATCTATCGTTCTGTCTGCCTCCCGAGCTATCCTAAATTTTGATCAGGGAAACTGCACGGCGTCACATTATCTCAAGCAACTTCGGGCACTCACAAACGTGTTTCGAGGCCACTTTCACTGTTCTGACTCTCTACACACTTCCTACACACACACACACACACACACACACACACACACACACACACACACATCCCTTACCCTCGACACTGCTAGATCAAGACCTCTCTCCTTTTATGAAACACTTATTATGCTGCTCATACTCTTTTCCCCCCACACATTCTTCCTCCCTTCAACACACTTTTGTCCTCGTCACCGCTTTACACAACTAACTACCTACTCTTCCCTGCTATTAGGCTGTTTTTATTCGCTTGTCCCTGCGCATTCTCCTCCAACACTCATATGCCTATTTTCTCTTCACTACCAGTACAAGACTTCTATTTACCATCACACACACTTTCAAGATGTTAATATTCTTTTCTCCCTCTCATGAACATATATCTACCTCCTTAACACCAACACAATACGTTTCTCACCAGCCTAATCTTTATGTATGTGTCAAGGAAATCATCTGAAGGTCAACCAGTTCAATGAGTCCAGCTTAGGATCACACACCACAAGAACAGCATCCCATTACTTATACAAATCCGTAACAGCGAATCCAAACCAATGTATACGCTAAGATAGTATCCACACCATGCCTTCTAAACACACGGGGCTGTAAAATAGGCACCACAAAATTAGGCACTCAGATAAAGAAAAAGCAAGAGAAGATAAGGAAAAAAAATAACTGTAGCCAAGGATTGCAGTAAAGAAAAAAAGTAGCAGGGAAAGTTGTCGACACGAGCTTAGCAACGGCAGGTGTCTCGCTCTTTTTAGCGGCGTATCTTTTTGCGTTTGTTTTGTTTTTTGCACCTCGTCTTAATTCTGGTCGTCGTAACTATCAGCTAAGAGAATGCAAGTTAGCTCAGGGAAAGTGTTGTTAATATTAGTGGTGGTGGTGGTGGTGGTGATGGTGGTGATGGTGGTCATGTCCCCTGTGCTATCTTACAGGAATACGGATTTCTCCAAGGACCATACAAGCGTCCTTACTTGCTCTCTTTTAAGCATGTCACCGTCCCCTCTACCCTCACGTAATCCCTTTCATCATTATGCCTCGATAAATCCTACTCTAAATTCTTCACCTTCATCCCTCTCCATCTATCCCACTTAATCCCTTTTCCCTCCTGGCTCCAACTACCATACTTTGGGTTCCTCCATCTATATCCATCCATCTGTAATCTATACCCTTCCCCCTACCCTCAAAAACTATCAATACACAACATGCCCCCTTTTTTTTAGGAACGCGAGGAGTGAGAAGGGCAGAGAGGAAGGAAAAGGTGCCGGGAATGGTGAAGGAAAGTTGAAGGGGAAAAGCAGGTGGGTTGTCTCTATTTACCCACTCTTAGACTTCATGTTTTCTTCCCATCCCCTGTCTACCCCTTTCTCTCTCCCTTCCCCTCTCAACCCACTCACCTCCTCCATGACTAACCCCACTCCATTTTACCTGCTTCATCCCTCCTCCCTTTTCCTCAACCCCCTCAACTCTAATCAATTTTACCTTATTCATCCCTCCTCCTCCCTACCTTTCAAACCCCTCAGCCACTCACCCCCACTCCATTTTACCTCCTTCATCCCTCCTCCCTTTTCCTCAACCCCCTCAACTCTAATCAATTTTGCCTTATTCATCCCTCCTCCTCCCTTCCTTTCAAACCCCTCAGCCACTCACCCCCACTCCATTTTACCTCCTTCATCCCTCCTCCCTTTTCCTCAACCCCCTCAACTCTAATCAATTTTACCTTATTCATCCCTCCTCCTCCCTTCCTTTCAAACCCCTTAACCACTCACCCCTACTCCATTTTACCTCCTTCATCCCTCCTCCTCAACCCCTCATTTATTATATCCTCCTCCTCCTCACCTCCTCAACCCCCCTGCCCACTCACCCCTACTCCATTTTACCTCCTTCATCCCTCCTCCCTTTTCCTCAACCCCCTCAACTCTAATCAATTTTGCCTTATTCATCCCTCCTCCTCCCTTCCTTTCAAACCCCTCAGCCAGTCCCCCCCACTCCATTTTACCTCCTTCATCCATCCTCCCTTTCTCTTAACCCTCTCAGTCCCATTACGTTCCATCTGCCTCCTTTCTCCCTCCTTTCCTACTGCCCTAGAATACCAGCCGCGAAATTCTTGTTATCTGTGTACGACCTATTTTTTTTTTATGGTTGATTAGCACATTTTTGGGGTCCATCTATAGCCCTACACCTGTCCGCCCTGCTGCCGCTCCCCCCCACCCCCCCACCCCCCGAGGCTCACCTGGATTTCTCTGGTGTCTGGTTCATCTCACGGGTCCTTATGTTACCGTCCCAATTCTCTCTTTTTTCTCTCTCTCTCTCTCTCTCTCTCTCTCTCTCTCTCTCTCTCTCTCTCTCTCTCTCTCTCTCTCTCTCTCTCTCTCTCTCTCTCTCTCTCTCTCTCTCTCTCTCCGCCCATCCCCCTCCCCCTCCTCCCGGCATTAACAAGAAAGCTCAGGGCGAACCATTGAAACACGTAGTGAAAATTTGTCTCTTCGATTTTCACTCCTTTCTCTGCGCCACTCCGTCAGTTTTTTCTCTTCCCTTCTCGCGAGTGGCCGGAAGAGGATCTCGTTGTTCCTACACGTCACTTTGCGATCACTCATGCAGGTCAACGGAAGTCAACTCGCCTCACTGCGTCATCTCTATAAACGTCACTCACACACACACACACACACACACACACACACACACACACACACACACACACACACACACACACACACACACACGTTTCCCCCCTCTCCCCTTTTCTCTCTTTCGCCGGACATGTCCCACTCGCTCTCGCTCTCCCTAACAAATATTTGACCACACCACAATTTCGGAGGAGAAAGTGGAGGTATTTTCTCTCCTTCCCTCCCTCCCTCCCTCCAACCCATACTATCTCCTTTCCTTCTTCCCTCGCTTCCGGCCACTCCCTCCCTCTCAGGTAGATCAGGTGTACATACGCCAGCTTTCGTAATTTGAAGTATTACCTGTAATGTTAGGGTCCGTGGGGCTTTTGTCTCTGTGTTTGTTTGTTTGTTCGTTTATGTCGGTCTTTCTTTGCCTGTATCTATGATCTGTCTGTTTAGTTAGATATTTTTGTCCGTCTTGCTGCTGGTATTTTCTAAGGATGTCTGCCAGGAGTAAATAGACTCAACCCCACGTGACCTACCTATCTTCAGCCCTATTGCGTGTACCTCTTGGGCCACACTAGCTCTCTACCGTCTGTTGTCGCTCGCTGCCTCTCTGCGGGGCGTGCGTGCCGGCGAGGCGGGGAAGAGCATGTCAGGTATCTTATTTGTTGCACCCCACGTTTGTTGAATGACACACACACACACACACACGCATCGAACGTTAACTTGAGCGTGACGTACTACTAAAAGGGAGTTTACTTTTTTCCTCCATGTAATATGATAGCTTTACACTGGTTCTTTATTGGTGCACATGGTAAAATCTTAAAGGGAAAATTATGGCTGTAACACTGTGAAATTCTTCCTATAAAATACTACAATCTGCGCATTTGTAGAAAGCACTTTGCAGAGTTTTTAGCTTCCAGGAGTTAGATGAACACTGACATATATAATATCAGTTATTAAATTCACTCAGTTAAAGTAAAGAGACAGTCTACTTAACGAACCCAGGTTTTACCAGAAAAAAAATAACAAAATCGTGGGAATAAACAATTGCAAAATCTCACGTTCATCAACATCCAGGAAAATAAGAACGCGATCATTACCTTGCTAATAATGTACTGCGACACGAAAGTAATTACGAGGTGCAGAGCGGGGAGGTGTTAATTCTACTTTATGTTTGCTTCCGCATTCCAAACATACGATCCCCTTCCCCGTGGGCGTCCGGGTGTTCCCACGCGGCTAATTAAACGCCGCCGCCCCGCCTCGGGTACGGAAGTAGCTGTACGAGGCGGGAAAAAGAGAGGAAAGGAAAGGAGAAGCAAAATAAAGCAATGAAAGTGACGGATGTGTGCTAATGTGAGATGAGAGAGAGAGAGAGAGAGAGAGAGAGAGAAAACTGTGACGTCGTCCTACTTAGAGAAAATGAAAAGCAGATGTAATTAATCAAGTGTAATTAGTAATCGTCGGGCATGAATTAAAAATAAGAAGTGAGAAAGGTTAAGGTTTTGCTACACGCTATGGAAAAAGCCTTTCCCCCCTTTAGACTCACCCCCGGCTATAGCTAAGGGTACGAACAAAACTAAAACTCGTGTTATCATGAGGAAAGGAAAACAGTGTTTCTGAATATTTTGAAAACCAATGTTGTTGAGAAGAAGAAAAAACGCGATGATGAACGAAGCAAAAACAATAACAAAAGGAAGAACAAGAAAAACAACAAGAAAAACAAGAGCCAGAGAACATGAAACAGAAGAAAAAGAAGCATACGAAAAAAGATTTAAGGTGATCCTAAATAACAACATTACATTACAATATAAAAAAAACGGAAAAAAAAGGAAATCGAGAGATGAACCGTATAGGGTAGCGGCACTATAACCCGTTAATGGCAGCCCCGCGAAGAAAGCTCTGTCGGAATGCCTCCCTTAATAATCGGGCCGCAACATTAATCTTTTCACTCGATTCGTTTCACTTCTCGCACGCGTCCAACCCACACATGCGCGCGAGTTTCTCCCGTATCGACAACTCGGGTCTCAAAATATCTTCTTCTTCCTCTTCTTCATCCTTCCTCTCTCTCCTTGTTCTTGTTCTTGTTCTTCTTTTTCTTTTTCTACGTCTTCTTTTTTTACGCCTTCTTCTTCTTCTTCTTCTTCTTTTTCTACGTCTTCTTCTTCTCTCTCTTCTTGTTCTTGTTCTTGTTCTTGTTCTTCTTCTTAATCTTCTTCTTCTTCTTCTTCTTCTTCTTCTTCTTCTTCTTCTCTGTTGCTGACTCACTTCTGCTCACTCTCAACATTTGATTTCCTATTTTCTTTCACTATTATTGATGTGTATTGTTAGTATTATTTAGCACAACAGTAAATCTTCTTTTACTTCCTGACCTCTATTTTCATCTTATCATTCTTGTTTTTTTTATTGTTCTTATTCTTGTTTTTGTTCCTGTTCTTCTCGTAATTGTTATTGTTTCTCTCTCTAACTATCTACTTATCTGTCTGTCTATCTGCCTGTCTGTCTGTCTGTGCGCCCCTCTCTCTTGACTCTACATGCTTTGGGTACCGTGGACTGTTTGGGTAGTCGCTGACATCACTTTCGTTTTTTCTCCACTTCGTTGTCCATATTAATTTATCAGTCACATCGCTACCACAATCTCCTTTTCCTCGTCGTCCTCTTTTTCTTCTTCTTCCTTCTCCTTTTCCTTCTCCGCCTCCTCAGCGTTCTTCATTCTATTCCTCCTCCTCCTCATCTCTTTGTCTTTTTTTTCTGTGACCATCTCACCAAAACCTGAATGAAAATCCGGAATAATTTGTACGCTACCACTCTTTACTCACCCTACTTCCCTTTCCCGCTCTCTCTCGCTCTCTTCCCCCACCCTACTTCCCTCCTTTCTACTTTCATGGGTCCCTCTTTTTCTCCTACTCTTGCCTCGCCACTCCCCGAACCGACTCATAAGTGAACCAGGGCGCCCCGGCCACCTTGCCTCCCTTCCTTCCCTCGTCTGTGTCCGTTAAACTCTCCCTTCTCGTGTTAACTCTCTCCCACTCACTCACACATACACACACTCTCTCTCTCTCTCTCTCTCTCTCTCTCTCTCTCTCTCTCTCTCTCTCTCTCTCTCTCTCTCTCTCTCTCTCTCTCTCTCTCTCTCTCTCTCTCTCTCTCTCTCTCTCTCTCTCTCTCTCTCTCTCTCTCTCTCGTTCTTGCATTGCATAACACAAACAAACGCAACCTCCCTTGCCTCGCCTCTTTCCTCCATGCCTCAGTACTCCCATCCCCTTTCTCCCTTTTCACTCCCACACTCCCGTCATCCCTTCCCTTCGAGGACCATTCCAGAACCTTTCCTCCCATTACTCTCTCCCATCGCTCTCCTCTCTCCCCCTCCGGGCAAGGTGTGACCTGCATTTTGCCCGGTGCAGTTAACTCGAGCCCAGACGGGGTGACTCTGCAGTGTCAGGGTCTCTAAAGGTTGCAAGGCCAGGCAGATTACCTGACACAATTATTCGAGCCGTTTGGTCTTGTGCTTGGCAGCAGGTAACATGATAATCTACTGCTTGCGTTCAGAGAAGAGTGACTGCGCGTATATATATATATATATATATATATATATATATATATATATATATATATATATATATATATATATATATATATATATATATATATATATATATATATATATATATATATATATATATATATATATATATATATATATATATATATATATATATATATATATATATATATATATATATATATATATATATATATATATATATATATATATATATATATATATATATATATATATATATATATATATATATATATATATATATATATATATATATATATATATATATATATATATATATATATATATATATATATATATATATATATATATATATATATAGAGAGAGAGAGAGAGAGAGAGAGAGAGAGATATTACTGTTAAAACATGTCACAAATGAGGCAACTAAAAACTTGCTACAGCTTTCAACAATGACTTGCAAAACCAAAACTGCTTTTTGTAAATTATTGAAAAAAGAACAATTAGAATCTGAAAAAGAACAAGAACAAAAGCCACAAGCGCAAGAGGAACAATGACAAGAACAAGAAGAAAAAGAAAGAAAGAAAAAAATGATAATAGTAAGAAGAAGAAGAAGAAGAAGAAGAAAAAAAAAGAAGAAGAAAGAGGAGAAGAAGAAGAAGAAGAAGAAGAAGAAGAAGAAGAAGAAGAAGAAGAAGAAGAAGAAAAAAAAAAAAGTCAAGCTCGTCAAAACTTAATATAAACAAACTCACCAAAACTAAATCAATAACCTTCAAACCAATGTATTGAGTACGCACGTCAGCAATATTGAAAATGAAAATGATGATCTAAGAAAAAGATACTCTCTAAGATTTCATGATTAGGTAAGTCACTCGATCATTTATCATTCACTCGCCTGGACTTCAAACGCCTCGATGCCGGGAAGGGAAATACCACGTTCTCTTACTCTCGATTCCCTTGACACGAGGACGAAGGGAGTCCCGCTACATACTCCAGGACTCACAAACATCATACGCGAGACAAATGAGCTATTTCCTGCGGCGTTAACAGAGAGAGAGAGAGAGAGAGAGAGAGAGAGAGAGAGAGAGAGAGAGAGAGAGAGAGAGAGAGAGAGAGAGAGAGAGAGAGAGAGAGAGAGAGAGAGAGAGAGAGAGAGAGAGAGAGAGAGAGAGAGAGAGAGAGAGAGAGAGAGAGAGAGAGAGAGAGAGAGAGAGAGAGAGAGAGAGAGAGAGAGAGAGAGAGAGAGAGAGAGAGAGAGAGAGAGAGAGAGAGAGAGAGAGAGAGAGAGAGAGAGAGAGAGAGAGAGAGAGAGAGAGAGAGAGAGAGAGAGAGAGAGAGAGAGAGAGAGAGAGAGAGAGAGAGAGAGAGAGAGAGAGAGAGAGAGAGAGAGAGAGAGAGAGAGAGAGAGAGAGAGAGAGAGAGAGAGAGAGAGAGAGAGAGAGAGAGAGAGAGAGAGAGAGAGAGAGAGAGAGAGAGAGAGAGAGAGAGAGAGAGAGAGAGAGAATATGTACATGCACTCTGACCTTCCCTCCTTGCCTCCTAGCCTTCCTGTCCTGTGTAAGTGTCCTATCTCCTTTCAGCTGCCAACCTTTATCTCGTATCAGAAATTTCCCTTATGCTAATACACAGGCTTCGTAACATCGTGAAGACTGAAGTATTCTCAGAGGAAGCGGTGATAGATTGTGAGGACGGGCGGCAGTGTATATAATTAGCCGGAGCGCCTTGAGAGCATAATGGGAGTCTGGACCCATTGTCACGACCCCGAGACGAGATGTGAGGCAACATTGCGTCACTCTCAAGGATGTCCCCATACTGTGACGTGTGATGCCGCTGATGCTGCTACTGCTGACAACATCACAGCTATTTCAACTACCGCTACAAGTATCATTATCACCGGCTACTACTACCACTACTAATACTACTGTTGCTGTTACTACTACTACCCCCCCCCCCCACACACACACACACGCACACACATAAACTTCTCCACGTGTTCTCCCCCCGGGCTGGACCACTCCTGACAGCCGCCTCGGTGTGATTGCTATTTACAAACACTCAGGTGAAGGAAAGGTCGCTGCGAGGGCTCTGGGTTTTCCCTGGGTATTAATTAACTGACTGACCTTCTTTGCCTTCTGGTCGCGTCGCTGCGCCTAGTATGGTTATCAGCTGACTACGAGGACGTGTGTATAATATTATATCTTTCCTTTATATTGCTTATGCTGTTCATGACATACGAAATTTTAGATAAAAGAACAAAGCAACTGAACTAAGGCGAGAAGCGGAATGTATGAATAAGTAAACAGAATAAATTAATAAATAAATATGTAAATAAATAAAACCCTTTCCTTTCTATCGCTTGTAAAGTTTATGGCACGCGAATTTAAAGATAAAAGAAAAGTGAACAAGTAAATGTTACAGAATGGATGAACAAGTAAATAAATAAATATAATGTAAATAAATAAGGGAATGCTTTCGGAAGGCAAAACATTGAGACAAGAGAGTATAAATAAAACACGATACAGCAAACTGAATTCAAAGAGAGACTCAATTCAATTTTCTTACGCTTACACTAGGAAGAAAAAAATGAACGAGACGAGCAGCGCAAATTACAGCATGGAGACAATAGTGACTGACACGAAAAAAATCAAAACTTTCACCAACGTGCGCCTGAAGTCAATCGAAATATTTGTTCGCCAATATTGGGGTTTCATCACGGGCGAGCAAAAGGCCACTAGACGCCGGGCACCCTCCAAGGTGACTAACGAAAGACGAAAGATTCACAGAAGCACAGGATCTAGGGCAGTTACAAAATAGTCTCTTTTTACGAAACAGTGAACAGACACCTTAATAAGAGAGAGGTAAATAAGTATAGAGATAATTAGATAGACAGATATAGAGATAGTTGACAAAAAACGAGAGAATACCAGAAACACACGATCTAGAGGAGTTACAAAATAGTCTCTTTTTACGAAACAGTGAACAGACACCTTAATAAGAGAGAGGTAAATAGGTATAGAGATAATTAGATAGACAGATATAGAGATAGTTGACAAAAAAACGAGAGAATACCAGAAACACAAGATCTAGAGCAGTTACAAAATAGTCGCTTTATACGAAACAGTGAACAGAAACACCTTAATAATAATAGAGAGGTAAATAGGTACAGAGATAATTAGATAGACAGATATAGAGATAGTTGACAAAAAACGAGAGAATACCAGAAGCACACGATCTAGAGCAGTTACAAAATAGTCGCTTTATACGAAACAGTGAACAGAGACACCTTAGTAATAAAGAGAGGTAAATAGGTACAGAGATAATTAGATAGACAGATATAGAGATAGTTGACAAAAAACGAGAGAACACCAGAAACACATGATTTAGAGCAGTTGCAAAATAGTCGCTTTATACGAAACAGTGAACAGAGACACCTTAATAATAGAGAGGTAAATAGGTACAGAGATAAT
Source organism: Eriocheir sinensis (assembly GCF_024679095.1). NCBI lineage: Eukaryota > Metazoa > Arthropoda > Malacostraca > Decapoda > Varunidae > Eriocheir > Eriocheir sinensis. The sequence continues at coordinate 12,368,753 of NC_066543.1, forward strand.
TAGATAGACAGATATAGAGATAGTTGACAAAAAACGAGAGAATACCAGAAACACACGATCTAGAGCAGTTGCAAAATAGTCGCTTTATACGAAACAGTGAACAGAAACACCTTAATAATAGAGAGGTAAATAGGTATAGAGATAATTAGATAGACAGATATAGAGATAGTTGACAAAAAACGAGAGAATACCAGAAACACACGATCTAGAGCAGTTGCAAAATAGTCTCTTTATACGAAACAGTGAACAGAGATACCTTAATAATAAAGAGAAATAGACAGGTGCAGAGATAGTTAGATGGATAGATATAGAGATAGCTGACAAAAGACGAATCACAGAAGAACACGATCTAGAAAAGTTACAATACAGTCAAGTTATACGAAACAGTGAACAGAGACAGCTTGACGATAGAGATGAATAGATAGATAAATGGAAGAAAAGACAGATAGATCGATAGAGAAAGAATTGAGGGAAATGACATATATGAAACAGTGAACAGAGACTTAGTAATACAGAGAGACAGATAAATACAGAGATAGATAGATAGTTGGATAGACATAGATAGAAAGAGTTAGGGCGAGGATTCATGACCTTGGTGGCTCGTTAACTTTCTGACCCTGTTAAGAATGAGTGAAAATGAGGTCTGGGTCTGGGTCGGTATTCTCAGAAGCTTTCGCCTATCACAACAACAAATTCAAAAGGCCGATAGGGAGATCAATCGAGGTCTAATGAGTCTTTTCCCACATTCATGGCACAAAGGAATGATCAAACTACCACCAGGGTCACAAAACTACCCCTGGAAATGCCCACAACTCCTACGAAAGCCTTGTCAAATGTGTGTTCCCGCGCGCCGTAAAATTTGAGAACACGGATCCTGGCTGGTCACTTTCCGCTCATCTCCAGTGTTGCCAGATTATCGTACTCATCGCATTTCATTTTCGTCGTTGCTGACCGATAACTATAACAACAAAGAACGAAAAACATCAATATTCAACAATTTTAGCACTAACTTTGATTTTCTCACGTTACTTGTGTAGGTACGAGAGTTTGAGGCATAAAAATGATAGATATGTGGTTAATACGATAATTTGGCAACGCTGCTCATCTCTCTCCCCTCTGGTCTTCCTTCCCCTGAGACATGACACGCTTCACTCCTCCGCCGCTGTTGCTGTCTAGGCTTTCTTCACCGCCGGGCTCGTGCGCTTCTCTTTAACATGAGTATTAGCGTGACTTGTTCTTGTTCCTATTTCTTTTTTTTTTTCGTCTTTTCCTTCGTGTGTACGTTATTTTGGTTTCTATTTCAGTTTTTGCTCGTTTTCGTTTCCTCCTATTTTTAGTTGTGGTCGTGTAGACTTGTTTTTTTTTCTTCTTATTCCTGTTCTTCTTCGTGTGTACGTTATTCTGATTCGTATTTCTTATTCGTATTAATATAATATACTTGTTCTATTCCTGTTACTGTTACGAATTGTTGTTGGTAGTGCTGTCATTGTTTATCATTATCGTCTTTACTACTACTACTACTACTACTACTACTACTACTACTACTACTACTAATAATAATAATAATAATAATAATAATAATAATAATAATAATAATAATAATAATAATAATAATAATAATAATAATAATAATAATAATAATAATGATAATAATAATATTACTACCACTTCTACTACTACTACTACTACTATAACTACTACTCATCATTTCTACCCCGTGCGACATGAGGATGAACAACAGAAACAGACTCCCGAATTTAACTGCACTTGTATTACGCTCGTTACCCATGGCGCCTTTTTCACTTAACACTCGCTGACGGAACAATTTTAGTCTCACACTCCGTTGCCCTTCCGCGTGGAGATGTGCCAAAAACCAGTGAATCATCGTGCATCGTGTTGGGTGCTAAACGAATCACTGTCACTCGCTCACCGCGGCACAAGGGAAGGTCTTCGCAGCTCGGGAGTCGCTCAGCACGCCGGTTTATGTACACACTCCATTTCACCCCGGTAGTCGTGAGGGTGCCGCGGCCCTGCTAACCACCGCTCTTATAGATGTTCACGCCTCGCCTCCGTAAACACACACACACACACACACACACACACACACACACACACACACACACACACACACACACACGTGGTTGAGGGGCTATAAACTTACATAGGTCCGTTGTTTGCTTGTCATGAATATGTAAACACGGATTCGCATCTCTCGTCCACTCACTTGTTTACCCAACTGATGAACACTGTGTACAAAAAGCGCACGGAAGACCACAAACCATAAACTTAAAGATAAGACTTAACAAAATAAAGGAGGTTCAAAGCACAACATACACAAGGAGGAAGCGCAGGGCGGCGGGTGTCTTGGGAGCGTTGCGGGGCTCGGACTGACGTGCAAGAGTGAGATCGAAGCAAGAGAGAGCACCAAGAGGGGGCCGTCCGCTGTACCAGGCGTGTGACCCACAGTGAGGTTGAAGCCACACTGAAAGGGAGATCGAGTAAAGTTCTGCAACAACTCTCCCCTGACTCCCTCCTCGCCGCCTCCTCCTCCTCCTCCTCCTCCTCCACCTGTGCTGCTGCTCTCCAAGACCCGACCTTGCCGTAGTCAACAAAGCCGACGCAGCATAGGCGGCGGCGTCTCTGGCCTACAGTGTCCCATGTGTACATTGTCTCATTGCCTCTCGTTAACATGACCTACATACTCCAAGGCACTGCAACCGGACTCAGGCTTATGGGAGCACTGGCAGAACACGGTCACCTGCATTTAAGACACCGCTCATCTTCACTCACCCGGAAAGACTTCGGGAAAAAAATGAAAGAAAGTGACATCATTCACACTTTTCCTCTGGCTGCCTCGTTTGTCCTGTCCAATCAAGGCACATCACCCCCGCCGGCCCACGCCCCTGCCGGCCGCCCCGCCCTGCCGCTCCCCTCCCTGTGCCACTCAACGCAGCAGGAGGCAGCATGACCTAGCTCCTACTTTATCTCTCTTTATGTTCTCTCGTGTCCGGGTGGAAAGAGGTCTAAGGGTTTCACTTTTTTTTGGCTATGGTCGGCTGGCCACTAAAACATCCAGGCGCGGCACTGTATAGGCGGCACTGCTCAACCTCCGCGTGGTTACGGTGACATCAGCCGAATTTCCGGTTTTTAATTTTTAGTTCGAGCCGGCGGTACTGCTACGCGTCTAGGCTCTCGTTTTTTGGGGGTATTTTCGTGAATTTTATGCAGCTGTGAGTTGATTATTTATCTATTATTTTCCTACCTTTTATTTAATCATTCTTCATTAGCAAACGCACAATATGTGTGTGTGTGTGTGTGTGTGTGTGTGTGTGTGTGTGTGTGTGTGTGTGTGTGTGTGTGTGTGTGTGTGTGTGTGTGTGTGAGAGAGGGACTCTGAATTGATTACTGATTTACTTATTTGCCAATTTACATTTTATTATTTTTTTAACGTAATTATTATTTATTAGCGCGTGGACACACACACACACACACACACACACACACACACACACACACACACACACACACACACACACACACACTAGCTTTGAGCTTAATACATAACAAAAAACACTAACACTATTAATAAGAAAACATCAGTATCCCACGTTAAAAATAATATCCTTACGCCATTGGAATCAAGCGTGACAACAAATTACAACCTTCTCCGTACTCTACTCTCTTCTTTTATTAACCCTACGCATCAAACCAGAAAAGCACTATGAAAAGGAGATACGAAAAAAATCGCTACCGCATGTGACTCCACCGCGTGAGCCACTAAACCGCTTATTACTGCTCGTTCATTGGCCTACTCCTCCACCGCGTCGTTCTCTCCCCTGTCCCATCTTCCTCTCTTCCTCATCTATAGCCTCTTCCTCTTCCCTTTTGCACCTGCAGCGGTCGGTTTTATGTCCTTTCCATGCTCCTCTCCCTCCCGTGTCAAGGTGGGATGATATGCGACAGAGCCAGAGCCGAGGAAGTTAATATGATCGTGGTATTTGAGTGTCTTCATAGCCTACGTGAGTGTGTCTGCGTGCAGCCATGGCGCGACCCAACCCGTGGCCGCATTGTGAAAGTTATCTGGGTGTTCCTGTCTCTCTCTCTCTCTCTCTCTCTCTCTCTCTCTCTCTCTCTCTCTCTCTCTCTCTCTGTCTGTCTGTCTGTCTGTCTGTCTGTCTGTCTGTCTGTCTGTCTGTCTGTCTGTCTGTCTGTCTGTCTCTGTCTGTCTCTCTCTCTCTCTCTCTCTCTCTCTCTCTCTCTCTCTCTCTCTCTCTCTCTCTCTCTCTCTCTCTCTCTCTCTCTCTCTCTCTCTCTCTCTCTCTCTCTCTCTCTCTCTCTCTCTCTTTTTTTATACGCCCTCCTTTTCTCTCGCTTTACTCTCCCTCACTTTCACTTCACACCGTTATCTCTCTCTCCCCGCTCTCTCTCTCTCTCTCTCTCTCTCTCTCTCTCTCTCTCTCTCTCTCTCTCTCTCTCTCTCTCTCTCTCTCTCTCTCTCTCTCTCTCTCTCTCTCTCTTATACTCACTCCTTTTCTCTCGCTTTACTCTCCCTCGCTTTCACTTCACATATCTCTCTCTCTCTCTCTCTCTCTCTCTCTCTCTCTCTCTCTCTCTCTCTCTCTCTCTCTCTCTCTCTCTCTCTCTCTCTCTCTCTCTCTCTCTCTCTAAAGTAATTAAACACTCCATTCCCGTTGTCAAGGATTGCATCACACGGATCTAACTTCTCCTACAGGAAATCACATGCAGAAGGACTGGTGAGGATGAAGGACTCTCTCTCCCTTTCTATTTCCCTCTCCCCCTCCCTCTTTCTATCTCTCACTCTCCTCCACCTCTCCACTTTATCCCCTTTCCATTCTTCCATGACCGGTTATTGAAGATTGAAAAGCGTTGAGGAGAGAGAGGGAGGGAGGGAGGCAGGAGGGAGTAGGCCTGGCTGAATATCTCGACCGACTGACCAACTAACAGAGAGGTATAAAAAAGAATTGTAGTATTAGATGGTGTTTTAACTCATTCTTCGTTTTTTTATTAGTGTTTTTTTTGTGGGGGGGGGGGGGTGCAAGTGTGTGTGTGTGTGTGTGTGTGTGTGTGTGTGTGTGTGTGTGTGTGTGTGTGTGTGTGTGTGTGTGTGTGTGTGTGTGTGTGTGTGAGAGTCAGTGTGTGTGTGTGTGTGTGTGTGTGTGTGTGTGTGTGTGTGTGTGTGTGTGTGTGTGTGTATCAGTCTCTCTCTCTCTCTCTCTCTCTCTCTCTCTCTCTCTCTCTCTCTCTCTCTCTCTCTCTCTCTCTCTCTCTCTCTCTCTCTCTCTCTCTCTCTCTCTCTCTCTCTCTCTCTCTCACACACACACACACACACACACACACACACACACACACACACACACACACATCAGGTACACAACGAGATAAACAAAGAATATAAATAATAATGAGGAGATTCTTCATGTGCCCACACTCTCTCTTTGGCACCCAAGAGGGAAAGCAAGACCAGTTGGAAGGTGAGCAACTTCAACGGAAATATTCTCCTAAACGTAATATATTCTAACGAACAAGATGATGCAATGTCTTGTGGTCTGGGAAAACAAAAATGAAAGCATCTCCTTAAACCGATATCAAGAGAGGCACAGTAAGAGGAGGAGGAGGAGGAGGAGGAGGAGGAGGAGCAGGAGGATGGGGGGGGGAAGAAGAGAAGTGAAAAGTCCGAGAATAAAGAAAACTGGAGAGAAAATGAAAAGAGAAAAAAAAGAGGCAATGAAACGACCTGAGTAATTTTTTCCCCCTTGGCGCGGCGGCGGGCATCGCTTTGCCTGCTGCTTAGCCTTCCTACCATGTTACTAGGACTATGTTATGGCATGATGATGATACACTTGCTCCTTCAATTACAGCGTTCACGCAATGTTGTCTGAGCCGGAAGAGTCGTTCGGCAGGGGCTGGTGTGACACAAACCCCGATTGGCTCCCCGCCAGCCATTTCGAGCCCGTGAGAGGGTGACAGAATGCGATTCTCAATCTGGTTTGTGTAAAGGAATGTCAAAGCTTTCTGGCATGGGAAGAAACAACTTTCCGGTAACGGTGTCACAGCGAATGGTTCCATCCTAGAGGGCTTTTGGAACTCTGACAAAGTTTGTTTTCATTGTATCAACTGAAGGAAGGCAGTTCAGAGTGTCTTATCCGCAAATATTTCTTAATCTGCCGACTCGTTCTTCAGGTGTAAGCCGCTTTGCCACAAAAACGGAGAAGTAAAAACAAAAAGCACCTGCTGGGACATATATGTAATAGGGAGTAAACCAGACACGCAGCAGCCTGGCCGTACTCATTGACCTGAGGAGGCTTTGGAAACCTGTTTGTCCACCTCTTGTTATCTAAGCTGTGCTACATTCCCTTTACATGCTGCTTGCTTCATGAAGGCACTATAACTATGTCTTGCTTTCGTGCCAGAGGCGAGAAAGAAGAGCAGCGTCCTGAGGCCCGACACCCGGACCTGTGTGTCAGCGACCTCTCGGTAAGGTTAGGTCATGAGAACTTGGACACCTTCATTCGCCTTGAACTTGAAACAATCATGGTCTGCCACCTGATTCTGGAGATAAAAAAATAAAAAATAAAAAATAAACTGGTGGACTGTAAGAAATGCTTGGGGAATATTTCTATCATCGTCAATTATGGTACCGATTAAGAAATACGTTTTGTGCCAGTCATGGTGGACGTAAACCTTGTTCCTGAAGTGTCAGAGTGAATTTTCTTCGGTGTACCTGAGACACGAAAGCAACCATCGGATTAGCTGTGGCCAGTCACTACTAGCAAGAGCGGCTATACTCTTCCAACCGCCCGCCCGTCTGTGCCACATCGAGGGGCGAGTATTCGGGCCGCCGCGCGTGACCTGTCTCGGGAAGGAGGGAAGGTTTGGGGCGGTTTTTTCCCCCTTTTTGTATTCTCGTCCGTGTGCGTTGTATTTGATGGAGAGGGGCTACTTTTGAATCTCTCTCTCTCTCTCTCTCTCTCTCTCTCTCTCTCTCTCTCTCTCTCTCTCTCTCTCTCTCTGTGAATGTGTTTGTTTATTTTTACATCTCTCTCTCTCTCTCTCTCTCTCTCTCTCTCTCTCTCTCTCTCTCTCTCTCTCTCTCTCTCTCTCTCTCTCTCTCTCTCTCTCTCCATTGCTTAATCTCAGGGACTAATGTGTTCGTGCATCTCACTAAGAAGAAGAAGAAGCATTTTTAATAAACGTGCAGTAATTATTTTCCTTATTCGAAAATATGTACTTGAGAAACTACAATGGAATGAAAACCAAAGCAAAAAAAAAATAATAATAATAATAATGATAAGCATCCTCTATGGCAATTCTTTTCTTCCTTTATTACGATGGGTCCATTTATTAGTTACTATTTTATTTATTTTGCTTGTTCTTTCTTCCTTCCCTTCTTTTCTTCATCGTGACTGCAGTAGTTCATTACTCTAACATGCATTCCAAACTATAAAAAAAGAAAAAGTAAAAAACATAAGTCGAAAGAACTTTCTCAACATTTTTTTTTTGGGGGGGTCTCATAGATTAGTGCAAGTTAAGGTCTACTTTCGTCTTGGCAGTCTATTTATATTTCCCTCGCCAAAGGCATTGCAACGTTGCTTCCTATTAATCCAATACGTTTACTTCACATATAGTAGCGTTGGGGCGTCGTGAGCCTAACTTAGACCTAGGTTCGAGTCTCACCGAAGGACGCCGACAATTTTCAACTATCGCCGTGCGGCCCAGATCTTCAGTCAACCCGAACTTATGTGACTTCCTTCAAGTGGAGCACCGGGGGGCACGGCACGGAACGGCCACTATAAATAAAATTCGCCTGCGCCACTAACGGGTCCTCAGGGTTTGTACTTCCAGTGGAAAGAAGAATTATTCAGGAGGAGGGAAAGAAGGAAGAAAACAGCTCGGGGTGGTTGAGTGCGCTGCGTTACTCATCCAGACAGGCCTGCCCCTACCCATAATAATATGTATAAAATGATATTCAGTATGACAATATGCATATAAAATTCCCTCGTTTAATCAGGCTTTCCTCGGAACACAGAGATGCAAAGGAGAAAAGGTGGCACGCGATACGACCGGCAAAGTATTCTGGCCGCGCAAAAAGAATGATCGGGTCTCTCGGCCGATTCCGATCACTGGGTGTGGCACGCTTGCTGCTGATTCTAATTCTACTTAATCAGTTGGTTAGCTACGTATTATTTTTTTCTGCGGAGTTCAACTCAAGCAATTCGGCCACTCATGTATCCAGACCCACACTGGGAGAAGTGGAACAAAGCCCATGTAGTGAAAGCCCTAATCTGAAACGTGACAAACAAAGACTACGAGCAATGAGGGAAGCGTCAAGAAATCATAACTGCGCCAATATACACACACATGGTACATACATATATTACTGTGATGCTTTTCGTCAGCCTCTCTTCATCGGTGACTTGAAAACACTAATCATCAATGTCATCAACTATCACATGACCAGTAAGTTTCATTGAGATTCATTATGAAAGTTTGCTGAGGAAACACCTGAAAAACCGCCGTCACCCTCTCACTCCCCTCCACGTGTCCTCATTTCTCCCTTTCTTTCACCTTAACTGCTATTTACTCTCCTTCATCGTTCTCCGTCTTTTTTTTTCACAATCTTGTCTCGCCGTCTCCCTCAATGATACCTTGCCTTTCTCTCATTGGCCTCCATCACGCGCCCTCCCATGGCAAGCGTGGGGCATGGTTGACGCAGGGACAGGAAGGGCATGGCACGAGGCAGGTGAAGGAAACGGAAATGGAAGGTAATGGAAGGTAAAAGTATGGGGTGATGGGACGGTGAGGGAAGACGGGGAGGGAGAGGGCAGACGGGATGATGAGGACGAGGGGGTGAGGGAGGGGAGAACGAGAGAGCTAGTGAAGAGAGACGGGAAGATAAAGAGAAGTGAGGGTGAGGGAGGTTAAAAGAGGCGACAAGGCTTGATAAATCGATCAGGTTCATCATCAAATTCCGAAAAACGTATCAGATCAGTTTTCCAATCCAGGCGTGGACGGGAATCACCTTAACTTCTTATCCTTCTAGCTTCAGCCTTAAATATGCCAACTAACTGGATATAAACAGGCACGTTATGGTTTGCCTGGAGCTACGACCTTGTATAAAAAAGTGTGGTCATTGTCGGTTTCCCTTTCACCCTAATCCCTCCCATACATGTCTGAAAAAAAGCGCCTCGCAATGGTGGGAGTGTGAGAACAGGAGGGCCACGCGTCAGCAGCCACTTTAGACCATCACGCACACAAAAAAAGGATGTCAGGGAGGGTGGCCGGGGAAAGATGACGGGCGAAAATATGGGGTTCCCTTCTAGAGGCTGGTGGGGAGGGGAGGCGGAGGAAACGAGTCCATCTTTCTAAACGTCTCGGGCTCCCACTACGACTATTTCCCAAGGCCATAGAGAAGATTAACCACAGAGAAGATTAGCCACAGAGATTAACCACAGAGAAGATTAACCACAGAGAAGATTAGCCACAGAGATTAACCACAGAGAAGATTAACCACAGAGAAGATTAGCTACAGAGAAGATTAACCACAGAGAAGATTAACCACAGAGAAGATTAGCCACAGAGAAGATTAACCGAGTTTTTATGGGTGCCTGTCCAGTCCAAGATGCAGAAGTCGTGTAAAACTATCACCGGGATCACAAGAGAGTCCATGAAAAAGCTAAGTAACTTCTACGAGCGGCTTTTGAATTTATCAGGCGAAGTGAGGGGACGATACCTTTAAAAATACGGGCTGGCAGGGACCTAAGAGAGTTTGAAACGAAGCCCAGCAGGTTACGATGTGTTTCCTCTGCGGGTAACGGAAACATATTCGTCACCCTCACAAAATAATTGCCTAAGTAATTTTTCATAGATTTCCAGGTTTTTGTCAACATCATTTTCATCATGTGACGCCCAGTTTTGTATAGTTGCCTTCGTCATTCAGGGTTTGAGTGTTCTAGAATATGCCTTTTCATTTCTGTCTAAACCTTAGGCCAAATGAGATGATGAGGGTTCTTTTCTGATTTCCTGAAAAGTAGAAAATATTGACTTAGGCGGTTTGTTTACGAAGGTGACGATATTGAGTTTGGTCTTCAACAATATTCCCGCCGGTGACATTTAATTAAAAGAACACACGCGAGCATGAGTTTTTTTTATTTTTTTTACAACAAAAGAGGCAGCTCAAAGGCACAAAAAAAGGAAACAATAATAAAAAAAAAAGCCCGCTACTCGCTGCTCCTAAAAAAGAATCAAAAGAGGTGGCCGAAAGAGAGGTCAATTTCGGGAGGAGAGGTGTCCTGATACCCTCCTCTTGAAAGAGTTCAAGTCGTAGGCAGGAAGAAATACAGATGAAGGAAGATTGTTCCAGAGTTTACCAGCGTGAGGGATGAAAGAGTGAAGATGCTGGTTAACTCTTGCATAAGGGGTTTGGACAGTATAGGGATGAGCATGAGTAGAAAGTCGTGTGCAGCGGGGCCGCGGGGCCGCGGGGCCGCGGGAGGGGGGGAGGCATGCAGTTAGCAAGTTCAGAAGAGCAGTCAGCGTGGAAATATCGATAGAAGATAGAAAGAGAGGCAACATTGCGGCGGAAATTAAGAGGTAGAAGACTATCAGTATGAGGAGGAGAGCTGATGAGACGAAGAGCCTTAGCCTCCACTCTGTCCAGAAGAGCTGTGTGAGTGGAGCCCCCCCACACATGAGATGCATACTCCATACGAGGGCGGACAAGGCCCCTGTATATGGACAGCAACTGTGCAGGGGAGAAGAACTGGCGGAGACGGTACAGAACGCCCAGCCTCGAGGAAGCTGATTTAGTAAGAGATGAGATATGAAGTTTCCAGTTGAGTGGTCAGCCAACTCAAGTTTTCTCGAGGTTCACTTCACTAAGTAATCTAAACTCTGGCCCGTCTTGCCACTCCCCCCCACCCCACCCCACCCCCCAAGCGCTTTTTTTTGTTGTTGTTATAGATGTATTACAAGAAAAAGGCCAATTTCGCTTTCATTCTTCCTTTAAGTTTTATTTATTTCCCTTATTTTCAGATAATATAAATTCGTTTCCTTCCTACTTTTTTTGTCATCCACATCTTGCAGTTGTTCTGGTCTTCCACCTATTTATTATTTTCCCACAGTGTTGATACAATTTTGAGTTTCAGATTGTCATATTCACATAATTAAAAAAAAATTTCACTCCCATTTTTTCGCCTTACAAGTTTAGGATGTTTTAGTAAATAACACTATTAAACAGCTCCCATTGTGTATCATCACACTAATCCTGCACTGCAATTCTTTTCTCTTTTTTACGAGGTCCATAGCGAAGAAGTGGATCTCGCGTGATATATAGATTTGAGTCTCGATAAAACTGCACGAATACACCTCACAACTCTCTGTATCGTAGGTCTGAATTGATAGCATTTCTGCAGTAATATAGCAATGTAGAACCTCCGGCTCAACCTCCTGCACGTTTCACAATATCTGCAGAGCATGAGGAACAAGTGGAATTCAGATCTGCAGTTTTTTTTTTTTTCCATCACCATCTTTTGCACGGTCCCTGACTCAAGAGCTTTCGCATAAAATGCTTGCAGGGTCGTATGAGACCTTAACGAAAAATTCGTGTGCACAGCAAAAATATCCTCCTCTCGCTTCGCAGTCAAACACACCTTGGCACATATGACAGGGCGCCCTCACCCGGGAACCAGGTGTCATCTCATTACACAGGCGGACCTGGCTGGCCTGGCCCCTGTGTACGTGAGGGTGGCAGTGTACCCGTGGGCCACCTTGACCGTTTTGTGAATAATATTTATCTTACACTGTTTACATACGGAAAGCTGATGAAAAGTCCATCGTCGATTTCGTAAAGTTAATATTTGTTTAAAACACGTATTTTAACGTTCTTCCGTACTGTTTGAACAAAGGCAGGCCAACTGATTTTATTTATTTTTCAACAACTGGCTGTCCCATGATATGTTGATTAACTTGGTTACACGAGAACATGTTACCGCACTCGTGTCTGCATATTTACTTTCATCACATACTATTCACAGTCCCTTTAATTTTCACTTGTGCTATCCGTCACTCCTTTTCTGGGGTTGCCTTCACAACATTACGCCCGTGAGTTTCCGCTTCGTAAGCAGAGCAAGGTTGGCGCCTGTTTGCTCTGCTGCCCTGCCATGAATCGGCTGCTGGAGGGCAAACGAAGCCGCCCCACTGTGCTACATTTTCTAAAATAGTCTGGCAACTTTGTAATCATCGGGCGTTCAGACATGTTGCACGTTTTAAGAGTAACTAGATTTCACGCATGATTTCCGCATATTTAAATATACACAATGTGATATTTTAACTGAATAACTTTTTCTCTAAGAATACCAGGTTAACTTTCCAGACCTACATCATCTCCACAAAATTGAAACTTAAACTATGATTCGAACAAAAGCAATACAAACGGTAAGCGAACATGAACAAACAGTTAAGAAGGTTGTGCCAATAAGGCTTCGCGGACGCCCTGCCGACAGTAAATACGTCTTTCTTCGCTCTCAGGTACGGTTTGGGAGGCTACATTCCTTCCTACACTTCCCACCTGAGCGGCAGGCCGCAGGGTGGGCGTGGTGCAGGTCAAGGGGTTGCCAGGTAACGCAGAGGTGCTTGTATCTACAGGTTAGAGGCGCAAGGTCAAGGTGCTACAGGGTCAGGCGGGAACGTACTGCATACATGCGTGAAACTCGTTTGTTTGGTGAAAGTCACGAAGAAAGTGAGCCACAAAACTTGGAATTCGTGTGTGTAGGTGTGTGTGTGTGTGTGTGTGTGTGTGTGTATTTACCTATATGTAGTCTACCGGGCCCGAGCTAAGCTCTAATAGTCCCGTCTCCATATCTACATTTATCCAGCCTTTCCTTCATTTGTTGGACACTGCTCCCCTCTACCACCTCTTCCCACAAGCTGTTCCATGTGTTAACACTTCTATGTGGAAAACTATACTTTTCAAGTCACTCAAACAGGTTCCTTTATTAAGTTTCTTTCCATGCCCTCTCAGCTCCTGTGTTCTCGCAGTTGAGATCATCTCTATCCACCTCATCAAACTTATTTACCAACTTATACAGCGTGATCAGATCTCCTCTCTCCCTTCTTTGTTCCAGTGTCGTCAATTTCATCTCCTTCAATCTGTCTTCATACGTCATATTCGAGAGTTCTGAGACCATTTTAGTTGCAAATCTCTGTATCCTTCCAACTTTGATATATTTCTTTTTGCGAGGCGACCATACAACTGCAGCATATTCAAGTTTTGGTCTTATCAATGTTGTTATTTTCTTCATCATTTCTTTGGCCATAAAATGGAATGATACCCTTATATTTTGCATCATCCTGTGTGTGTGTGTGTGTGTGTGTGTGTGTCAGAAGGTTGGTTTCTTCTTGACTGGCAGTCTAATGGTGAGTTTCTTCACCCTGCACGTATAGGCAACAACTCTAGCGTGCAAACACTTTCCATTTTACCCAAACGCAAACAACGCCTTCCATAGCGACCCCCTTTGATGCACAACCTACTTGGAACATGATCAGGATGAAATGGACTGGGAACGCATAACTTATCACATTTCCAGTATTACCATAAAACATAACTTACTCTCACTTAAATACCCAATGCAGTATTACAGATGTCTGGTGAATCTAACAATTATATTTTCTAAGTATTCTCATTTCAGCTTAAGACTTACTCTACAGTCTCTTATGAAACATATGAGCCCATCCGACAGCTTTCCTTCCACTCTTTTTACCTTCATTACAATGCCTTATAATTAGCTTTCAGTATTCTGACTATGCTACCTTGAGGCCATGTCCACATATATAATCACACTTTCTTTTCCTGACAATTTTCTGCAGTCATTCTGAAATTGAACATCTGATTGGTGCTACTGCTCATTAACAGAACTTTTTGTCTTCAGCTATTTGGGTATGACTGGATAGACGGATGCCATATGGGTAGCTAAAATACTTCAATCACTTGGCAAATTATTAATAACAATGAGCAACTTCTTCATAACATGTTACTAGCTCAGTTTCAGCCTATGTGCCAGAGTTTACAATTCAATGAGCATATTCTTCAACCATTTTTTTGTGCCACTACCAATTTTCCCATTCATTTATCTTCAAATCAATTGAAATATGGAGTGTATTTCCAGATGACTGTTTCTCATGTTGGCATTTTGAGAATTTTAAAGCAAAAGTCAACACCCAGCAGTTAACTCATGAAACATTGTTTTTGTCATCTCCTTTTTCATATTTACTGTCACTGTCTGTCTACTTTCAAATCTGTGTCTTCTCATTAAATGGACTTTGTTTGGGTTTGTATAATTTTTTTTTTTTTATGTTTCCTTGATGTCCTTTTATGGCTCTCCATAACAGTAATAATAATGATAAGCATTCAGAACTCAGGTGTCAAAAATGCATCAAACCTCAATTTCCCCCAGCACAGCATTAATGGAGCAAATAAAGTCAACAATGTTGGGCTTCATTAAAAGTAATTTCTCATTCAAGAATCACCAAGGCTGAGCAACAGGGTCTGTATGGTTTGAATATCTATGGAAATCACACCCATGCACACTCAGGAAGGGAAACACAGTCCCCATCTGACACCCAGAACTCTTCAATGCTGGGTGGACAGGGGCATGGATGAAAGGAGGCTGCCCCTCTCTCTCAACTCCACCTGAGAATTGAACCCAGGACCCCATGGGTGAGCTGAGTGCACTAACCACTACACTACAGGGCATGTTATATGTATGTGTGTGATATGATGATGATGACAAACTACATTTTCAGATTTACGTACATTCTGCTTTTTACTACTAAATAATGTTGCAAATGCACCTTCTGTGTAAAACTGTGGTTAAATTATGGGACATACTAAAAATACTAAATGCTGGAGGGAAAACTCACAAGACTATTATATTCACTGTATTTTTTAACAATATAAATGCATATACATCAACATCGTATTTACACCACTGAGAAACACACACACACACACACACACACACACACACACTTGCCAACACTACCCATTGTGACCAATTTGCAAAAATGTAAAATTAATGTCCCCCAAGCTGCTGTCTGAATATTTTCTTCCTGAAAAAAAATAAAAAAATAAAAAATAAAGTTTTAAGAAATAAATAAGCTACATGGAAAACTTTTCACGTGCCAACTTACAGAAATATATTATAAAGCAAATTTTGATCAAGTTTGTCTCTCAGTACCAAACAGGACCAGAACACAGTAGATTTGGGAGGAAAATACTTGATTCTCTTCTCTCTCTCTCTCTCTCATGAACGTATGCACACATGCACACATGCATGTGTGTGTGTGTGCGCGCGCACACACACACACACACACACACACACAGTATACATCCAAGCAGAAAGAAGGGAGGGTGGGCTTTGAAATAAAAAAAGTAAATGAATAGGACTGTACATGGGCATACATTAAGAGGAAAATAGCAAAGAAATATTATCCATGACTTTTCCTTTTGCACAAGGTCACTTTGGATACTGCTAGCTAATGAATTTTGACAAATGAGCTCTAAAATCTATTATATCCCTCATAAAACACTGCATTAGGTAATAATACTCTTGTTCACCACAATTTGGTATAAAACTTAAGCATCTGTATTGCTGCAAGGAGTCATGTTTGACTTCCTGCACCCAATATTCACTATCACTTGCCTTTGTTTCATGGCTTCAGGTCAGGTGCAGATTACATGTAAAGGTGAGTGTAGTATGGCCTTCCCACATCAGGATCTTGGTGCCTAAGAGCCACACTGGAGCCAAACCCACAGCAACTCAGCCTAAGTGCCTGGACACCCACCACCAATACACCACCACTGACTAGTAGGTCCTGGGACTGGCAGTGGAGATCCAAACTTTTCCTGACAGAATGAAATTACACAACCGAGTGCTAATAATGCCTTTTATGTGTAAGGAAAATGAGTATTTCGATCATTTGATAAAACATGACCAATAAGAAAGAATTTCACATAAGCATATTTTTTTATCACAATGTAGCTCCTTGCAAATAAAAAGCTGTTTGAAACCAGCCATATTAAGTTCCTAAAACAAAGCCAAAACTGAATAAATAAATTTGAATTTTATGTTCCTAATATATACAGTTTTCAATCATACACACTTGATTATCAAATTAAGACATCAGTATCAAAATCTTCACATTGAGGCATTCCAAGTTTATGAGTAATGGCAGTTGCCCGTCTAACCCTATCAACAAGTTTCCTTTTCAGTGAGTCGTGCACAAGGAAGCCCTACTTTCCATCCCTCTTTTCCCTGGTCTTTGTGCCATTAGGGCAATATGGAGTATTTATTGGTTTTCTGATCAGCCACAACTATGAACTAAGGAAGTGACTTTTCATCTGGAAATAATTATAAGACTATCTTTCATCATAAACATGAACAGCAGCAGCACAGACAACCAGCACTAAAAGAGGTTAAACTACATGGGTTAACTTTTTACTTCCCTAGAGAGCAATACTCAAAAGTATAAAAAATATAAATCAAGTAAAAAAATTACAACATAAATTTAACATATAAGATGACACATGGATATAACATAAATGTATGATTTCCATGGGCAATGTCAGACTTTATTCTGACAGAAAAAAGAACACTTGGTGAACTAAGCAACCACACTCACGGAAACGGCCTTAACCTAAAATACAGTTCTGCTTTCACCCTTAGTGCATTCATAACAAATAAGAAAAGCAATTGTGCTATTCAATGCATTGGTTATCTATAAAACTTAGAAAAATGTGTTTCTTATGCATCAAGGAAAAGACAAACAGGTCAAGAGTGAAAAATGAACTGATTAAAGGTCAGGTTGCTGCTCAGAAGGATAGGATGATGAGTGCAGCCGCTGCTTGGGTACCAACATAACTGAGCTTCAAGTGGCACTAATAGAATACAATAAAAAAAATGGTACTCATACCCAATAATATAATTACAAGACTACAAAAGTTTGGGAGTAAAAAATAGCAAAATAAGGGGAAAATCTATCATACCATGACTAGCATTAAGAAACTCTATGAGTCTCTGACCTCAGAATTCGAATTAGTCCATGTCTTTCACATCACTAGATCTTACGAGTATTCAAAATAACTAGTTTTATATAGTCAGCAAGTTTAGATTATCAAAATTTGGTAATGTACATTAGAAATGAGATTATCCCTGTGATGCTCACCTTGTGGCCAGATACAACTCTCATCTAATTCACGATGTCCTTCCTAAACTCCTAATATCCAATGAGAAGCTTTTGCTGGTAGTGACAATAACAATCACTACAAGGTACAGCATTACTGAAACTAAACCTCCTCAGCTAGGTTAACTGCTGCAACAGTGAGGAAACACCCAATGTGAGTAGCTGGGAAACTTCACTCATTCTGTGGATAGTCAGATTAGCTCTTAATAACACTGCTTCTCAAACACACTGTTATGCTCTCCTGGTCCATTAAAATTGGTTTGTACACAGCAATGGTGAGAACAGCAAGAAATGTATGCTGACAATGATGCACAGGTAAATCATCTCTAGAAAATAAACCACAAACACCTATGATAAGCAAGTAGTTAACAACATTTATAGAGTAACCATGTGACTCACACACATATTTACAATGAGACAGTTTTTAACACCATAGATCTTTATCATCCCACCTCTAAAGTTATACCTGGGAAAATACTGTACTTTGATAGAAATATTAAATGGAAATGTAAGAAAGCCAATAACAATGAAGAAACCTGTACAAGATGTTACTCATAATGTTCATGTGCTTTGCACTACTACAAAATATATAACCCAAAACTTGTACAATATATAAAAACATACACATACGAATATGAACATAAAAATGCGCAAATAGTATGACAACCATGCATCTAGATGAAAAACATTAGGAAACCAAAACTAAGTACAAGAGATATGACTAAAGGATTTTTTTTTCATAGGACATTATACCACCACGGTTTATGTGCAAACCTTAGGTGGTCTTAGAGCCACATGCAATGACAGCTGCTGTCTTGGGTGCATCCCTTCCATGACTATATGAATCGAACACAAAGAGGCGCTCTCCTTCACTTGGATACCTGCAATTACTCTACAAGGGGAGAATGTGAGAGGAGATCAATCTGAAGTAATTTGAAAAGAGTACGGTCATGGTGATCAGCACATACTTATCAAAAAATGTCTACCTTGGGTGGAAATACATTTCATAGTACTCTTACAAAACTTATTAGTTTTAACAAGTTGACTAGCCTGATTGTTAACAAAATCTTATTTGGTAGCTTTGAGATGTTGCTTAAAATAGTGACATAAGCCTCATTACTGACACCTTCAAAATGCTTTGTGGTGCAAAATGAAAATACTGTACATTTTACATGAATGACTTGCGAGTGGTCATTTGATGGAAAAAGTTTAGTAATGGGAACTCCAGAGAGCTTGAGGGTGATTGAGGCATAGGTCACACTGTCACTTTTGATGGAAAAAAAAAAAAAAAAAAAAAAAAAAAAAGTGCACACAAAACAATTTTCACTTCATAAATTTATAAATTCCTTGGTTTCCAAAGTCTTAAGCAAAGTGCTATGAATGAAACCTTTTAGTGCATAATATGAAAAAATATCAACATTCATATAAAGACCATCAGTTACTGCCAAATAATTGAAAGGTTCACTGCTGGTTGATTGCAAATTCATGTGAATCAATTAAGATTACATACAAAATACATCACTACCTCCACTTCTAGCCTTTACCAGTAGCTTTTACACTGCTTAAAGTAGAGAAGCTTAATGCAAATTTCCAGTGGAAAAATGAACAAGACACTCACACACATAAACAATGTAGGATCATTCAACGAACACATCATTAAAGAATTTTCTTCAGCTTTCATATCCAGCTTCAAATGGACTCTAAGGAGGCCTCCCTAAGAGCTACATAAACCCTCCTGCAGCCTTGAAAAGAAAAAGAAAGGAAAAAAAATCACTGCTATATCCATTTCCTAATTTTTCTTTATATGCAACTGAAATAAACACAGAATATGGAAAAGTTTTTTTGTAGATCAGTGTTTGGTAAATGTTTGGTCCCCTATACTTCATGCTTAACAAAAGTTCCATATATGTAACCAACACACACACACACACACACACACACACACACACCTACAAGCACATGCATGCACGCTTGCACACACACACACACACACACACACACACATTGGTAATAAACAAGACACTCAGTATTTACAAACAAAAACATTGACAAATCTAACTTTTGGAGCATTTAACTAAAATGATCATTATTGCTTCTACTGTGAATAATGTGGTGTACTTTGATGACAATTACATGAACAGACTGAAGAAAACACAATCATAATAATGATGAGGAACCCGATTTAGATATCTTGCACTTGATAATCATTGGTAAATAAAATAGACAAGAGAGAGAAACTGATCTTCCACAAAGCTAGAAAATGGGATCTTACAGGTGAGGCTTCACCTCTTCACTGCAGACATGACTGAATGTTTTCAATCCACTCTTTGGCTGCCTGTCCATCTGATGCGCAGAAGTTGTACAGTCGTCGCTTTGTCTGGAGCTGGAAAGAGAACACACCTATTAACAAGCGATAATCAAAACAATGACCTATCATTATTATTTTTTTTTTACAGCAAAGGAAGCAGCACAAGGGGAAAAATATCAGAAGAAAAAAAAAGCCCACTAATCACCGCCCCTTTAAAAAAGAGTTTAGAAGAGTGGCCAAACGAGAGGTCAATTTCGGAAGGAGAGGTGTCTTGATATTCTCCTCTTGAAAGAGGTCAAGTTGTAGGCAAAAGGAAATACAGACAAAGGAAGACTGTTACAGAGTTTACCAGTGTAAAGGATGAAAGAGTGAAGATGCTGGTTAACTCTTGCATAAGGGATTTGGACAGTACAGGGATGAGCAAGAGTAGAAAGTCATATGCAGATCCACAGGAGGTGGGGAGGCATGCAGTTAGCAAGTTCAAGAGGGCAGTCAGGATGACAATATTGATAGAAGATAGAAAGAGATGCAACATAGCGGCAGAAGTTTTTCTACATCAAAGCACATCGGACTCACATCAAAGAAAGCCCTCTCATCCACCTTCTTGGGGGCACCCTGCGTAGGGGTGGAGGGCACAACAGCCACCACATCAGACAGTTCTGAGGAGTTGAGGAAAATTTACATAAAAACAATTACAAGTTAAATTCTGCCCACAACTACCAGTCCATAATGTATGCTACACCTTGGATTGACATTATATTTATTGATAAATTTTGATTATTTGTATAACCACAACACTTCTAAAAGAAGTAACACTTTGACCCTTATTGTCTGAACATCCTATTTCCTACAAAGATGGAAGGATGACTCACCAATGATGCCTTTGAAGTGAGAGTCTTCCATGCCCACACTGTCATAATACCTCAGTTGATGCTTCACACTATCCAGGACAAACCATCTCTGCTTCCAGTTCTTGAGAAGAGAGCCACGCTTCCAAAGGGAGCCCTCATGTGTGCGATTTTCAGCCACATTAGAGGAGAACTGCTCATAGTACTGGTGGGATGTCGTCTGCAGGGAAGTGACACCTGAAAATGATAAAATGTCATGTCTTTGAAGATACCCAATAAACCTGATTTAACTATAGCCCAATCAGTCGTCATACTGATATACCCCAGTAATAAGACTTTATTAGAAAGTGAACTTTTTTTGTTGTTGTTGATATTCTCTTTTAAATTGCTGCCTGTCTGGTTTGATACCCTTAAACTAACCTACCTACAACCTGAATAGTCATCACAGTCATCACAGATTGATATCTGATGTGATAATACATATGTTAAAATATGAATTTCACCTGATCCCACTGATGTTGTGTCAAGACTGGTTGGCTTTGTGCTTGTTTGTATGCTGACTCCAGACTCACGAACACTCTTGAACCTTGTGCAATTCTTGGGCACAGATTCGATACACTTCTCATGGCAGTTGTATCCACAGTCCATGCATCTCATTCCAGTCTGGAAAAACAACATGACAACATATTGAAGTCAGAATACAGGATATTATATTCCTAAACTCTGAATTTGGTAAAAATAAATCAACTAAAAGCCAATACGCTTCGAGCATGACGTCTGTGATAGCAGTATTTGAGTCACTCTGATGAAAGGAATGATTTCGTGATGAAGAAGTACTTGCAACTTTTCATACTCTGTCCTTAATATTATGTTTCACCCTTAAAATATTATGCTCTTGTACCCCAGTCTTCACCTTGAGAGGCCCCCAGAGAAGAGATGTGCAGTGGTCGCAGTAGGAGGGTGTGGTGTAGTTGTACTTTTCAAAGCGGTGAGGGTGAGAGTAGCAGCCCTGAGGTGTGTCTCCACCTCCACCCCCTCCACTCCCACTGGTCTTTCCTCGAATCAAGATTTCAATTGTGCTGCGCTTGTGAACACTGCGCCCGTGATGCCGTACCATCTGGGTGGTCATGGACACTTGCCGCTGCAGGAAAAAGGACACAAACTTTAGAAAAATTAAATTATATAGTGTACCATGACCTCCTTGGTGGATGAGGTTAAAGATTTTTAAGTTTCTTGAATGAGCTTATGCTAAGGCATATTTAGCTGAGACATTGTAATGAACACAAAAAGAGTGAACAGGATGATGAGCAGGAAGAACTGGAGGATCTTATACGATAGCCTTCTGTCATGTAAATTATTTGATATTTCTCTAAGTTACATGATAACTACCAAGGCTGGCCTTTTGGACTCATGATGACAATGACTGATGCATAGGATGGGAATTGGTCAGACAGGTCTATTTTCTGTGTGAGAAATAAGGGTACAGCTCATGTGTGTGTAGTGACATATTAATGCTTCAACATGGAAAGATGAAACTTTTTGCACCATTTCATCATCTAGTCTATTTTAGCTTGCATATCCATGGAGAGTATCAAGACACCGCTCCTTTTGAAACTGACTTCATTCTGGACTCATTTTTTTTCCTTTATTGGAGCATTGACCAGCAGGGTTTTTTGTTTTTTGCCCTGGAGCTGCTGCCTCCCTTACTGTAAAGAAAAAAAAATCAATAATGCAAAGAGAATCTTATGTAGATACTGGTTTTGAACTAAGGCTTACAGTGAGTTGCTCAGGAGGTGGCAGCTCCAGCTTGTCCCAATGCACATTCCATTTCTGCGGGAGATGGCCCAGCTCCAGCTCAAGGTGGCGCAGTTCCTCAAGCTGTGCAGAGAAGGCATCCGGCTGCACGCCCCACACACAGTCATACCTGTTAAGAGTTGGTTCACTTCTCTATAGTACATTCAAGGAAACTTTGTATTTAACGTCTTTTATAAGTGTTTGTTACTGAACGTATAATTTGTGAAATTTCACTAACCCTCCATACAATATAATACCATCCATGTTATATCTTGATACAAACTCCAAATTACTGACCCACTTAAGACAATTCTACGCTGAGAGGTGTTGGTGGTGCCATCAGCGGCCTCTGCTTCCTCCTCTTGCTGGCGGTCGAGGCTCCGCACCTCTGGGTCATAGGAGGGTCCATGTCGCAGCTCCTCCCCCAGCAGGTAGCTCCATAACTGCAGGGCACTTACCTCTTTCACAGGCCGTAGCACCTTGTACAGAGAAACAAATTAGTTATTCAGCTAAAAAGTAAAGCTTACAATAAATGAAACAGGTATACACACCCACTACTTTAAAATTAATTTTAATATTTGAACACTCTTCAACCCAAGCTTGTCCCATCCTTCAATACTCAAAGTGACACTAAAATGCCACATTCTTTCATTATCCTTCCATCAACATTTTAGAATATCTCAGGAACTACAGATCCATCTTTCATATTTTTTCATACACTGTACATATATTTACTAGAGTAAAACCTGAGCATTGAAAACCCAATGTTCATATTTACCGTTGAATCGCTGATTCTATCGCCCATGTAAAGGAAATTATGAAAGACTGAAGATCGTCCGCTGAGCTTCTCTATATAATCAAAAACAGATTGTCCCAGGTGACCTGAGGATCCTGGTGACCCTATGCGACCTCCTGTTGGGAAAGCATCATAGAGCCTTTGCGTTGATTTTACTATATTCATTTGTGTATATTTAATGTATATGCATATTTATATAATATCAAATAAAAGCACTGCAAATTGAAGATCTTTTATTTCATTGGTCAATTCAATGGGGATGAAAAAAATGAGCGTTTATTTTCAAGAGAAACTTAAGCTATAACAGAGTATGTACCTCCAGGGTAAATGTCATCGTCCTGTGATGATTCAAGGCCCTTGTGGTGGCGGGAAAGTGAGCCTCTCTTGTCTTCCTCTGTCATGATGCCCAGCTCTGCCCTCTCCAACTCAGAGTCACTCAGGAAGGTTCGAAACCGAGCAGACACATAGTGGTAGGCCAGGAAACGGAGGTAGTACTCATTGAACTCAAAGGACAATGGAAACTGGCGTTGGATCTGTGGAAAGGGTTTACTGTAAATCCATGTCTGGGTATAGATGGTTAGCAGTGTCAGTCTCTTGTATTTGGAAGTTCCTTTTATGAAGAACCTGTGTGGTTAGACAAGAATGAACAGAAACACCTTCCATGAATCTTCCCTTAAAAGATATTCACATAGGTAAGAAAATGGATTGCTGCAAGACTGATGAGAGAAGAAGAGAATGAGAGTTATCATTTGAAATGTGAATGGTAAGAGATTAATTTTCATGGATAATCATAATGTTTTTGACAAAGGGTGTTTGTTGAATAAAACCTCTTGCCCAGGTTGGTCCTGGAAATGGGTTTGGACAATCATGAAGTGAAACAAATCAATTTATTTAATGAATAATCTTTTGGAATTCTCCACCACTCTTCCTTGTGGGGAGCAGTAATTCTGTAGACTTTTTTTCCCATTTGTCTGCCCTTGACTAATTCCTCCGATATAAAAAAAGGAAAAACGGAATAATATGGAATAATACAGTTCATGGATCACTGAGGCAATGTTCTATCGCAATACAGTCAGTTCCTCACCTGATGCACAGTATCCAGAAATTGCAAGAAAATTGGAGCAAATCCACTTGTTTGAGATCCTTGTAGCAAATTTGAACGGTGATTGAATCTGTGGCCAAAGGCAAGCCATTCCTTCTCCACCAACACACGGAAGCCTTCAATAGTGCGGTAGTATGGGTCTAGGCACAGCTGGGCTATACTGGTTACCTGGGGATGAAAATTAAAACATTAAAAAAAAAAATAATAATAATAATAAAAAAAAAGAAAAAAGGATGATATACACACCTGCCATACACATTCACTGACACAGAAGTCATGCAAGGTTTCAGTCATCTATCTACAGCCCTGACATCCTGTTCCCATTGGACACTGACTCCTGCAGGCAGCCGCAGCAAAAGAACATTCAGTTTTCACCATTTATACAAATAACTTTTGCTACATTAACATCACCACAAATCCAAAAATTCATGTAAACATTAAATTAATGAAAGAAATCTAAGTAACAGCTGTGAGGCAGTAGCAAATAATAGATGATACTGATGATGAGTTGAAGCTGTCAAGGTGAATCTTACCTGAGCAGTGAAGTCCCAGCCATCCTCCAGCAGCACCATGACAGAGGCACCTAACAGGTCAATGAGGTCCACTACTGCTCCAGCCACTTGCAGTAAAGATTCAATCTGGTTCAACCATTCACTGCTCTCAATAGCTCTGGAAAATTAATACATAGTTACCTTGATAGTGCAAATTATTTTATATCATTACTACTAGATAGGAGATATCTAACACACTGGTAAAAAGACAGTAAAATAGTAGATTTAGTTAAGTTTTAGTAGATTTTAGTTAAGTTTTAGTAAATTTTAGTTTAGTTTTAGTAGATTTAGTTAAGTTTTAGTGGATTTTAGTTGATTTAGTTAAGTTTTAGTAGATTTTAGTTAAGTTTTAGTAGATTTTAGTTAAGTTTTAGTAGATTTTAGTTAAATAAATACTGTGATACAAAGGAAAGTGGTGGTGACAACAAAGTGCCAGTGAAACCCACAAAAGAAACTGGTTGAGGGTAAAATCTAGCCAAAGGCTTTGTTCTTTATCAAGGTGTTATTACTATTGATTCATTGGTTAGTGGAAGAAGTAGTAATGGACTTGGGTTACTGGGGATTAAAGATCCAATTTACTTCAGATTTTAGGGTAATCTTATGCAGAGAAAATACCCTTAAGCTAACATTTTAATGGACACATTGGAGGTCTTCTTTTATGCCGTAAAATATTATAGTGAAGATGTAATAAAAGCCACCAAATGTACTGTCTTCCACTTCCACTCTACTACAAAAACTCAATAACTACCTGAAGAAGGTCTGCTCTTGCTCAGCAGCAGGTGTGGAAGGTATGCAGGCTCTCATCAACTTTTTGAAGGATGATTTTATCTGTCGCACTTCAGTGTACTCCACAGGGATGAATTCTGTCTTGTGATATGCATCGGCTTTGATGCCCTGGTACACCAACATGTGAATTAAATTAGACTTAAAATTGATTCGAGTTCAGATTATTGAAATGAAAAACATCTTTATCAACACACTAATAAAGGTTGTTCAATAAAGGCAACCACTTTTCTTAACCCTTTCAATGCTAAATACTTACAGATAAGACTAGCGTGACTTGCCGGTGGTGATAAATCCTCGCTGCGAGCGCCAGTCGCACAAAAATTTCCCCCGTATGAGTGTTCCAACACTATTTCTCACCCCCACAGCATTGCCAATTCAGTGGGTTTTCCACTAAATTTGGTGGAAAATCATATCAGTCAAGCACAGTAAAGCGCTGAAAATCTACGGACGAGTAACTGGTGGATGTTGTTGTCCAATATTGTGGCATTTTTGCATAGCTTCACCAAACACCTGACTGATTTTTTGACCAAATAGTTGTAAAGTTTGCAGTTGGCAATACTACCCTGCCAAAACCCCATCAAGAGATCTACTCAGTGGTTGCCTCAATATGGGTGACCGTCGCGCCCGCACGAATGTACGTCTTTATAGGCAACACACCACGAACGCGCCCATACGTTTGCAGAAGCTAACATAACATCTTGTAGATCTTGGCCTCCTCTTTCCAATGGAGTTTTTGTTTTTAGCTGTGATGAATAGTTTTTGAGATTCAGCGGTTAAAAGAGCGAGCACAAGTGTCACTTGCTGAATGTGCCTGTACATTCGCAGAAGATTACATAAATGAATCTTATAGATCTTGGCCACCTCTTTCCAATGGTGTTTTTGTTTTTTAGCTGTGATGAATAGTTTTTGAGATACAGAGGTTAAAAGAGCGAGCACTAGCGTGGTGGTGCTAAAAGCTCGCTGCAATCGCCAGTCGCACTCTCAGGCAACACCCCCTCAACGTGCTTATACGTTCGCAAGAGAGGCTTACATTACCAAATCTAATAGATCGTGGCCTCCTCTTTCCAATGGTGTTTTTGTTTTTTAGCTGTGATGAATAGTTTTTGAGATACAGCGGTTAAAAGAGACCCCCCTCCCCCCGCTGGGCTGCCCGAGTGCGCCTGGGGGGATAGTCTCGTTGCGAGTGATTAGCAATGAAAGGGTTAAAAGATGCTGAGATACTACTTTTAGCTACCACCCCTTGTGAAAATTTCCATTACAATGTTTATACTTGAAACTATCAAACAGACAGAATCCCTGCATTAAAATTAAGATATATGAACACATTAAGACTATAATGAGGTATCATCCTTTTGACCCCAAATGCTTAGAGCCAGTTATATAATTTTATCATATTCTAACCAAAAACAATATTTGAAAAAACACCTATTTAATATACATACTATGGCATTATCAAATGAAAATCTGATTGAAACTGTTGACTGTAATTAAAGCTTTATAAGAGAAAAATATACTTTGGGAATATTTCATTTTATCCATTTCATCACTGGATAAATAGTACTGAAAAACTTTTCATATAAATGAGAATTACAGACTACAATTTTTCACTGCACAGATACACACCTTTATTTGTGTCTTTTCACCAAATACATAGAGTGCAGCCTTGTGGAATGACTGAACAGCTTCTGAGCCTGTGTCGGAGGAGTCCACAGAGAGTCTTGGCCCCGTGCTGATACTGGAACGAAGGGCAGGGGTGGATGTGGGGTAGTGGCGGAGGGTCCCAAGGGTCCCTCCAGCACCACCCCCGGATAGAGCACCAGGCCTGGAACCCCGCATGGAGCCCCAGCGCCCCATCCTGCCAGTGCCCTTGCCCCCGCTTGTCCTGATAAAATGGGCATGGGATAGTGAGTAGAGGTGAGCAGCAGGCCACCTGGAGACCTGACTGAGTGAATGGCTGCCCAGGTGTGAGGTTTGGGAAGAGGAGACTTTGGTGGAAGTGAACATGCTGTGTGCTGTACTGTGCTGTGGTGCTAATCTGTGCCTCCTTGTGTGTCTTTGCAACATAGAGAGAGGAGTGGTCAAGGTGCTTGTGCCCAGTGGAAGATAAAAAGCATGAGGACATCTACTACTCTAACACCAGTAAAGCAGCTATAAAAAGAAACCAGTATGGAAAGGGTGGGTTATAAAATGAGTGTTTTATTCAAAGTGAAAAAAAAAAGAAAATAAAAAAGGAAATATTACAAGAAAAGAATGAGGTAAACCTTTTCAAGTTCTGTATTGTTTAGTCGTAGTCGTTCCTTGAGCCATTTAAGTTTAGGTTGCAAAGCATGCCAGATTTGTTGTGAAAGAACCTACAAAGACATTTCAGCAATTCAATATAGAGGAGAAACTTCCCACGCTAAGCAATATTAATAACTGCCGGAGTAAGTCAATAAGCCTCAAGTGAACAGTAATGACTTGGAGAGAAGGTGCTTGGTAAAGGGCTAATAAGGTACTCTCAGAATGTTTATATCAAAGGGATGTGGATTTAGGAAGCCCGTAATATTTCACTTTTGTAGCGTAAGGAAAGCAAGGGAATGCTTCTACAAAACAGAAGGTTAAGGTTTAGGAATGAGCCCTCTATTTCATCATCATCTGCCAAGTAAAAAAAAAAAAAAAATAAAATAAAAAAATAAAAAAATAAAAAAAGGCATGATGATGACATCTTCCAACACTGAAAAGTATATCACCATTATTCACTTTACTGATAAGTGCAAAGAAATTCACTTGAAACAATGCTAAATATTAGTCCCGAAAATGTGTGCATATTAAAAAAAGACACATGAGTTGCAAGGAATAAGGGAGACAGAGAAAGCAAAGTTGACCTGCTGGGGGTCAGACCAGTCTAGGGGCCTTAAGTCACTGTCAGTCTAGGAACAAGAGGTGGTACATTGAAGGGAAGGCCTAAGGTGCTGCTTCAAAACTATCTGAAAAACCTTGCTGGCAAGAATATATCAAAGAAAACCATTACATTTCTTCAAACATCCAGCTTATGTAAAAATAGTATGACAAATTCACTGAAGAAATAAAACTAAACATAGCTCAGATATACATTATATGCAAGCAAAAAAATCTATAATTTGTAATAAATAATAGTTGAGAAACACACACAAGGCTTCAATACATTCTCTATGCAAGGTTCTACAGACTAGGTGCTTTTGGGGTCACAGGCATCAATCAACATGCACTGGCAACAATGCTGAGACTGTACCTCTAATTATTTTCCCGGATGATAGATGATTACTTGAAAAATTTACACGTAGGGCTACATGGTTTCTATAGCATAATTGGGGACCATGATCAAAATCATGTATTTTTTGAAAACCGTTTTAAGTACGATTTGATCAAATCAGAGACACAGTACAGCACAGGTGGCATGCATAACATAAACATAACACGTAAAGTAATGGCCTCAGTAACTTCACATAGACAATAACTTGCAAACATAGACTAAATAATTGTTCATGCACATTTTGATGCGATAGAGACCAACTGATCATGGAAAAGTAATGATCATGAGAAAGTAATGAAAATGATATCAATTATGGTAGGTCTAAGGTGCCAACTATCACATCACACCGAACAAAAGAAAAAGCTACACCATGCCAGTACTCAGTCAGTGCTCAACAAATCGTTAGTCTACAAATGTTACATGTTGGAATGGTTACTAGCCAAGAATATTATTAGCAATGTCATTAATGAAATAACTATGCAAAATATATACAAAATACATCAAAGCAGAGACACACTTACAAGCTGGAGTTAAACAGGACACAGTACACAAGGAGCTCTGAGACAACACTACAAAAATAAAGGAAACACTACCTTCATGCACCATGCTTGCTAGGCTGCACTGCATCAGGGGCAACCGTGGTGGGGCTCCTCAGGCCTCAAGACCCAAGAAGAGCCCCACCAGGCACCACCAACAGCTGCCACCAATGTTGTTTATGGCTGAAGCTTACGGTCATGCCTCCAGATCTCAATCACTATGAGTGGGACTCTGAGAACACGGCAATGCTGCCTCCTGACAGTTACCTAGAACCCTGCTGGAGCCATGACTCTTGTCTTGTATGTATGAAATGTATTTATTTGGAGACTTTCAAATATACCTGAATTACAGCTGGAGCACGTATTTCACATAAACTTTATCTCCATATTCTCTATTACCAACACATAGCCCAATTAGAACAATTATTTTAAGGTAAATGTTTCATAACTCTGTGACAATCTTTGTTAAAACATTGGCAAACTACAAATCATATTTATTGATCATAATTATTGAAGTATTGAAGGTTTCACTTTCACTTGATGAAAGGAAATTCTTTCTACTCCTTAAAAGGTTTGTCTACTACCGTGTGTGATTGCATGACCTTATGTCTGCAATACAGTATGATAGTTTTTGAATAACCAAATACAGAGGAATATTCTAATGGCAGTATTAACCATCAGGCTATAAGTTCAACTAGCTCTGTTGGTTTCAGGCTCCTGCAAGCATGAGGTACTATTGCTTCCATACTGTCATTCAGGTTAGATTAGTATGTGTTATGAATTCAACATTACGCACTTACTCTGTCACGTTGAGGGAAGAAGCAGAAGTGTTATGGCAACACTACTTGAGCCTGTGTGGTTGAAGGGCCACACTATGGGGTTAAAAAGTCCACTGGTGTACTGGAAGAGACCAATGACCACTTACCGTAAGGTGTTCATGGCCTTTGAAAGGGGATTTGTTTTCCTGCCAACTTCAGGAGTGAGTGTAGGGTAGGAGGGGTGGTAAGGCGGGACCTCCAGAGTGGCTCCCCCTGCAGCCAGCACCAGTGAGTTGATAGACAGAGAGGAGTCGGTGAGTCGCCAGGAAGACCCGTCACGCAGGACAGATAGAGGTGTGGACTGGACAACTGCAGATAAGTACTTTTCTTGCTCCACTGAATAGGACACTTCACTGGTGTTTCCTAAGTGAATGAGAAACAGTTCATTGCTACCACATGGCAGTTCATGTGAAGCCTACTCATCTTCATCATAAGCTATTATTGGTTCCCTGCAAGAAGAAAGCTCGGACCTTCCAAAAAACAAACAGGTCTGTAGAAATCAGACAAACTCTCGTGGGTACTATTGTGTGAATAAAGTGGTCACATCATCAAACCATACCATCCAAACAATAGTCAAATACATATATATTACCAATAGTAGGTTAGGTTTTCAAAATAGTATACATGTGAGAACAATAATACAGTACCACTGCAAATGAATCATTAAAGCATTCATAGATGACCCTATTTTAATGATCACCATTTTAAGAACCTGAGTTATGAAAACTATATATCATTAAAAGTACCAGTAGTTGTGGAGGGTCCTTTCAACATACTCATGACGCTCATGGTGTGGAAGCCAGCACCTCGAAGCAGGAGAGCTTTGGTGCGTGGGTGCCGCCAGGTGATGACTGGCAGCCGGTTGTGGCGGTAACAGCGCGCTAGGCGGTGGAGGCTTTCATCCCCGGTGGGAGAGGGTACAGACAGCAGGGCTGGGTAGCTGAGGAGGGATTAGAGTTTTACTTTTACTGCTTCAAAAGAAAACTTAATCTGCAACTGTGATGACAGGCTGCAGTATTATGTGAGAGTAGCCCTGCGCAAAACAGACTTGTTGCTGTGAATTTATTTATAATTCTATTGACACACTTGTCCTCTTTCACAGATAGGGTACATAGAATTTATCAGAAAATGCGAGGGGTGAGCGAAAAGACAAGAGGGCTGCTACTGCTGCATCAAATATTAATTCCTCTTATGGCTCAGCTGTTCATTTAGGCCCTAGTCTAACAATTCTGAGAGTGAGATAACATAGAACTAATGCTGCATGATCACCATTCCAGTCTCAGCATGACCATAGAATAAGTAACAAGAATGGAGAACATAGCAAAGATGTGGAAACAACATCTCATCATTTGAGCATATTGCTGGGTACTAGGATAAGGTTGGCCGGCCATATCCAGTGTGGGGAAACTTTGGAGGCAACTCACAAGGCCATCTAGTAGTTCCCTACCCTTCACATTAAGACTGTATATTCACTTGGTACCATTTTAATGCTTCGTTTCATCTTTTAAAGGTCCTAAATAACTTATAGCCACTGTCATGAAATTTGTTCCAAGAATTCAAATGCAGTCAGCTGAACTTGAGGCCATCATTCATACCTGCAACATTTAACTCAGGACTCTACCTGGATGTTTTCTGCAAAATCTCAATAATATAAGAAAATCAGAATTATATTACGGAAAATGGGTATATAGTTTAACTTACCGGTATTATGTCACTGGTATATAATGATGCAAAACAATGAGTTTAAACACCCCTTTCTGGGATAAAAGGAGACAAAAACCTCATGATCAAATTTAATGACCTTACCTTCGACAGAGTTGATAGTTTATGTTGCAAGAAGTGATCCTGAACTCAGACTTGTTCCTTGGAGTTACGGTGGCGGTGGAGGTGCCCAGACTGCCGAGGCTCAGCCGCATGTAGTCCTTGTGGTAGCTTCGCTCAGACAATTTCTCTAAAGTCTTGTTGTCTACCTCCCGCACCCCCACCAACCCTGCCACCGACAGCTGCCCAGTGGACCCGTTGCTCAGCCCTGACGCCTCAAGCTCATCGACAACTGGAGATGTAAATTGCAGTAAATAGTCAACTCTTTTTTTTCATACTAATGCATCTGTGTACCAGCTTTTAAAAATGATCAACTGAAACACTTGTCCATTCTAATTCAAGCAAATATTTAAAAGGATATTCAGTGCACTTGCTAATTTAAGGAGTTGACATCTCCAAAAGTTTGCTAGAAACTAATGAACATTAAAAATTCTTGAAAAATCACAGGATCTTATCTTAAAATTCATCATTAATGTCAAACACTCATACAAAAATACATCTTTTTAATGGTGGACGATGCAACAGTTAATGCCAATCATGTATATATCAACACCAAAAAAACTTAGAAGTGGCAAATCCAAACCAGTATAACTGAAATAATAAACAAACTAAGTGATGCTAAACTATATTAAGAGGCCATATACAAAAGACATTAGGACTCAGGTACAAGCTGCAAAGGGAACACCAAAGAGAGGCTGATAATGTATTGCCAAACCGTAAACAGACTGCCTTAGTGTGGCACACATCCACAGCTTAAATTTTACTTCTTGGATGACAAAACATTATTGAACAAACTGGAAATGAAAACCAAACAACAAAAAATTTCATTGCATTATTTTTAAGACATTTCATTTCTTTAGTGCTGTCAAATGAAAACATTCTTAAGGGCAGGGTGTTTTTGCATTCACATTCACTAAATCACAGTGCTTACTTGAACAAAATAAACACTGAGATAATTCTATATTTATGGTAGAATTTAGTGCAAATTCAGATATTGCTAGAGAAAGACTGACACCTACCTGTTACTGCAATAACATGAAACAACCATTAATGTCAGTTTGTGTGTGTGGCAAGGATAACACCAAGTAGCCACTAACTGAACATCTAAGTAAGCTGATTCATAAACACCAGGCACAAACTAGCCTATGCCATTGCTATCAACATTAGTATATGCTGGTGTCATGATCACCCAAAATTTTCGGCATTTTGCATTCTTAAATCATAATTTTGACAAAACTCATGGCACTTCTTCTGTGGCCCCCTACTAAATGTACTTAAGTTCATATATTACATATGAAACAAATATACCATCCAAATTATTTTATGAATGTGATATTTTTATTATGGTTATAGGTTTAATGTCCAATCAGTTTTTAATCACATCCTGAAATAAAGTCATATCTTAATGTCTGGGGAGAATATATTAATACTTTGCATGGACTTCATCTATCTCCATTGCTAGGACACTCAGGAAGCTCCTCTATGGAGAAGTGCAGGGTGATCAGAGCCTCTCATCACAGGGGCAACAAAGAGCAACATCTACATTAGCACCAGCAGCACTCACTGGGGGACAGTCTACCTCCACAGTCCAATTCCTCTGAGCTGCGACTCACAGGCGATGTAATGCGCAGCAGCTTACACTGGCCTTTGTTACTGGTACCTAGGAAGCCATACCGTGCACTTGAGCCTTTCACCCAAGAATAAAGACATTGCTTGAGAAAGTTCCAGTTTGGCACCAACAGGACTACACATGTCAATAGATTATACTGAATGGAAGTTCGGTTCAATTGAGGTAAGAAAGGAGAGGCATTTACAACACCTCTGGTTATGATATGTCTGTTAAAGGGTCTTTGATCATCTCTTCAAGACACAGGTGCTGTTTGTTTAAGTTTAGAGGACAGATTAAGAAAGAAAACAATGAACATAAGCAATGATATCTATCAAAATAACTGTGCCCTTACTATGAAGTTTCTTCCTGAATCTGCCTTTGATGACTTGGTATAGTTTTAATGCAATTATGGTAATCTATAACCATTAGAGGATATAGGCAAACCAAGCAGAGATAGCTCAAGTACCAATGGCTAGAAAATAAAATGCTAGGAAAAATCAATGTATGATGGAGAAACGGATTATACAGAACAAGTTATTTGATCACAAATTCCTATTTATGTTTTACTTAAAGGCAACGTTTGAGGTGCCCCAAGCTGAATTGAGGCACGCAACACATGAGTCAGATCAGTGATAGCACCTGTCTTGTATTGCTTAACAGTTCAGGCATTTTGAGGGTGGCATTAAGGTAATTTTTTCCACACAAAACTCAATGAAAAGTTATGAAAACAGATGCAAAGCCAAACTTTGAGCAGAACTGAGGCACACAACAGTTAGTGCATGACAGATCAAGGAAACACAACCCTCCCAGCCAATCCAAGTACAGAGCAGACTTCAATGTTCCTCCTCTGACGGCAGTTACAAGTTGGATTCAATCAAACTCACAAGAAGTATCAGCCTCATTTTTGCTAACGCTGATTCAAAGGAAAGACATCCAACAACAATGACAACCCAACTTCAATCTCATTTTCTCAATTTCTTTTGCATTTCCCTTTTCTTACTTCAGCATGGAGCACCAAAATCTTTCTTGCTTTTTACTGAATAACTTAAATGGTGTCACTTCTAGCAGTAAAAGATGTGTAAAAACAGAATAGGAAAAAAATTGAATGATCACATAAAAAAAGGTCACATATAGAGTTAAAAGAACTTGCATGACTGTAGAGAGAAGAGCATGAAAAAAAATGGGTGACTCATGAAACGGAGCTCATAGAATCAATGATAGATTTGTGTTGAATATGTGGTTCACAATGGTACCTCTAGTATACCTCTACACACTTTATAAAGCACCATGCAGTAGAAGTGAGAGCTGTTGCAAAAACTGTGGTGCCAGCCACTGAATGGTGCACACAGGACAGTTTTACACATTTAATGAGATAATAGTACTTCTGATTATTGTCCAAGCCCCATCCCGGTGTAAGATACAGCAATAGCTATAGTGATCATCGTTATTTTCTCAAATAAACATAAATATACACAGTATCTGCAAGTT
Organism: Eriocheir sinensis; assembly: GCF_024679095.1. Classification (NCBI taxonomy): domain Eukaryota; kingdom Metazoa; phylum Arthropoda; class Malacostraca; order Decapoda; family Varunidae; genus Eriocheir; species Eriocheir sinensis. The sequence goes on from NC_066543.1 coordinate 12,403,740, forward strand.
CAAAAAGTACTTGGTTAGTGTGAAAGTAGTGAGGCACATGTTGCTGGTACTTACTGGAGAGGTCATCGTCGAGGGGCAAGTCTTCATTACTGAGGTCCATGTTAGCCACCTGGGCAAGACTCATGCGGCCAGGCGAGGTCATTGACTTGTTGTTGCTGGGAAAGACGTATTTGTGCCTCTTTCCAGCTTTGCTTGGCTTCAGGCCGGCTGCCTTGGCTGTTTTCATCAAAGTCTTCTTCGCAAAACCACTAAAAAGTGAAACCACATTGTAGAAGGGAAAATGGAAGGTAATATCTTCTATGTCATAAACTAAGGTGATCATAACTCATAACTCTTTTTGTTACTGTTGATATATAAAGAGGACTACTACTCACCGGAGAGTACCATAACCAGGTTTGTCCTTCTGTTGCCTGCTGGGTGTCTGGGGAACATGACTGTGGCCCACAAAGGCAAACAAATGCAGGATGGTTGGTGGGTGTCGCAGGCGGTTGATCAATTTCCTCATTGCTTCTATGCTTTCCTGTGGAACTTCTTCGTCAAAGGCCACTTTGATGAGCTGGAAATAAAAGGCTCACATAACAACAAAAAGGCAAAATATTACTCTCAGACTGTGGATGTAAACTGATTAAAATAGGTAGTCATAAAATATACACTGTCAATCTACATCTCTGGCACCCCAGCCTGTCACTGGAACTTCCTCTAGCAGGATAATCATGGCAAAAGTCTTCTAGCACTCTCTCTCAACACATTCAATCCTTTGCCTGCCTACTCAGTTTCTCTGATACTCATTAATGCAGACACAAATACACATAAAAACACATACAAATGAACATAAACAAAATATATATAGCAAGAGCATCATCCTGTCATTAAACATGTCAATACTTTCAACTAGCAATGTCCTATGTAATATATGTACGATGTACAGCCTCAAAACTAGGATATGTCTTGCCTGGAAGGTGTTGGACCTGATCTGGAGTCCCTCATTGAGCCACTGGTCCATGGGTCCCGGATGCTGGTTGGCTGGGACACGCTTCTCCCGGGTGATGGATGACACAGGCATTGACCGAACCACAACCTGCTCACAGGCTACAAACAAATATGCTGCTCAGCCACTCCATATAGCACTGGCATAATATACAAATTGAATTGACATCCCTTACCTATATACAACAGATTTACGAAGAAAATGGAAAACCCACCCCACAAAATATTATGAGGAAATATAGCCCACAGTACAGAGCACCAAAAATATAAAACCCAAGCCTGCGTACCATATGGGTCAATGGGAAGACCCTTGAAGATAAGCCTGTAATTGGTGAGGAAGAGTGCACCCTCTGCAGGCAACAGGATGGGGCCTCCCACGTGTCCTCCAGTGGACTCCTCCCGACCATCAGGCAGCAGGTACACCCTCAGGCCTTCGTACACCACCTCCTCTCCCGGCACCAGTGAGGGCAGCAGAATCTTGGGCTAAAGGAGAGAGATGAGACAATTACTTATGATTTCCAGCCCACTGATTAGATGATACAAAGACTGGATAAATATTGTTCATAGTAACAGTAATACCCAGCATATAAATGATGTTCACAAATAATCCAGACTAAATGCCTGCAAACATAATTTTCGATGTATTCTTTACAAATAGGGCAACAATTTTCAGTAATCAAAATTGCCTTTTAAGCATACATGACATTCTTAGCAACTATTCACATATTTATACTCATGGATTTTCTTCATTTCCCAAACAAAATTTCCCAACATTCTTAAACAATGAGAAACATCAGTCATCATGTCCACAAAGAAATAAACAAGACAAAACATCCACAAACAGATGACTGATCAAGGACAGGAACTACACATCTGAATATTATAGAAATACAATCCCACATGAAGAAGCCCGTGTGCATAACAGACTTCCAAGACACAAACACCCCAGCCACTGCATGTGGAGCCCCACCAACAACTCAGCCCAAGCACCAGCATGTGGCCTCTCCTGACACTCACCTGGCCATACACAATCTCTGTGTACCTGGGGTCAGGCTCATATGTGCCATCTATAGTCTGCCTATATGCATCACGTCTGATGAATATTGATGACTAGGGGACCAAAACCAAACACATTAATACATGCACACAGAACTTCAATGTAAGTAAAATGTTAATTTCCTCACAAAATAAATTTTTCTTTAAATAATGAAAAAAAAAATGCTTTAATTATCAACTCAACTGAATATATGCAAAAAACAAATCTACTGCCTACTAATTTGCCAATAGATGTGTTTTTCACTAAGAAATAAAACCGGACCATGTTAAGATTTGCTTGATTTCTTTTGGTGGACACAGGGAGAACAAGCACCACAACACCCACCTTCTGAATTGGTGGCAGCCTTTTGGACTCCTTATACACAGCATCCAGTGTCTCCACATGCATGGCCACCACCCCAGGTATCATCTGGTGGAGGGACTTGATGTGCTCCTCTGTTGTGGAAAATATTAATTCAAAGAAGTATTCAAATGACAATTCTGTTGATACTTTTAATCAGTATTCAGAGTATCAACATGTATCCCCACTAGCAGTAATAACACCTGTATTTTGTTTTCCACAAATAACAGGCAACCAATCTGTGGCAACACTTTGCCTCTTTGAATAATTTGCACTCTCATGATGATTTTTTTTTTTTTAACATTAGGTGATTAAAATCAAGAAGCCTGGTTAGGGTTCAAAAGGAGCCCAACTTCTTTTCCCATGATATTATTGTCCCAGTTGCAAGCTCCTGGCCATGTGGTCATGAGGTGGGCATTGTATCAGGGGATGTCCAGAATCATACCTTTCAGCTATATTCAATCTTATGCTGTCTATTCCACTTGTCTCTATGCTTTCCTAAGTTATCAATAACATCCTGAAGGTGTTTTAATCTTACCTGTAACATTGCCCTCTGTGCAGACCTTGTCCACAAACCTGGACACAAAGCGCACCACACTTGTCTCCCTGTCACTCTGCTCTTGGTCTTCAAAGCCTGACTCGGCATCAAGACTATCACTCTCTGCCATGCTAGAACAAGATATTAGTTTGATATTACTAAGCAAACAGTTCATAAGTTGCATTGCATATATAATATTCTTGCTAACAAATATTTTATCTAAGATTGACAAGAACCTCATTAGTTACGATACTGCCACTGCGCAAAGTAAGGAGGGAGTGTTTGGATAGAGAGAGATGGAAACTCTTCTGCTGTGGTCATCCCCTGGTGGGAGCTCCTAGGAGCAGGCATCAAAGATGAATGAATGAAAAAAGATTGACGAGAATCAATTTATAAAACTGAAAAATGTTGAAGAATATGGCAGTTACCTGTTTGTTATACTGTTGCTGGCATTATCTCGTTCATTGTATGTTCGTCGATGCACGGCTGCGTTGATGTCTAAAGGTATCCTGAGGTACACCATCCTGTTAGCGTAGTGAATGGCCTGTGAGTACAGCGTTGACTCCTCCTGTTCCACCAGTTCTCGCTGCTTTTCTGTAGGACATGGTAGGATTATGGGCTTAACCCTTCAATAATAAGTGTTTATAAAAGGGATACAGCATTAACAACCTATTGTCAGTCTCTCAGTGTTATGTATTCTTACCTATAGTCTTAGAATTATATATCAGCAACAATTTTCTACATCATTCACCAAAATGAGTAAAGGTGAAAACTACAATCCTCATTACATCACTTAATTCTGAGAACAGACTGTAAAGTGCTAACTCCAGGCTTGGATGGTGAAGGGAAAGATACAATGACGGTACTGTATATAGTGTCAGAGTAATTCAGGACTAATGAGGGAAGTAAAGAAGCAAACACTGAGAAGATGCTGCACAGCTTCACTTGATAGATTAGTCCTGTTAAGTGTCATTATTGACAACTAAACTTTGATAACATCATGTAATGTCAATTTCAGTGAACCTTCTACTTCTCAGAAAGGTAAGAGGAAGCCCTGGGACTGATGGCATTGGTGAAAGAAAGTGTAAGAAAGGCAGTAGCAGGAGTAGTTTCCTGCATGTTGTGAGGATTCTGCAGGCGAACTTTGCAAAAAAAATCCTATATCAATCATATCCATTATTTTTTCATGGCATAAAAAAAATATATATAGTGTTGACAGATTTGAAAACGAAAATACAAATAAACTTTCCTTGATACAAAACACAAGCAAAAGGTTGGAAAGAAAACAAATGCAAATGGAGAAGATTTTTTGAGGGTGTATCCATCTTTCCTCTACCATGGTGCTTAGTTTCAGTTGCAAAGTGCAAGATTTATGCACGGTGGCAGGGTCTTTATATATTCCCAGTGCCAACATTTGTTTGCTTCATGCATGGACCTCACTAGTGGACTAAAAAAATCTTGTTGTGTCATTTCTTTACAATTATAACATAACTAATTTACTATCATAGAAAATTAACCCTTAGACGACGGAAGTATTCAAAGAGCAGCTCCCCCAAATCGAATTGTCTATATACAGTCACTGCTGAACTTAGGACCATAGCAAAAATATAGTTACACTGCATAGTACATGTTATAACTATCATCTATATATAGAGTCTAATGCAATCTGTAAGTCTTGTTATATTTCTGCCACACAAAACTGACTGACTGGATTTTGGACCGTCTATATCTAGCTCCACCACCGTTTAAGGGTTATTATCTATTTGGCAACTAGTGAAACTGACCATGCCTGTAGCCTTGCCCTGGTAACTAGTCCAAAATAAGTTTAGGTCTGAAATACAAACTTTAAAATCTTACTGGGGTCTATATTGGGCCACAATCTCATCTGCTCCGCTGCAATCTCCAGAGCCGACGGTTCATGCGCCCGAAGGTACGGTAATCTCCCGTCTTTCCATAGGTTTGCATCTGAGATCTGAAGGTTAAGAAATCATAATGCTATTGACATCAATATTGAGAAACTTAAAAATTTAAGAAAATAATTAAAATTAAATCAGGAAAAAACATCTCATTACTGTTATATGATGAGGTGATTAACTCTGTATAAATTGTAATACACAACTCTTATAGTACTTTCACTTCAGTGATTTATACACTATCATATATACGTATGCCTATACTACCATATTTGAGGTCATATAAGGCATGCTCTTTTTCCCTTAATGTCTGAAAATCCCCCAACTTTTTAAATGCCAATGGACAGGGTCAATGGCAGGCTTTGGATTGCCTGGAAGCAGTGGTTTGACACTGAGGTATATACCTCACAAAACTGACTCCCAGATTTCATTAACTAATTAACCTAAAGCATCAAATGATATTTTCCACCCTAGCACAAAAGACACTCATCCCTCAGGATCCTTACATCTTTGGGGTTGTTGGGGCTGAGAGTGGGGTCCTTCATGGCAGAAGTGTCTGAGGTGATTGAGGTTCTACTTGTCTGCTGGGTACGTTCTTGATATAAGCTCTTGATCTCTCTCTGTACATCCTGGTAGAAAGATGCTTCCCAGAATTGCTGATTGCCCCAAACAGTGTGATCCTGAAAGTACAGAATAAAAATTATATTTCTTCTTCAGTAATAGAAGGGAATGAACAAAGAAATGGTACTTGGGGATCAAGAAGCAGTATCATGGTCATGGTATAAATTTTTCTTTTCCTTTTATTCACTGATAACTGTGCATAAGCATTGTAAATCTGAGAGATATAACCATAAAATAGAATATCTGTACCTGTATGCAGGTGTAAGCAAACTGTATGACTCCAGTGCAAAGTTTCCGACAAAAGGCTGAGGAGAGAGGGAGCAAAGCTGCTGCAACACCGTACTCATCTAAGGGAGAGTCATCCTGGAAAGAAAATTGCAAATGAAAATATCCTCCACACTTCCTAACCTCATCATTGCTTCAACATTTGGATAGTAGTAACATATTTTAGGTTTTAGAAAGGACTTCATTCAGATAACTCACTCCCTGGTCAACTATTCTTTGGGTCAATTAACATGCTCGTCATATTCCATAACTTAAAAAAAAAAGGGGGGGGGGGGGGGGCACTTAAATTGGTTACTACATAACTGGCATTGCTCAGCCTTGTTTCATTACAATATCTGGCTGTCAAGAACAAATATACAAATTACAATTTTCCCAACCATATACAAGATTACAATGCATGTAGTGGGGTACCAAAGCTCACCTGTAGCGCACAGTTCATGAGCCGCACCACAAGATCAAACTGTTGGTGTTCTAGCACTGCCCTGTTACCCTGCACGTGATGACTCAACTCAGTACACAGGGCAAGCCGTGCTGCTTTGCTCTTCAGTGCCCGTAACACCGCAGGAAATGTCTTTCTTGCATCACTTATCTTGTTCTCAAATATACAGTTTACACAGTTCCTCATTACCTGAAACATTATTTCAGTTAACAATTCATTCATGACACACAGTACAGTCTGAATATACAATCTAAAACTTCTGATTACCTGAAACATCACTTAATATATTATTCACGATATGCAATACACTCCATCATAAGAAAAAAATCTTACGATATTAAAATAAGCCATGCATACTTACTTCTAGCCTTCTTGCAGAGCTGGATACTACTCCTCTGCCTGACTGCAAACTAGAAATGTGGGGGCCCATGGGCACTATTCTGGGCTGGCCTGCCTTCTGGGGAAGCCTGTAATGTTACCAGAGTCAGAATGCAGCTTGGTACCGTATGAAGTTTCTTGATTTCAGAAGGATTTCACTTATTAAAAATAATTCTTTATCCATATATATTTCTGAATAGGGTCATTTTGTTAGGCAAAATTTCATATGTAAGCATTTAGTTATGAAAGACCCATTGTATTTAAAATTAGGAGACTGAGTTTGTAAGATAAAATTTCATAGCATATTTAGATTTTGAGGGATAATAAATAAGGCTGAGAAAGTGTATAGAAAGAAAATTAAGTTACAAACAAAGCTATTTTCCTTATTTCCTTTCCTCTAGGAACATTTTGCCTTCACCTGCAACAGAACAGTTATACTTGCTTCATTTTCTTAGATGTGCCTTCATCAATGATATTCTGGACCTGCAGAACATCAATGTGAGGGAAGACTGGCTGGTGGATGCGAGTGAATGATCCCTCTGTTGGTTTGGGTATCTTGGGGACAAACGGCTGTGGGTTTGGGTTTTCATTGTTGTACAACTGTTGAGCAAGTTCCTGAAGAAGCAAAGGGACATATTTTTAAGATAAATTATCATCAGCAATCAATATCAAAGCTTTGAAAAGAAAAAAATAAATACTAAAAAGTATCCAAGCAATATGTTTTTGATGGGAGGAACAAATACTGGTCTTTACACTTTCACTTTCATATCACATTTTGCAGTTTTAAATTATGCATCAATACCTCAATTCTAAATGCCCATACATAGCAAGGGAGCCCTCAATTTGTCATCACTAGTTTAGATTTTCAAATGCAGTTGCTAAGTTCCCCTGGCAAATTAATAGATCAACTAATCTACAGGCATTTTATTTGTTTTGAGAAGTTTGAACTTTTGATTTCACTTAACATTAATAGAAAGGGATTAATATGATTATCAGGCATACTTAGACATTAGGAGGCTTACTGCTTCGTAGATAGTCTTACCTGAATGTTTTCGAGCAATTTTCTACTATCGTGCTGCTCCTGCCGTAGCTGATCTCCGATGCCTGCATACAGATCATCCCACAGGTCACACACCCGCCAGGGAGGCCCACGCTCCGTCACAAAGGTGGTGAAGAACATGCAGTCGAGCACTTTTCCTACATACTCATTGTCCACCATTCCCCTGTTGCCCAGGAATGATGCCTGAGGGATAAAAGAAATAATAGATATTGTCTACCCAAACCAGTCTTAAATCTTCATCTTAATAAGAATATGTGATATCAAAGCAGTAGGATATATCTGAACCTGTCTCAATAAGTAGAACATCATAAAAAAGCAAAAATCCAAAAAATAAATAGCAGAGGGCCAGTACCTAATCAATTAAGTGATTTAAGGAGCTCTTATCTGGTACCCCAAGTCACTGTAAGCGTGTAGACTACATGTGTAGATTATATGTTTACCCAATCTAAATGAGAACTGCTTTTTGGAAGTGTCAATTTCTGTGTTGATATCCATATTTGTACATCTCCACAAGATCCCTATGGCAGTGGACATGACAGAATTCTCATTTTTTACTTCATATCTATAATTTACCCATGTTTCATTATTTTTGCTGTTATATCATCAATTCCAAGTCATTCCTACTTGAAATTCTTTACTGCATCCTCAACATCCACCCTCTCCATCTTCACCTGTGGATATGGTCATCATACATTAAGTTGCTCATATCTGGCCACTTCTGCTCTCCATCCAAGACTTTCCTCTGCACATTCAATAGCTTGCCAGCCAACTCGTTCTCAAATATGAATCAACACTTTTCATAAATTTTACTGGCGGCCTCCCCATAATACCATTTCCCTCACTCTTGCACTCATACAATTGCTTCACAAAATCCCCCTCATTCATTCTTATCATCTCCAAACCATTTTAAAGTACCAATCTTCACTTCACCCACTCAACCATTCTACAATCAACTCCCTTTGTTGTTGCACCCACACTAAACTCTGAGATGCACCCTCACTGAATTCTCCAAAACATCTTGACACATCACATGTTCACCTTAAGTTGATGATGTATCGTACATGTAGGTGTGTTTGGATATGTTTCTAGATTCCATTTTGGGGTACTGGAGCTTTTGTTAATTTTTCTCTTACTTTCCACAAATCGTACTTTTTTTTCATTAAGTTCCTCATGATGGATGGCTGCTGCTGTACCTACCTTGTGAAAAGTGATTACTGGCTTGGAGTGTATCCTGATGAGGGTGAGGCAGGAACGATACCCTTGCAGCAGCTCGGCAAACATCCTCATGAACACTGCCCTGATCTCCTTGTCTACCATGACGTGTGGGGTGGCCCGGATGCCAGCGCTTGATGGGAATGCATTATCTGCAAGGCTGAGATCAGGATGCAGCACCTGAAGGAAGCAATATTAACCTAGTAAGTTTCTAAATCTGTTGGAAAGTAACAGGTTGTCTCATACACTGTCAGCAACATGTGATTCTAAAGAAGTCAAAATACTGGGATTCTTTGGTGCCTGAGTGATACCGGATTTGCAGAATAATTTGCAGTAGAGTTCCTTAATGACTTTAAACCACTGGCTAAGTTTGGCAACAACAAAATCTATTATTCCAACCTACTTATGAAGCATTCTGACACTACTTTCACCATTTTCACAAAAATACTAAAACTTTCACATTTATATACTAAGGAGTATACCCCAAAAATTCTGGCACACCTTTGAGAGTGCAGCATGTGTCTGTGACCAGAACGGCTCAGGCAGCAAGGACAGTGTGAGGCTTTCAGGCACACGGATTGCACCCCCATCCAGGTCAGCCACAATGACATCCATCTGTAAAGAATGAGCTGTACCAGTAAACAGTTCAGATGCCTAAAACTCATCCCACAAATAAAAGACACTGCAACAAGTTGGGAAAATTGTGTACATATAAGGTCATACTATTAATAATGCAGAGATGGATAAGCAGGAGGTTGTTATCATTTACAAACCTATGCTCAATTTGAAAATTTACTTGGGTTTTCAGCCTTAAAAACTGTTACCTCAGACATTGATATCATTTATAATCACAAAATCTTCAATGATTTAAGATATCCTATGAGAAATGCCGAACAGTCCACCGATATGGTTTTGTTTAACAATCTTTCCCTACAACACGTAACACATTAGCATTCTTGTATTAACTTTTCCATTCCTAAATTCCTAAAAAAATATTTCATCATATCCAAATGTTTTTTTTTATCCTTTATACAAAACATGTTTTTTCCTCACCGTGATCACAAACATCCTGGACTATATTATACCTTCATGAGTCACTTTGTGTTCAGAGAAGAGTAAGGTCAAAATGGAAACCAACAGGGACTTACTAGTTCAGCAATTTCATGTTGGTGTGCAGAATGAACCCCCATGATGAAGGGAGTAGGAGTAGAAAGAACCTCAACCAGAGAGGCAGGAAGGATTGGAATGTAAACATGAGAGTACCTGCAAGGAAATTATTCAATTTCAGTAAACTCCAAGTGCAAATTAGCTTGTTACAATTCATCAAAACTGAGTTACATCACTCAATAATTTAATATCATTGAAAAATATCATCCTGGAGAGTGAACTTACTTAAAAGGGTAGAGGAGTGCTTCAAGTGCATGACAAGACTCAGTCAGTCGACAGTAAGACTGACTGTGAAGCAGAATCTTGTGCTCGGTTAAGGCAGCACAGAATATCACCAACACGTTCTTGATGCCTGATTGAAAAAACAGAAATGATTAGCACATATGAAACAATAATGATGAAAAGCAAGGTATGTAATATGCCATCTCTATTCAACCTTATCAATAACAAACAAAAAATACTGAAACTAAATGAATAGCATATATGTATAAATAAAACTCGTTGCAGAGTATCTAATATTTTGAAAACTGTGGCAAGTTTAACAAAGATTGTCATTCTAAAGAAGAACAATAATTCCTATTTTTGAGATATATATTTACTCTAAAGAAAACTTATAGAGGGAGAAACTCACCCAGCTGATTGAAGAGGCTCAGAACGGTGGTGCTGGTGACAGGGAGGGTGGGGGAGGCTGGGGGCTGCAGGGCCTGTCTGTCTCCAGCACCAATACTGAATCGAACCTGAGGAAGTGTAAGAACCACCAGGGTAACCAATTAAGTCAAAACACTGCATATCAATTTATATTTGGTGAACACAACACATTTCCAAAATTAGAAAAGATCTATTCTCAAACTGTTGCCACAACCCATGATTTAAGATGCTCATAAAGATAGCCAAAATGCAATAGGTGAATATGAAAATAATGCATTCAGGCTTTCCATCCACATCACTCAAAATAGAAGCATCCTGAAACAAGTGTGCACTGCTCCTTAGTGTCCAGGCATCAGCACATGAAGCACGGCCCCACACTTGCCTGGAGTCCTCCCGGCGGGGGCACCTGCACGTAGCCCACCATGTTCCCAATGAGGGTTTCCATGCTCACCCCAAGTCCCTCCATGTACACTGTGTACACAATGCCCATACAGTTCTGGAAAGGGAAAAGAATTCTAAATAATTATTCATCCATACCCAAATAATTCAATAATTGCTATGGGATGTATATATGGATTAAAAATTATAAGATTTTTCTCATATGAATCATTATTTCCATTTTTATGTCAGCTGCTCCCCTTTCATGGAGTTAGATGTTCAATGACTCTCACTGTCATCACTTTTGTTGGAACGGTAGTTTTAGTGCCTTTGATGCCCTTCCCATTTATCCAGGCTTGGGACCAGCTTAGTTGGGCTGACTTGCCCTCCATATAATTGTATTTGTAAAGACTAAAGGAAAAGAATGCAGCACTCCTGGACAGATTTACCCTAAATGTTTCGAAGTAGTTGAGGTGAGAGATGAGGACGAGGCACTTGGGGGCATACATGATGGAGTGGTGGGTGATGATAGGCACCTGCGGCACCACACCCCGCACCCCACTACTGCTGAGCTCCAGCCCATCGTCCTCCTGGAGGATAAAAAGTTATTCACACTCACCAAGACACAAATACAAGGAGAGTGCCATTCGTGACTTATAAACATAGCATGATGTAGGATTTGGTATACAGTCACTCAGTACTTTTATAACACAACATATTTCTTATCATATACAGGAATTTTTAACAGAACATAATAGCTCAATAACCAAATACAATATAAGAATCTTCATTTATAATTATGCTCCACATTATAATACAAAATATATGTATATGACTGTCAAAGAAGTACAGTTAGTACACATTTTCATTAATTCTTCACCTATAAAAAAAATTTAAATGCCTTCCACAATGATAAAAACTTTTGCATGGGACATCACAAATTTCTGATCCCTTTACCTCATCTGTGGGTTTACTGGGAGTGATAGACACAGCCTCATTAAAGCACAGCACCGCACAATAGTGGCGATTGGCATCTATGTCTGTCAGCACTGAGACAAAAAACTTTGGCTCTTGGCGGTCTGTTGATAGTGCCCAACCTTGTGGCTGACAGAACTGTGAAAAAAAGACAGCATTACAATAGTAGAAAAAGTTTTAATCTCGATGCACATCAGTTCCTCCTGAAGGATGGGAGTAAGACTGAGGTTGTTGCAAAAACACTTACTTCAGCCCCTTCCTTACACAGCATCAACAGTTGCTCTGAGCTACTTGTTCTACAGCTTCTATTGAATTCATCCACTACTTTTTGCTGCTCATTCTCACTAGGCAAACTTGACAGTCTCATCCAGATACAAAAAAATACATTCGGAATAAATCAAATTATAAAAGTACATATCAACTCCGGTTAACTTACAAATCATTTTAATTTTATACACACAACAGGATTCATTTATACAAAATTTTTACTCTATGGTAGTTCAAAAAGAGACGGAAAACTGACCAGCTCAAGCCCCTCAGTGAAAGGTGTGTCTGGCCAATCTCGTTCAGGAAACCGCTGGATAATTTTGCCGCAGCTGATTCCATTACCTAGAAGTACAGGACGGTGAAAGAACAACAGGAAGCAACAATCTAATCAGCCACATGCCACTGCTCTACACACAACAAAGAAAACAATGCAATAACATGTGGTGCTACCTTGGGTTTATATACGGTCTATGTATTAATATGCCTAGATGCCATATTCCATACGGGAACTCCCACTGAGGGAATAGACATGCCAGAAAATTTTTCCAGTTCTCCCACGTCTTACATTCCCTTCATGTAATACTCACATCATCGTCATTATCATTATCAACTTCCGATCATCATCATCTTCATTATCGACTTCCATTTAATGCCAAATTTTCCCACGATCTCTTATCAAGTTAGACAACTGATGATATGACATTAACGCCATTCAACTTTGTATGTAGCTAGCTTTTTTTATTCTTTTTTGGCCTCAGATGCTCTTCCTGACAGGCAACCCTAGTTTTTAGCTGAGGACCTAGGTGGATTACCTATCATGACTGACGGGCCTCACCTGCCCAGGTTCATAATCAGTGTTGTCCTTCTCCTAGATGGATTGCCTACCATAGCTATGAGCCCAACCTGCCTGAGTTGGATTAGTGAAGTGGCAGGGCCACTCAGAATATGAATTCTATTACTTTACAACTCTATTTCAAAATGAGTAACTTCCAAACATCCAACCTGGAGCATTTTTTTTCATCTTCTGACAGTGTTCTCTTGTACAGCACTAAGATCTTAAGTTCAAAAATGGCTTCCTTTCCATTTCTTACTTGTCCCTCTATTATTTTGTAAGACACTATGTTAAGCTCCTTCATGGTAAAAGGGTTGGTATGCCTAGCTTCGAATCAGTGGGCCTTGGTTCAATATTTGGCCCAGGCAGTCAGTGTGCAGCCCATCCAGCACTTCATCCTCCCTCCTCAGGCTGGTCAGTAAAGGGTACTTGGAAAGGTAACTGGTAACCTGGATATCACACAAGCCCTGTATCCAGGGAGTAATGGGTTAATTCCTGTGACAAGCTCAAGGGACAATATAACGGAAATGAGCACAGAGGCCACGCACAGCTACTACAGCAGGTGCCCCCAACTTTACCTTAACCTTCTCATTTAGTAATGTAATGAAAACAGGCCCAATCCTTTTAAATTTCCTTGATATTCTAGTCTATCGTGTTCCCAGATTGCCGTAATTTTTTGGCTCTTCTCTGTACTGTCTCAAAGTTGTTGCTGTCCAGCCTTGAAGTCAAAAGTTTCCATATTCTAGAATTAGTCATATAGTTGCATAGTAGAGCCTTGTTAATGACTGACCATATAAATGGGCAAAGGTTATGACACCCAAGATTTGATTACATTTTTTAACCATGGATGAAACATGTTTATGGAATTTAATTTGTTGTCAACCAAGACCCCTAGATCCTTCCCCTACTTCAGTCACTATCATTCTTTCTTTAAAAATATTAAGATATCAACAGTGCACATAAAGTTGGGGGCATATATTATGGCTCCACGTGACCACAGTGCTCATCTACATCTCCTTGGCTGTTGAGCCTCTGGTGAGTAAGACCCCTCTACTCATAGACACAGGGCAAGTGTAGCATATGGGTTATCTCAGCATGTCTTCCCCAGGCTTCCCTTGTGCAAATAAAATCAGACTAATCACACATACACTAAGTCCAGTTATCTATAAGACAAGATTACAAAGTGATCCTACAGCTACTTGCAATGTACTGATAAGATACTAATAAATACAATGACTGACAGTGTGGCTTGGGATAAATTTCTAGAGAGAAAGAAGTTTGATACATGGGTTGGGTTACTTGGGTATGATGTTAGGCACTGCTTGGTTGGGCATTTTTTAATCATATTTCACGAGATATTTTTTCTTACATATGCATAAACACTTGCCAGGTGGTGTCCATAAGCACCAGTATGAAACCTAAAGACTATAGTCAGATACAAATATGAAGTCCGTCTTGGTGAGGCCCGAGCCTCTCTACGATGCTGCCGCAACACTTCCAATACATCAATTTCATGTGTCAGCTATTTACCATTTGAAATTATGTAGGTATTCAATAATTTGTATACATTAAATAAGTTTAGAAAGGACTATGAATGTGTCACTTTTTAGAATAATAGCAATGAATTGTATAAATTCCATAACACGTGACATTGTTGCTTTCCAAGTTGTCAGCAATCAGGGACGCCATGTCACCTCCTTCACCTCCATGCTCAATGACAGCTACTCCAACGGCTATCCTTACTCCAAAGGCTAGCCAGGAGACTCCCTGAGCAGGCCCTGCCCAATCAGACTTCATAGCTGTATCTGACTATTGTACCATGAATCAAAAAAAAAAAATATATATATATATATAGTATATAAAAAAAAAATAAAAAAAATAAAAAAAAAAATCTAAATTAGAGCGAATATAATGCGTATTTGCCTCATAACTCCTTTTTTTCCCATATTTTTTGTCCTCCAATAGTTCCACACTAATGCTCTCTCGCTTATCTATACCAATATTTTTCTGCTTCACTACTGCTCTTCTATACCTCCTTCCCTTTTTATGTACCACTGCAATAGAAGATTACTGAAGCTCACCCCTTCGCTGTCCATCAGTCATGTAGGAGTTGATCAATATCTTGATACTCTAAACTGGTAAGTACTGGAACTGCCTTTCATTTGTTTTTTTGCCTTAGGATACCTCTAATTCTTTTGAGAAGTGGAATATCATAATATCTCTGGCCATCATCTGCCTTAATAATTTCTGGAATGACAACTTTCATTTCATTTCTATCACCAGTGTCTGATTCTATTTTTCCTTTCTTCTATATGGAGGCTTATTCTATCTTCAACTGCCATAAAATGTTAAACAAATCATGCTTGTTAACTCAGGAGTAGCACATATAAAAAAATGCAGCATGAAACACGTTCCTTAAGGTCAGCAGCTTCATGTCAACACTGCCTTGCAATGTCATGCCACAGGAGTTCCTTGACACCTCTTTCCCTTTATATCTCGAGGTACTTTATTAAGTACCACATGTCTACTCTCTTCACCTGCTAGACATATTACTTTGATTATGAGTGAGCATTTCATATCATGCTGTTTTATTATCACTATGGGCACTCATTTCTGGCATTGTGGTATTTAAGAGTTGATTTCACCTTCTTGGCATGAAAGTAAAAGGTTGAGCAATCAGGTCATACACACCCGGCCTTATACAATAACATCACCAGTTGTGGAGAAAATGTGCCATCTCCTAAGTTATATTTCGCCAGTATCATTCAAAACTAATGAAATAACCCTCCCCGCCCCCCCCAAAAAAAGGAAGACCATAGGTGACCACTGATATCACCTTTATAGGCATAGTACTCTTGTTAACAATATAATAAGTCTTTTAACCTCACCCCCAAGACAGTATTATTTTTCAATGATTCCAATGAGGTACACAGTCTCCTAACAAACACAAGATCTACGTCAGGGAATGATTTAAAGTCACAGAATCAAGGTTTTAGTGGCATTTTCTCCCCGTCCACTGGTGATGGTATGGGATAAGGGCAGGAGTGACAGGTGATGGCCAGGGATGGGATGACAGGCAAGCAGGGTAGGAGAGATAGCCAGGGATGAGATATTAGGTAAGAGGGTCAAAGCAGGACAGGTGATGGGTGGCATGGGATAGCAGATAAGGACGAGGCAGGACAGGTGATAGCTAGGTAATGGGATAGTAGGTGAGGAGGTCAGGGTAATGGATAGCTGGAATGGGATATCAGGCTGGGTCAGGGCAGGATAGGGATGGCCAGGGATGGGATATCAGGTGGACAGGTCAGGGATGGGATATCAGGCAGGAAGGTCAGGGAAGGGCAGGACAGGACAGGCAGGGCAGGTCAGGACAGGCAGGAATGGCAGGATAAGGGACAGAATGACAGGTGTGCAAGGGGGCAGAGCAGGACAAGGGCTACCTGGGATGGGATATCAGGTGGTCAGGTCAGGGCAAGACAGGTGATAGGCAGGGACAGGATATCAGGTCAAGGCAGGACAGGTAATGGTCAGAGTGAGGTGCCAGGTAAACAGGTCAGGTCAGGACAGGTGTGATGCCCGGCCCTCCCAGGTGTGGCAGCAGCGGGCCGTCTGGTGGGTGACTCGGCCCACGCCCACACGCACTCCCCGCCCATGCATCCTCCTGTGGGCGTGGGTGAGGGCGTGTGGGCGTGTGGGCTGACCCGTGAGGTGGAAACCCAGATGACAGGACCCCCCCAATTACCCCCCCCCCCCCACTCCCCTCCCCTCCCCAGCAGCCGCCCATCCCTCCACGCCCACCCCGGCCTCCCACCCCTCCCGAGGCTCCTTACGGTCATTCGCGTGGTCGTATCCAACGATGGCGAAATAATCCGCTAGTCTCGACATTATTAGCCTTCCGTGAGAGGGCAAATCACCAGTATATGGGCGAGCATCCTCCTTCCCTTCACACAGCCATGTTAGACACTGGGTTGCCACACGCTCCTTCCCTCCAGGACCTCGGTTGCTGCATGTCGCCAAGCCTCATTTTCCCTCTTTTATTCATGTCTACGGCTTTGAATGGGTTGCCGTGGCCTTTTCCGGTTGTGTCTTTTCCTTTAATCGTGTGGTAGAGTAATTTCTCCCGTTGATTTTCCGGTTTTCAGCACCCCGCCACTGGTAAATGGGCGGTTGATGGGTCATTTTTTCTTCTTTTATCACCTCTATATAGCTTTGTATGGCTTAATTACCTTGGCCTTTTTTCTGCTTTTTTTTCCTTTTCTTGTGTTGTTGAGTAATTTTTTTTCCCATAGATTATCCAGTTATCAACACACCGCCTCCTTTCAAGACCTCATGAAGTTGCTGAATGTCGCCAAACCTTATTTTCCCTCTTTTATTTACGTCTACAGCTTTGAATGGCTTATCTTGGCCTTTTCCTTCACTTTCCTTCTTTATTTCGTAACGCTTATTCATTTCTCTCATATATTTTCCATTTTTCAACACCCCGCCACTGATGATGAGGGAGGGGAGGGGGGGTGATGGGCCCCCACCACCCGCCCTTCAGTCAGTCCTCGAAATGCCTTTAGTTAATTCGGACGGAACTTATTTTTTGTGTTCATGTCTTCTAATTCGGACTTTAATGAAACAGTATTCCTCCGTGTTACTTCCTTACCCATATTCGCTGTTACCTCATTTTAACGGCATACAGTTCGGCATTATCATCATCATCAGCAGCAGCTATTACCCTTTCCCAACGTCCTCCTCGGCTCTCGGCAAATACTCTCATTCCCCATTTTGACCTAGTTTTGTGTCTTCTCTGGCCTCTAAATTATATGAGCTGTCACAGTTATTTTAGTCTATCTTTTATCAGTTCTACGCATGACCTGATTAAAGTAGATCTCTTATTTTTTGTTACCAAGATATCTTCATTCAGGATTAGTCTGCTGAAGGGGCGTAGCCAGGAATATATTTCAGAGGGGGAGAGGATAAGAATGAATAACAATGAGTCAGTGGAAAACACGCTGTACTTAACCATGTACGTTGATGTGTACTTAAATTTGCACATCTTACTTATCACTTATTACAACAAAAAAATTTCCTGGCTTCGCTACTGGTCTGTTGTCTAATCAATCATGCTCCCCCACATCCTGTCCCTCCATGATAGAACTACGCATCAGCCATCACCTCTTAAACAAATGATTTCGGTGCCTATAGGTGAGGTTGACAAGCAAGGTGATTCATGGCATGAGCATTTGTTGAGATGCATGATCACACGGTAACAGCCTGCTTGTGGGCTATACTGAACAAGAATATCGGATAGTGTAGTATCTTTATAGTTGCCTACAAAGTTTTCACTTTGTGACAAATTCTTTTGGGATGACCACATCTTATAAGCAATAAAAACTTCATTTTGCCTCAGAAGAGTCACACACTCCAGCCTGAAATGAGAAATAGAAAAGGCCGCCATCACGAAACTTATCTATATACTACCCTACAGAACCAAATAGGCGTGGTGTAAAAGAAGTAGTAAAAGTAGTAGTAGTAGTAGTAGGAGGAGGAGGAGGAGTAATAACCCCCACACGGAGCAATGCCACAACCCTCTCAGTTCACATAGCTTCGTTGCACCAGTGTTAAGATTGCTTGAATCCCTGATAAGCACGTCTAACCTTCGTAAAGAAATCTTAAAGTAAGTTTCCTCTCTCTCTCTCTCTCTCTCTCTCTCTCTCTCTCTCTCTCTCTCCTACAGAAGGTAAAGTCGTCAAGCACACAGAGGGGTGAGTACAATACGCGCCCAGCCCAGCGTGCCGCGTGGTGCTCCCCAAACACCTGTCCCGCCTGGGTCCCGCCCTTCCCGAGGCGTGGCGAGGCGCCCCTCTGTCCCCGCGCACAGAGGTGAGCAGGAGCACGCCAGACACAGCGACACCTGCAACCACTCGGCCTGGGAAGCAGAGCGACAGTTTGGTTTGAACAGGAAGGAGGACCAGAACCCCGGAAACAGTAGCCAGGGACTGGGGGAGTACCTACAGCGAGAATACAGTACGTGCGTCCTGCCAACTGATCTTTATTTATGAGTGTCTATATATGAGTGTCTCCTTCCTAGTCCGTTCTGCTCGCTGCACAATGGGCGGTAAAGTGTGCTAATGCAGTTATGACACCCAGTCCTGTAATTTCAGCGGCGAAATTTCCACCTTAATTAAGTTTGCATAAGTTGGGAGCAATGATTTCACACAGGGTTCACTAACACTATCATTAATGCACTAATTGGGTCACAAAAACCTGTGCATGTGCGATACAGAAAATCACATGTATGGACGCACATGTGAAAGTAGCATACACATCAGAATTTTCCCATTTAAATTATCCGAATACTAAAAAAAAGCTTCAAATTTGTAGTTATATCAACAACTATAATCAGCATACGCATTGTTATTTACTTGGTTCACTGGACGCACCAAACTGTTACGTCGCTTCTGCATCACCCGCCTCTGTAGCCTTGTGAGCGCTCCTGCCTGTCTCTGCCTGCCCCCCTCCGTGCCGCCAGCGTGGGCCAGGCGATTAGCGGAGGTAATATTTCAGCATCACACGCCCGGCTCGTGAGTCCGCAGCCCGATGACGGGATAACTGGGTCACTTGCTCAAATTTGGCTTGTCAACAAACCATCCTCATTTTTTTTTTGTTGTTGTTGCTGTTGTTAATTAAATGTGGCCACCGGAGATAAATAACGGTCGATTTATCTAATCTCCCACTAGTTAACATATTTACATGATCGAATAAACTGTTGGATATTTGAAATATTTCCCTTCGTTTCAGGAGTGTCTATACATGTCCCGAAGTTATGGTCTTCGTTATGTGCAAGCAACACTAATTCATCTGTATCAAATCCCACGTCAAGAGAATGAAACGAAATGATCGAGCCACTCACGGTGCAGCACCAGGGCCATGGCACTGCACGTGTTAGTATGCAGGAATGCGGTTATCTGTTATCAATGATTGCCGCCCACCGCTGTGACACGCCCTGCTCCTGAACGCCCCTTCCCATTTATATAAGAGAGAGAGAGAGAGAGAGAGAGAGAGAGAGAGAGAGAGAGAGAGAGAGTCCTGTTTATCCTGTTTAAATAAATGGAATAGTTTTGCCCCTGTGACTGATATAAACAACACTTTGACGTACCAGCTTTAAATTACCGGACTTTAATCAATGTATACGCACATAAAGATTGATTTACGGTCACAGTGTCGTGGAAATGGGAAACGCACACACGGGGCTGGACGGGCGGCATATTAATTTTATAACTTCTTCACCTTTTCCTTTGACGTTCGTTCACAGTCTACCGCCGCCGACAGCCCTCCCCCTCCCCCCCTCCCTTCCCATACACACACCTGCATATCACAAGGGAAGATGAGAGACCATTGTTTTCTCTCTCTCTCTCTCTTTTCAGGTCTTTTTAAATTTTTCCTTTCCGCCTAATGGAGTGGTCAACTGTCAGGTCAAATAAATTGGCACAGCCATTGCTTAATCTCAGGGACTAATGTGTTCGTGCATCTCACTAAGAAAGATACGAGGAGGAAGGGAATGTCGATGCACGGCCGTTTCCTGGACCATCCAAAAAAACTACGGCAGATGAAGACGCGAAAATAGTGGCAGTGTTCGCCGAAGACCCGTTTGTGAAAAGTTACGAAATTCAGGGCAGCTTACAACTGCCAGTCTCGACCAGAACGGTGAGGAGAAGACTTAATGAAGCAGGGCTTCTTAATACAAAAAAGAAGTTCTTGAGAGACACCAACAAGCAACAACGTTTGAAGTTTGCTCAACAATGTGTTGATGCAGTTGGATCAGACATCAGATCAGACGTCAGATCAAACGTCAGACCAGAGATCAGACATCAGGTAACCATGGGAGGGTGAGCTATTGGATCCAGTATGACCAATTCAAGGTAAGACACTTTAGTTCGTTTTGAAATGATAATCATAATCGATGACGATGGATATGCATGCGTGTTTTGGTCGTAACTTTGTTTCCGTAATATTTCAGAAGATGAAATGTCTTTACGTTCATATATTTATCATATCGTGTAACAATATAAGAAAATGTTAATAAATTGTTTTCTTTGTGGGTTACAATATAGCCATTTATGTTTACTGAACAAGGTAAGTTGTTCTTTCACTATTCTTATTAGCTTCGTACACTTTTCTCATTCTGAAAGGTAAGAGGTCAACTTGAGCCATGCGGGAAGGAGCTGCCACTGGACATATGTATATGTATATGTGTATATGTGCTACGCTACTCGGGACTTGGATACACTATGGAGGAAACCACATGTAATATACAATATGTTGCCTCCGTCCCACAACGCCTCCAACTTCTCTTGTCATGGATTAGAGTCGAGGATGGACTAAATATTAAGCTGAGCCTGAGATAGCTTTATTAATTTATATGTACGTAATAAGTAATTTATAAATTCAGCCCTGTATTATTATGTATTATGTAACTTAGCAGAGAAAAGAGAGAGAGAGAGAGAGAGAGAGAGAGAGAGAGAGAGATCATTATTGCTGTCCTCTGGGAATAACCTCACTCCCTCTTCATGGAGAAAGGGATGGGAGGGGCTGTTGGCTGTTTAGGATGAGGAGGGACGGGAACAGGAGTGAGGTGGGAATGAAGGGTGAAATGGTATAAAAAAAAAATATCGAGCCCAACCCTGCCTGTCCAGTCTCCCATGTCCATTACACGCCATTTCATACTGCCTTTGCATAATTTGTATCGATGTAAAATTAGTAAAAGATACCAGTAATTAATTTCTACTTTTTCTCCTGCCTATTATTACAGCTGGTTGTATCTTTCAGTCACTACTGTAAAAAAGAAAAAGAAAGCATGAACAATGTAATATGATCCAGAGAGAGAGAGAGAGAGAGAGAGAGAGAGAGAGAGAGAGAGAGAGAGAGAGAGAATGCATAGTCCTCTTTTTTTCCTTCCGTTCCTCTTTCCTCTCCCCTCGCCCGTCCAGTGCATCCCAAAGCCTCGCTCATATGCGTCTATTGGACATGAATCACCCCCACGCAACCACGAGCCGGCTCCCGCAACTACCCCAAGGACACACACACACACACACACGCACACACAACCGGTTTCACGACTCTAGCCACCCTGGACACGAAAAGTTAGTTTGACCAGTTTTTTTTTTCTTTCAGCGCTCGATCCTTTCCCATGGTTGCCTTGGCGAGGAAACATTTTAGCAAGATATTATTGAAGTGTTACAGTGGTGAAGGCGAGAATGTGAGTAGTAGTAGTAGTAGTAGTAGTAGTAGTAGTAGTAGTAGTAGTAGTAGTAGTAGTCCCTCCATGATTATGTGTCGGGAAAATAAACATGGGTGGAGGTATCATTTATGTAGTAGTAGTAGTAGTAGTAGTAGTAGTAGTAGTGGTAGTAGTAGTAGTAGTAATTCTGATAATAACAGTAGAAATTGTTGTTGCTGCTGCTACTACTAATACTCCATCTTTGTCTCTCACACACACACACACACACACACACACACACACACACGCACACACACTTTTTACTTCAGTTGTATTTTTTTTCCTTGCCTTCCTTCTTTCAGTTTCCTGCCATCTTTTCCCTCCCTCCTCCTCCTCCCCCCCTCCTATCTTTCCCCCCCTCCCGTCCTCCCGCCTAATGAGGGTTCGGACCTCCGCCACTTCTCCCCCACTGCTCCGCCTTCACCTCATTTGACACTATAAAAAAAAATAGTAATCCCCAATTTGTTTGTTTCAATTCTTACTGAAACATCATTTTACCATAGTTTCCCCTGTGCCTCTCGCTGATTTCCTTTCTACATTCAGTAACAACATAAGAAAGAGAAAGGGAAAGATAAACAAAGAAAGAATAAGTAATAAAGAGAGAGAGAGAGAGAGAGAGAGAGAGAGAGAGAGAGAAGACAGGAGGAAAAAAGATAGAGAAAACAAGAGAGTAAAAAAAAGAGAAAGAAAAAGAAGTGAAAAAAAAGAGAAAAGAAAGGATGAAAGACAAATAAAGAAATAAAGATAAAGAAAAAAAGAAAGAAAAAAACAGAAAAAAGAGAAAGAAAGAGAAAAAAATGAGTAATGAAGTAATAAAAAGAAACAAAGATAGAAAGAAAGAAATAATGAGAGAAAGAACGAAAGAAAGAAAGAAGAGAGAAAGAAAGAAAATGAGAAAGGAAGAATCAGAATGAAAAATATATACATAGACAGAGACAGGAAGAGAAAAGAAAGAAAGAGAGG
The DNA here is from genome assembly GCF_024679095.1 of Eriocheir sinensis. Lineage (NCBI taxonomy): Eukaryota > Metazoa > Arthropoda > Malacostraca > Decapoda > Varunidae > Eriocheir > Eriocheir sinensis. Next base: position 12,427,064 of record NC_066543.1, read on the forward strand.
GAAAGATAGAAAGAAAAAGAAAGAGAAAAAGAGAGGAAAAAAAGAAAGAGAAGGAGAGGAAGAAAGAAAGAGAAAGAAATAATTGGAAAGAAAGAAAGATCTTCGATTCCCTTCTTAATCCACACTCCTCCTATTGTCTCCTGGGATGTGCAGGTGTGTGTAGGAAGCATGGAGGCAGAGGAGGGAAGGGTCGCGGTGACAGGCTCAGAGCGAACTTCAAGGGAAAGCCTGAGGAAGTGGGAATCTCCCTTCTGACCGGCCAAAAGTGTTCAAGTGACAACGGCCCCGACACTACTACTACTACTACTACTACTACTACTACTACTACTACTACTACTACTACTACTACTAATAATAATAATAATAATAATAATAATAATAAATAAAAAAATAGATTCTTAAACCCACCCCAAAAGACTGTATATCATCATCCAGCCCATAGCGTTAAGTGGCTATGGAGAGTAAGGGAGAGAGAGGGTGGAAGAGGCGGGCAGGCGTGGTGGTGGTGGCAGGCGTCGAGTAATATAAACACTCGAGTGGTTGGCGCCCCACGGGAAAAACGAGGCGGACTGGCGGGGGGACAGCAGAGTTGCAGCTTGAGACAGAGTATCGCATTTCCGGAAGGCAAAGAATCTTGTAGTGCTGCTCGCTTAAGCTGGCGAATGCGGGGGAAGGAAGGGAGGGCGGGCGGGAGGAGGGTAAGCACAGGCCGGAGTGAAGGACAAAGCATTAATTCTCCGTCGGTGAGTCATCCTCGGAGCCTCACAAAGACGTGTTATGAGGCTCACCCACGCCTCCTCCCGGGCCTCGCACAGTACCGCCGCTCCCGCTACTCTGCACACCCACTGGGCTCCTCGTCCTCGACCTTGCTACTACTGCCTGAAGCGACTCTCGGCTCCCGTCTGTAGCCGCCCCGCCGCCCCAGCTGTCCGTGGTGGCCTAACGAGGGCCATTATTTCCCAAGGCTCTCCGCTGTTATGCACACTATTTACCACATGCCTCTCAAATCAACTGCATGTATGGCGTCTTTCACTGTGAAACAAGTAAGACAAGTTTCAGCGATTAAACTGAGGAAATAAAAGCGACTGATTGCCGTTCGTATAGATTGTGACGAGAGGAAAAATACAACAACAACAATAATAATAATAATAATAATAATAATAATAATAATAATAATAATAATAATAATAATAATGACGCTTAGGAAAACTTAGAGCGTTGCGTCACTGCTCATTTCTGTCACTTCTGTGGTGGCTAAGAACTCCTTACCCCGGAACAGAGAGTAAATGTGACATCCGGGTTACCTCAGTTTACCCTTCGCAGGTTTTCCCAGGTACACATGAATTTTTCTCCACCAACCCTGATTGAAACGGGACTTTAAAAAAAGAAGCGTGCTAAACTGCAAACCAATGACGAGAATAATAATAACAATAACAACAACGACTACATTCATAATATGCAAGCTGCACATTGTGAGGTTTTAGGAAGGGGAGGGAGAGCGGCATATCGTTTTGACAAACTATCGGGTAACCAGTGGGCGGCGGGGCGGGCAGTGCATAGGGTGTCTGTCTGTCTCGCCTGGCGGAACGCGCATATGACGCACGCCCTTCCAAGGGGCTCTCGAGGCAGGAAGTGAGTAAGTGACTCGAATGTATCAGAGGCGAGGAGGCGGCCGCTGTGACCAAGAGCCTCGCGAGTGACGCCTCTGAGGATTATTGTACTACCGCAGGAATGTACGCGTGAACGGCGCCATTGTGCAACAGGGAAATGAATGGAAGAAAAAAAAAATCAGACAGAGCATTCAGTAGATTGTCCTTCTCCTCCCCCTTCTCATATTGCACCCTTGCACAGGTGTGTTTAGTGCACCTGGCTTGGTATGTGTCACCAGCGGCCACCTGGAAGACGGGGAGTGTATTCTGTTGTCTATGTTTCTGGGAAGAGCCAGTGGAGGGTGAGGGGAGCGGCGGCCCGTCCCTTCCTCACTTCGCCCACCGCCACCACCATTGCTATACGTCCTTGCGAGTTGCGGTTGTGTTGGAGTGTGGGGAAGGAGGGAGTGGCGACAAGCGAGGCGTCACGGCCTTCCTTTAAATTATCACAATTTGAGAAAATGTACGACGTGCACTTGAAGTCAGTCATGCTGAAGTAGGCGTCTCCCGCCCTCGCCTTGACCTTCCCAGTGGCGATGCCCGCGTTATTAAATCTTCATTTTGGGCCTGACGACTCATGCAGCAAACGTTATGTAGTAATCGAGTTTTCAATTGTAGTTTATGAAGTCAGGGTGCTGTAAACGACTATCCTTGCGTGTTGCATATACGAAACCCGGCAACAGCAATCGTGTACATCACGGGTCGTGGAGACAACACCGGGTGGGGGAGGAGGAAGAGCAGGAGGACAAGGAGGAAGGGAGGGAACAGGGAGTAGAGGAGTGGGGGGAGGAGGAAATCAGTTTTTCCCGGAAGCTTGCAACACTGACTGCTCACTCTCGGCACTTCACCTCTTTTTCTGGCGGTGAGAGACGCAGTGGCGAGGCTGTGATCAACGTCCTCCGAGGGGGAAGACAAAGGAAACAAAAACAAAGCTAGACGTAGACAACAAAAACATTGGTTGATACACAAAGAAACTAAACCCATCCCAAGGAATTCCAATGTCAGAAGGTTTCTTTCATCCCCTTATGTAAACCAACAAAACCTTGAACCAAGAAAAAGAGGATCAAGAGGAGGAGGGTGACACTATACTATTCATTCTGCCAAAAAACGAAAAGTAAAAAAATAAATAATGGATGAGTCTTGCACAGTTTCTTGCAAGACTGAGCCGAGAAAAAGAAGATCAGAAGGGGAAAGATGAGTTAGTTGACACTGGTATTTATTCTGCCAAAAAAAAAAAAAGGGGGGGAAATTTAAAGAAGAGTGCACAGTCTTCCTAGTGTGTTTTTAGCAGGAGACACAGGTGCACTTCCGCGCTTAACATAGAGATGACGTCAAACCCACCTCCGTTTCACCATAAGCTCAAACAGAAGGTAGATTATCCTAGCCTTCCAACACACACACACACACATCGATAGCCTACATTCACACCCCTTCGTTTGCTTGCCTATATTCACGAATCAAACACGCATCGAGCTGAAGGGAGCGTTGGGCAGCAGCTGGGTTTGTTGTTGATAGACAGAAAATATACAGGATTGAGCGAGTTAGGCCAAGCGAGGGAGGGCTGTGGGCGGTGAGGGGGAGGCGATGGAATTTAAGCCATTCTCCGGAGCCTTCGTGTGTGTGTGTGTGTGTGTGTGTGTGTGTGTGACGGGTCGTTATGTAGGGGATGCGTGTGACATTGAAACAAGAGAGAGAGAGAGAGAGAGAGAGAGAGAGAGAGAGAGAGAGAGAGAGAGAGAGAGAGAACAACTTATAGCGTGTGGTTTGCCTTACGAAATCCTATGTTGAGGAAGCTTCATGATTTATGGCGTGTGTGTGTGTGTGTGTGTGTGTGTGTGTGTGTGTGATAGACAGAGAGAGAGAGAGAGAGAGAGAGAGAGAGAGAGAGAGAGAGAGAGAGAGAGAGAGAGAGAGGGAGAGAATATAAAACCAAACTCCCCTTTACCCCGTCCCTCCCTCCCTCCCTCCCCACCGACCACCCCTCTCTCTCTCTCTCTCTCTTCTCCATCTTACTACCTACCAAACTTACAAAGAGAATGAAATAAACTAATAAAAATACAAAGCGATAGAAAGGTCACATACCACAGTCACTTGAAGTACTTTAGCCTTGCCTTCAATACACACACACACACACACACACACACACTTGTCCGAGAAAGGAAGCATTTCTCCTCACGCTCTTAAGTACGATAATAAATGCAACTTCATCTTCTTCGTTCATAAAAGAGGAAGAGATTGTATGGATGGAGGGTAAAACCCGTCTATAACCCGTCTATAAAGTATACCATTTTATCACTAGTAGGTGCTGGTGATGCTGATGATCTGTGTGTGTGTGTGTGTGTGTGTGTGTGTGTGTGTAGGCCTAACAGTTAAGGACTTTTATAAATCTGTAGTGCTATCTGTGGCTGGGTTGGGTCTCTTCGTTGTTGTTGTTGCTGTTGTTGTTGATGATTTGGTGTCACGCAGGGATGGAGTTTCAAGGCGTGAGTAAGTGTAGTAGTAGTAGTAGTAGTAGTAGTAGTAGTAGTAGTAGAAGAAGAGGGAGAAGAAGAAAAAAAGAAAAAGAAGAAGAAAGAGAAAGAGGAAGAAGAAGAAAGAGAAAGAGGAAGAAAAGGAGAGAAGTTAAAGGCCAAGAGAACACGTAATACAGGGAAAGGAGAGGAGGAGGAGGCACGCACGTGGTTTAAATCATGAGCAACTAAGCTACTAATAAGATTATGTGTATAGTGTGGGCGACACGAGAGAGAGAGAGAGAGAGAGAGAGAGAGAGAGAGAGAGAGAGAGATTAACTTTCCTCGTGTGCATCTATACCTACCTCACGTAAAAGACCAATGATCGTCCACTTCTGACCATCCCTCATATTTTCTGTTTACTCTTTACATGTCAACCTATCTGGCTTTTAAAGAGTAGAGGGAAGGGTTTTCTGTACCAGGCTCACTATTCATCGCTATCACAGGCCTGTTAGAGTAGAGGGGGATCCAGTTACAGGCGAGAACCGAGAGCCACGACCCCGTTACAGAGGAAGAACGCTGCTCCGGATAACGCCGCGCCAGGGGCTCTCAGACGCCTCAGCCAAGAGTGAAAGAGCCACGCCCTTAGCCACTGCCCCGCCAGACCCGAGGCTCCTGCTCGATTTTTATTTTTATTTTTTACCAGCAAATGAAAACTTGTGAAGAGAGATTGGTTACGATTTTTTTCTGTACTACTACTACTACTGCTACGGCTACTACTACTACTACTACTACTACTACTACTACTACTACTACCTCTACTACTACTACTACTACTTCTTTTCTTCTTCTTCTAACTTAAATGACAACTACTACAGCTATAAAAATGAATAATACAAAATAATAATAACTATTTGAGTCGATCCACTCCACCACCGCCACCATAACCACAAGCCCAAAATACTCCCCACAACCACCATAAAAAAACAAAAAAAAACAGCGACTGTAACGGGATGGACGAACTTGGTGTCTCCGTTTCAAGGCGTCACCACACCCCTCACACGTCTACCTCACATCCCTTGCACCTCTCCCTCACACCTCTCCTTCGCACCCTCACACGAATCCCACACACCCCTCACACCCATTCATAACGCCCCCTTCTATACCCTCCCTCGCACCTCACACGTCTCCTTCACACCCGTCACCCCCATCCATAAAATCCCTCACACATTTTCCCCCTACCTCTCTCTCTCGCACCTCTCCCTCACACCCTCCTCAGTCCACACCGCTCCACACTCAGGCAGCGGCTATTTTCTCGCTCGCTCGCCGCGGGAATCACGAGCAATGCCGCGCCGAGGAACAGCGGATTCACGGCACTAATACGACTTCCAAATATGTTGTTTATCTTCGTGTAACTCAAAATCGCTCAATCTCCAAAACGTCGGGCTAGTGTTGTTAGGTGAAGGGTTGGGGGGAAATCAGCTGCTTCTATTATTCACCGAACGTTCATCCCAGTGTTATTCTAAAATCGGCCATTCGTGAAAAGAGGTAATTAAGGTATCGAAGGGGTGGAACAGGCAGGGGTGGAAGGTAAGGGAAAGTACTGAACGCGTGCATACCTCATCACTCAAAAGTTACGTTCATATACATTATGCGCGCACCGTTCCTGTCGCCATCACGAGCTTCCTTCAAGGTCAGTGTAACGTTTCACTGACCTTGGCTCCAGGCTTAGAGAAAAAAAGAATAGTAGTAGTAGGTGGAGAAGTAGGAGGAGGAGGAGGAAAGAGAAGAAAAAGGAGAAGAAGAAGAAGAAGAAAAGAAGAAAAGAAGAAGAAGAAGAAGAAGAAAGTCTTAACCGCCCCTCCCTGCCATCACTACCAGTCGTTCTGTGAGATAACGCAGCAGGAACAGCGGCAACGAATGATAAATATTGAGGCAAAATGTAAATAAACACAGCCTAACTATGTCGGCTGAAGAAACACCAGCAGCAGGCGAGGCCGGCCTTCATTCATTACTCAGGCTGAAGGAACGGCCGGGCTGGCGGCGCGAAGAACGACCCCCTCACAAGCAAGCCCCCCCCCCCCCCCCTTCCGAGTGTTTGCCGCCGCCTCGTCCCTTCTCCGAACGATTAAACAGTTTACAGAGGGAGAACTTAATGGGCTCTATAATTATTCAGGGTCCTTGGTCATTTATTTCCGTGCACTATCGATGCCCAGGAGGCAGCAGACACGAACTTAAAACCAAAAGAATCTTAATGAAATGTTGTGTAGAAGGGACAGTGATATTCCAACACACACATACACACACACACACACACACACACACACACACACACGCACACACACACAGCAATATACATAAATATATTATATATATATATATATATATATATATATATATATATATATATATATATATATATATATATATATATATATATATATATATATATATATATATATATATATATATATATATATATATATATATATATATATATATATGAATGAAACAGTGAATGGTAAGTAAGTGTATTGATCAACACGCACACAAATTAAGGAAGAGTTAATTTAATGGTCCATGAGGTAATCAACAGAGCACGTGTGGCGCCGCCCAGGGCACGAGGAGGGGCGGACTTGAGCACCAGCCAGCAGGAGGCTGCCGTCACCTGGGCCCAGCAGGCCAAGGGCACGAGGCACCAGCATGTTGCTACGCTAAAACTCTTATTGAAAAGAATGGTAAATAATTATTTTGGATTTATATTCATCATGTTCTGCTAGGCTTCCATTCAACAAACACGAGAGTACAGGTAGGATAAAGGTAGAGGCAGATATAAATTATATGAAAATTAAACTTTTTTTTTTTAGTGCATTTTTCCCCTTCTCTCCAAGTCTAGATTTATATTATTACTACATTCTTTCGCGTAGTTTCTCGAATTTCCCCAACCCAATTTTTGTTATTTATATTTTGCTTCGGCGAATCTGACTTACCACAAATTCCTCAGTCTTACCTCGAGAAAGCAGTAAAAGCGACAAGCAGCAGCAGGGAAGAAATAAATGTCACTGTCATCTTGAGTGTCACGCGTCTGGTGAGAGAGAGAGAGAGAGAGAGAGAGAGAGAGAGAGAGAGAGAGAGAGAGAAGAATGTGTGTGTGTGTGTGTGTGTGTGTGTGTGTGTGTGTGTGTGTGTGTGTGTGTGTGTGTGTGTGTGCTTCCGCGGCGCCGTGTAAGTGTTGAGGTGGTGGTGGAACGTTCCTTCGACCATCCTGTTATCTGTTTATGTTTAGTGTTTTGGCAGAGGTAAGCGAGACTTTTTACCCGACACTATCTCGCCCCTTTCTCTCTCTCTCTCTCTCTCTCTCTCTCTCTCTCTCTCTCTCTCTCTCTCTCTCTCTCCCCATGGTAAATAGCCTCAAAGCATTTTCCATATCGATACAAAACATCAACCTAATCTATAACCTCAAATGACACGAATAATCACTATGTCATAAATAATTACCTAATCAACTCCTAATTAAATGTTCTCCTACATCCCAAAAATAACCTAAACTCTTCCGCCTTCATTACAACGCCCCTAAGCAGAAGCATCGGCAGCCCTCCCAACGTCCAAACCCGACGGCTTGTTTATCCCTCGGCGGAACAAGCTGGGCCAGTGTAAATACAGCGGCCCCGTGACGTCAGGCGAGGAGGGCCGAGAGTGCCTGACGGAAGGAGGGAGGCTGGTGAAGGCGGCGGCACAGATCCTTCGCAACTCATTCTGGCTCGTCCTTCTCCTCCCCCTCCTCCTCCTCCTCTTTCTCTAATTTTCATCGTCATTTCCCTCCTTTCTTGCTTGCTTTCTTCTTCTTCTTCTTCCCCACGTTTTCTCTTTCTTTATCTCCCTCCTCCTCCTCCTCCTCCTCTTTCTCCTCCTCCTCCTTGTCCTCCTCCTCCTGCTCATCCAAACTAGCGTCAACAGGCTGATCGTATGCGCAACTTAGCCTTGAGTGTTCCTGGTGGTGTTGAAATGAGGAAAAGTGTTGCATAGAGAACAAGGGTGGACAAACTGAAGCGTGAAAGTATTGACGCTATTTTTTTTATTTCTTTTTATGGGGATAAATAGACTACCATTAATTTTTTCTCATCATCATTGGCCAACAGCCAAAACTGTTCTGGTCAGTTCCCAATAATTGGTAACCCATTTTGTTCTCAGCGTTTTGAGCTAAACCTCATTTATCCCAGTAACCTTGGCGCAATACCCCATGAGCCCATTTTTGGTTGAATAAAAAGATATTAAAAATTTCAAGCTACAGAAATATACATGTAAACAACTCTGCAACCAGAACAGTGGACATTAAAAGTGGTTATGAACTTGATTTTTGCGGTTGGAGAACCAATTACTCCTTTCATGCTGCAAGTCCACCAGCAGTGTCCCGCCCATGTGGCAACTGTGTGACAGCTGAATGCATCGCCTATGCGATACTTTTACTGGAACGTGCTCGTTATATCCCGTTAGTAGCACTGCATGCACCCTGCTTAATAGAAAAACAACAACTTCAGTAACATTCTAAACGGTAAACGTAGGTATTGCAAGGCATACACTGGAAGGTTAACTGCAATGGAATTGAAAACTTTATATGAAGGGAAAATAATACGTGTATGTATTATGCATAAATTATAAGTTATCATGAAAGGAAAACAAAAACAACAATAAAATAACGAACAAAAGAGTACTTAAGCAGATTTTATAACTCTAAGTATTGTCCTACTTTTCTTAGCAAATTATTTTCTATGACATCCATGGCTCGCAAAGCCTAGACGTGGTCCCAGAAACTATAAATCATATTCAAAATCTACAGGTTCACGATAGTTAGAATCACGCCAAAATATATCAAGACCCTAAAACTTTGTACATTTTATTAACCATTTTTTTCATTATTCACGGTGAACACGGCTGAGAGCACGGCGTGGCGAGCGGAAGCTGACCTCTGAACCTTAGCTGCCCAGAATACCTGAACGGATCTTGAATTGTACAAAATGCGAAAGGTTGACCGAGATCAGAGTTTGCGATGTGGCGGGGCGGGAAACACCAAGGCCTTGGACACACACACACACACACACACACACTTACATCTCTATAGGAAATTGTGTGGAAAGGTTTATCTAACATCATTTGCATCACACGTTGGAAGGATGTACTACGCAAGTTACCAACGAGTATGTGACGTAATGGCAGAGAGAGAGAGAGAGAGAGAGAGAGAGAGAGAGAGAGAGAGAGAGAGAGAGAGAGAGAGAGGGTGGATGGGTGGGTGGGTGGTGGGTGCATGGAGGCATATCTTGATAAAACCGCCCCGCCCTTTCTCCACAATCGCTCCCCTGCCCGTCTGAACTTTAAAGAGAAGCGTCTGCCGGGTGTGTGTGTATGTGTGTGTGTGGAGGGCGCGGCAACACCCAGCCAGCGCGGCGAGACGAGGCAATGCGAGGTGGGGGGAGTCACACCCTCAGGAGGATAAAAAGCTCCTGACCGCTCACTTCTCCAGAAGTATTTTAATCATCTTTGTTAAGCGGCATTCAAGAAAAGGAAATAACAACAGCAACAAGAACAGCAACAAAAAAATCTCATGCATGTAATATAAACCCATTGCCCTAAACGTTAGCTGACCTTGAGTAATATAACACACACACACACACACACACACACAAATAAAAAGAGGGAAGACGTTTCTCTGGGCGGTGGCTGAGTTGGCAGTTTTCCCGGGCACGACACGCACGCACGTAACACACTCACGAGCTCTCCTTGTGGACCATTACCGTGCCGGCGGCTGGGCAGGCGGGCAGACAGGCAGGCAGGTGGGCAGGGAGGCATACAGGTCGGGGTGAGGAAAAGACGGAGAGTCGCGGGAGTCACAGCTGAGAGGGACAAAAGTGTGATAGCAACAATTAACAGCGTGCGTATCGAACTGCAGTTATAAAATACGACTCTGTAAAGAATGGGAAAGGACGAAAGGAATGAAAAAAGAAGCGCCGAGAGAAGGATCTATAAGCGAATAAAGAAAGGAGTTGCAGCAGCTCACTCGGGCAGGCGTCAACCACCCCAGCAATTGTCCCGCCGATTTAACTTACAAGCCAGAGCATCCACCTCCTTTCTCTCTCTCTCTCTCTCTCTCTCTCTCTCTCTCTCTCTCTCTCTCTCTCTCTTCATTTCCGCCCAAGAGGGATAATCGGTCTTCCTGTAATTACGGTTTTTCCGGCCTAGACTCCGGCGGTCACAGGTAAAAGATTAAAAGTTATGGGAAACAGAGAGAGAGAGAGAGAGAGAGAGAGAGAGAGAGAGAGAGAGAGAGAGAGAGAGAGAATGTTCTGCCAGTGTAGCTTTTATTATATTATTAACCCAAACGCCGATTTCGAAACTTTACCAAAGTGAAATAATTTATTTTAAGCAACATCATTCTGTAGTGAGTACTCTCTCTCTCTCTCTCTCTCTCTCTCTCTCTCTCTTGCTCGCTCGCGCGCGTGACTGCGTGCGTGCGTGCAGGTGTGTGTGTGTGTGTGTGTGTGTGTGTGTGTGTGTTAGACCAACTGAGAGAGAGAGAGAGAGAGAGAGAGAGAGAGAGAGAGAGGGGTGGTGGTAGCGAGAAAAGAGAAATGGCAAAAGAATTACAATGATCAGCAATATTTTGAACAGTAATTGCCACGAAGAGCCACTAATTACAAGTGAGTTACAACCGTCACACCGCCTGAACACCTCTACTTCCCTCTTCCATGCACGCAGGCCACCTACACTTGCATATATATAAATACCACAACCACGCCCGTCTGTTACTTTCCCCAAACTTGTCACATCCTCACCCACGTCCCCGCACCCACGCACCGCTCCTCCCACAAAGGCTGACTGACGGCGGAGACAAAACCAGCGTCTCCTTCCTTTACTATTATCAACGGGTCATGTTAAATCACATACATACGAGTACACCCGAAGTAGGCAATGGTGCAATCGGAATAGCGGTCAAATTGTAGAAGAAAGCTGCCAATAATGTTATGTAGATGTTTCTGAATGTGTTGTGCTGGCATGTCGGACAACGGAGGGGCTTGTCCAGGGTCGTTCAGCAGCAGCCCCGCTCGCCCCCGCAGTCCCGTCAGGATGCGGGCCACTTCACTGGTGGTCTTGGTATGCTGAAAAATGTACAGCTGTGGATGCTCCGTCCACTTATGTTAATCTTATAGTGTATGTGTTTATCAAATAAACAAAAACATGCCCGCAAGTTTGTTAATTGAAATATATTTTTTAGGTTGTGTCCTTCATATCGGTGTTACTGCCCTCCAAAGCTCTGCGCCTTGAAGCCATTCCCAGGTTGGTCCATTTTTTCTTCAACAGCAAGTCTGCATCAAACATAAATGATAATCTTTTATGAACCTTGATTGATAACTATTGTTTCTCGAGGTGGTCGGTTTATCGTTTACCCACAGTCTCCCCGTATGGACACACACGTCTTCTATGGTCCCCAGAGTTGTGCATGGCAGGGGAGACGCAACTGGTCTCTCAACGACTGGCGCGGATGGCAGACTTCGACGAATGGTAAGTAAAAGTAAAACTGGGGGCATACGCCATAGCTGCCACACCATAGTGGCCCCGGTGCTCATTTCCGTTGCGGTGGGTAAGAACCCATTACCGCGGGTCACGGCAGATGTCATATCCGCGGTTACCATATCTATACCTTCCCCAGGTTTTCCAAGTTAGTTACCCATTTATCGGTTAGCCCGAAGTGGGGGATGAACAGCTACACGCCGACTGCCCGGACCAGGATTCAAACACTGGCCCGCGGACTCATAGCTAACCATGCTAACCAGTAACCACCATAATGTACGTGACTATGATATAGGAGAAATCACTTTATCATACTGGAGTCTAGAAACGAAATAATATAGCATAGTGATATCCCTTAGACACCTTGATTGAAACCCTGGTGAACACGCACTCATAAAATCATATTACCTATGCTAGAAAGTGTCAGCATTCACTAACTTAATTCTGCAAATAATTCTCACATTGGTTATTTCTCCTTTCAGGCACATCTCCGATCTCATATACCATCTCTGCTAAACAACAATGAACCCTATGAAGAACTTGTAACGACTGCAAAAGAAAATAGAGGAAATGATCAATTCCACAGAAAACCTCTGCAGAGGCCAAGAACAGACCCAACCCCACTCACACTTCCGGACATCATCCTGGGGCGCGTGGCCAGAAGGCTCGTGGCGCGGGTAAACCTTGAGGAGCTTGTGGCGACAGAGTGGCAAAGCTTTCTTATGGAACAGCTGCAACGTCGCGTCCTTGGTAATGCAGAGAGGCCGTCAATAACAGACTGGAATGGTGAATCCCGCCACCAAAAGATAAACAAACGGAAAGTCTTTTCGGGGACAACGCCTGAAATTCTGAACATTAGAGGCTTGAATCCCTCCCCAGTGTTTGGCGCTGGGGATCCAGAGCTGGAGGAGGAGGAAGGTAGAGGTTTGTGGTTGGAGGGGAGCACTGACACGAACAACTATGCACAACCGTCTCAGAGCGATATTAAGACGTTCAGCTTCCATAAATTCGTCCACAACAATCGACCAAGTCACTGGGAAGGAGGAGGAGTTACGTTGGCTCGGGGACTGGAATTCCTCACTGACATGGACAAGAGCCTCAAGGTGCCATCTGAACACCTAACGCTGCCGTCTCAGCACCCCAAGGATGACTCAGGTAACTGGGGCGACAGGACCTTCGTGGACACTGGCTTGAAGGAGGGGATAGAGGGCCAGCATCCACCCTTCGAGGTGCGACTTGGTTTTTCCGTTCCTGTCAACCAAACCTCATCCCTCAAGTTCCTTAATATCATGCAGCTAAACGACTATAGAGCCCCTCTCCTCGACACCCCCAAACCACTTGTCGAAACAGATCTAGAGACAGGCTTTGGGCCCGCGTCTTCCACCTCCCAGGTTAATCACTTCCCCGTAAACTCGCAACACGAAGTCACGGGTCACCCCTTACTAGACACAAGCACGATGTCACTGAGCGCAAACCCCACTGTTCAAAGTAATAACGAGAGTCCAGCCTCCTCCTCTGTCGGCTTTAACGAAGCCATGCACCAGTTACGTCAAACTTTCAGGATACAAACAGACAAGACCTTCAGCAGCGAAGCATCTCCCGACGTATCAAGCAAAAGCAACAAAAACTTTATTGGTCTTTCTCAGATCAAAGATGGTGGAGCCGAGACGGCCCATATTAATCCTAATTTATTTTCCTCGGTAAACACCGGTTCTGAACTAAATGAAGCCTTTGATGTTTCAACAGAGCATATGACTCCAGAATTTAAGCTCCGGCATCCCCCCATTCCATCGACATCCCTTACTGTACCGCCGATAGAGGAGAGAGCACATATCACTGAGCCACAGCACGGCATCAACCATTCACCGTCACATCCAGGCCAGTCCGAGAACAGAGGGGACCCTCACGAAGGCACACATATGAACAATCCTGGAGGGTCCAAACCAAGTTCGCATTTCTTTGCTACGAATACTCAAGACCCTAAAGTCGACTCCACCTCAAGTGCTGAAGTGAACAGCAACTGGAATAAAGACGAGGAAACTATCTTGTTTCTAAATCTCGGAAACACTATGCAGATCGAGGGAAACAGTGATGAGTATCGACTAGAGAGGGCGAAACAAGATCATAAACTTCATGATGCAATAACAACTGAGCATGGAGAAGTAACCTATCAGTCAAACGACGGGGAAGATCAGAGAAAAAATATACAGACTGAAGAAATTAAAAAGTTCAGAGGAGAAAATGGCCTGAACAGCAAGGAAAGCGAAGGTGCAGGAGGAGGCACACACACTTCACAGTTCAAAGAGATATACTTGGAGAACATTCCAGATGACTTGAGGTACTACACAATAAATAATGAGAAGATAACAGATCACCAACACGTCAGAGAGAGGAAGGGACCACTGTGGGGGTCTGGCATGGATACTGGCGACAAGGATATCATGGGAGGACACGAGATGGTAGGCTTTCATCGGAGAAAAGGAGAGTCAAGTGTTAGAAGGAACAACAATGACGTAGCAATGATGAAAGACTTTAAGCCCAGCCCGCAGGTGTGTGGAGAAAACCCGTCAGCAGCCATTCCTGTCGTGGTGGCTCCGAGGCTTCAGGAGGAACGCGAAAAGGAGGGTGGAAGATAAGCATAACATCGAAGACTCACTATCAGGAACCTGTGTGAGAACTGTGATAGCCTGACCTGACTTGTGAGGAGTGCCTGTGGGTGTTGGAAAAGGAGAACGAGTCATGATACGCACATACTAAAAAGGAAAGTAGTAATAATATGATTGATTGATTGATAGTTTTTTGTTGCAAGTAAACAACAAAGGAGAAGGGAGGATGGAAAACTCACAATCATAATCTTACGTAAGCACTGTGTTAGTCTCCCAGTACTGTGATAAATGAATGTAGTTGTGGGAGAAGAATGTCATGAAGTGTATCGAAAGGCAAGATGGAAATCACAGCATATGGAAGACCAGCTATCAATACCTTTGAAAATAGCGTTAGTCTCCAGCTGTGAAGAATGAGTGTTGGTGCGGGGAAGGTGAATGGCTTTAAAATGAGGCGCATATAGACCAGGAAGTTGGGAATCATGAAATAGTATGTGAGTGTGTGTGTGTGTGTGTGTGTGTGTGTGTGTGTGTGTGTGTGTGTGTTGCTATATAACATTAACACTTTCTGTACATGTAATCATAACCTTTTAATCCGTATGTCATGACTTGACAAACAAGCTTATTACACTGAATTCTTTTTACAACACTAAGACCAGTGGGAACAAATCTAACTGTCTGACTTTCAATAAAATATAGCGCAAGTAAACATTGTAATGATAGTAAGTAGGCTTTTTTGAAAAGCGCCATTATCATATTACTTTCCTAAAATAAAAGTTTGCAAATGCATTATTTCGCTATCCAAATCATACATATTCTTTCTCTATGGCAGTAAATAATTTAATATATATAATGAGTGGCAGTAGTAATAGTAGTAATAGTAGTCGTAGTAGTAGTAGTGGTAGTAGTAGTAGTAGTGGTAGTAGTAGTAGTAGTATGGCTTGATGTTTTTTTTTTTTTTTTTTTTACAGCAAAGGAGACGGCACAAGGGCAACAAAAAGAGTGTAGGAAAAAAGCCGGCTACTCACCGCTCCCACAACAGACAAAAGTAAAGAGTGGCCAAAAGAGAGGTCAATTTCGGGTGGAGAGGTGACTTGATACACT
This sequence comes from Eriocheir sinensis, assembly GCF_024679095.1. Taxonomy (NCBI): domain Eukaryota; kingdom Metazoa; phylum Arthropoda; class Malacostraca; order Decapoda; family Varunidae; genus Eriocheir; species Eriocheir sinensis. Next base: position 12,442,433 of record NC_066543.1, read on the forward strand.
CTTCTTGAAAGAGGTCAAGTCATAGGTAGGAGGAAATGCAGACGAAGGAAGGCTGTTCCAGAGTTTACCAGTGTAAGGGATTAAAGAGTGAAGATGCTGGTTAACTCTTGCATAAGGGGTTTGGACAATATAGGGATGAGCTAGAGTGGACAGTCGATTGCAGCGGGGCCACGGGAGAGGGGAGGCATGCAGTTAGCAAGTTCAGAAGAGCAGTCAGCGTGAAAATATCGATAGAAGATAGAAAGGGAGGCAACATGGCGGCGGAATTTAAGAGGTAGAAGACTATTAGTAAGAGAAGGAGAGTTGGTGAGTGTTGAGAAGGTCTTCTGTTGAAAGAAGTTGAATCATGCAGAATTATTAAAAATTGCAATATTTGTTTTTTGGGGGGCAAGTGACCAGGTGCCCCCCCTGGATCCACTATATACTTTCCTTGTCCGCTATGTTGCCTCTCATTCTATCTTATTTCTTCTATCAGTATTTCCCCAATGCAGGTACCTCAGGCTGGGGAAGACGGAAGTTAAACTGTGGCAATGTCGGACTTCACGCTGGCCCGTGTCCCGGGGTAATTCCCGGGGTTCTTCCTACCACGGGCTCAAATGGCTGATCACAGAGTTATAGAGTACTATAACTCTGTGAGGCCAATGCGACAAAGATGAACTCAGTAGCCACGTGCAGTTATAGCGTATGCACCCAACTTTACCTTTTACTTTTGTTGAATCCTCTAGCTACTATAGTAGGGAGTCTAGGCGGGCTCCTCAACTGGCGGCCCGCGGTCCGAATCCGAACTTTCTGAAACTCCCAGAGGTTGAAAAATATAGTTAAATAACATGGTCCTGGCGATGTATTCTTGCAAGTGTATTTCCTCGACTGACTGTAGGGCCTGCAGTCAGTCCAGGAAATATACACTTGCAAGCAAACATGGCCAGAACCTTCATGTTATTTAATTATATTTTTTCTACCCCTGAGCCTGGGGTCCAGTTACAACATTTATCCGGACCTCTGCATACATTTGAACTTGTCTAACTTGCCCTTTGCTTATAATAGTTGAGTAGTCCTGCTCCTAGTGATACTGAGACTGATAGGGATATATATGTGACGTACGTGCAAGGAACCTATAGCTATACCAGTGACACATATACCAAGACCGTCGATCCTCACTATAGGCCTACTGTTGGTGGGCTTGCATGTTCTCCCCGTTCACCCTAGCTACGCACTCTGCTTGTTGTAAAGTGAAAACGCCTCCATTTCATTCATTCCCCGGCTGACTCCTCCGGCCCTCAACCCTGACCTTGGCGTGTCTTATCTCCTGTCATCATTCAGCTGTCTCACTCTTTAACACTTGAAAAGCGTTACAATGACTGATGTAGCGGCGATGCGAGATAGACTACTCTAGGGTTATGGCTAGGATGTAATTCAGTAGATCAGCGTAGTAGGAGTAGTAAGAAAACCCTTCTTTTTATTGCTGTCATGTGCTTCTATGAGTGACAGTTCGTGTGCAAAATATGAATGGGCACCTCGGAGTCAGCTGATCCCGCGTAACAGCTAATGCTTACACAATCAAGTCGCTTCATAGGTATTTTACTTGTTAAGACATATCCCCAAAAACACTTCTTGTCATCGTTATTCATATGCAAGCAATATAAAAAGAGTGGCAGCTATGAGTGTAAAAGCGTAAGTGGCACCTCTGCGGGTCAGCTGATCTCGTGCACTCTTACACATTCAGTCACTGCAACGGTGCCTTACTCATCACCTTGGCTCACGCTGCAAAAAAGCCTTCATTAGCCGTGCAGCACAGTGAGCCGGGTAATTACACATGTCCTCAAAGACTGCTGGAACGAAGGAATGCGCTACAGTGACACCATGAGCACGTGGATCTAATAATAATGGAGGGATTTATCACGATGGCCTAAGGACTTGGGGGTTCCTCCTGCACCTGGCTGATTATTACTGATGTTGCCTATCCACGAGAGGTCACCATGTCCATCAACGCCCTGCCATTCGAGGTGAGTGTGAAGGGAAAGACTAATTAACTGCTTTGCTCACACTGGTCTGTCACGGCAGCTTGGGTACAAAATCGTGCAATTCACTACATCTATCACCAGAAAAACATGAACCACGTCAGAAAATCGTTGGTTGGGTGAAACCGTAAATTGTCCTCCTTTTTTGGCCCCTGAATGCAGTGCAGCAACAAATGACTTCCTGAAAATATAAGAGGGTTGAGGGGGGCAAAGCCCCCCTGTAAGGGGAGGTCATGGTGGGCAAAGTCCCCCATTAACTAGATCATGGGGGTGAAGCCCTTCCATCAAGTAGGTTATGCGATGGGGCTGGGTCCATTATGTGGTCCAGTGATAATGGGGGGCAGTGGTGGGCGCATGTCAGGCATTGAAAAGTCAATCATTTGGTGATTTCTAGAAAAAAAATTCTATCATAATAACAGTGAAGCAGTGTCTCAAAATTAGGAGGCTACCCTCTCTTCAATAATCACTGAAAGATTTTGGTATATCAGGATTATATCAGTGTAGGTATCAAAGTACCATGCACATTTTGCGGGTCAGCATCATATTTTCAGGAAGTCCTTTGTTGCTGCACTGCATTCAGGGGCCAAAAAAGGATCCATACTGTAAGTATTAACTTCGCAAGAGGTGGCTACCCTTTCGTCGATATTATCCGATCTTTCTACTACAGGCTGTCTGTACCCACGCATTATTATTCTGCCACACTCATTCACTGGACATATTCACCCATCCTCTCTTCCCCCATCCAAATCTTACTGTATCATGCCAATATTCTTGAGCAGATCATTATACCACCCCTTCCTTCCCTCCTCCTTTACCAGTTCCTGCCCATACCTTTCTTCCTCCTAATCTATGTCCTCCAGCAACTCATTTTCATACCTCAGCACACCACATCTTTTCAGGTGTTTCAAAAATAACTAAATTGTCTACCTTCCCTTCACGAATGATCTTAATTTTCTCTCTTCCATTCTTCCTCCATTATATTCACATTCACCCTTATAAGCTTCTCCCTCCTTCTCCACCTCCTCTTTTATGCAGAAATCAAAGCCTTTTCATATCAAATGGTGCCCTTCATGTTAGGGATCATTTTAAAATTAGGTCAATTTTGACCCCCTTCCCTTCTTGACATGCTTTGTAACACCAAATAGTATTTCCTATCATATCTTATACTCAAAACCTTTAATTATGTTATTTTTTGTAAACTAAAATGTAATAAAAGTCTATTGCAATATGTTTACTATCTTTTATGATTTTTAAGCACATCTCTCAAGAAACATGAGAAAACAATATCTGAAAGTTATGTAATACATGGCTGCACCCCTCCATCACACCCATAGCACTTCACCATACCCCCACCCTCCTTTAGGCATTGTATATTTTTTGAAGTGCCTCTTATGAAAATTAATTCTTGGAACATGTGAAAAATAAATGCACAACAGACAGGAAAAAATGATGTGGAACATCAACATTATTTGTTTGTCATTCTTATGAATCTCTAGACACTGGTCAACCTATTCTCATACCTGGGAGTGAGTGACCTGCTGGTGGTCTCCTGTGTGTCCCGGCTATGGAGGGAGGCGGCGTCCATCCTGCTGGCGGAGCGGGTCACCATCATGGTAACAGATGATGCCACGCCAGCAGTGGAAACCTTCCAGGACTCCACTGTCCCATATCGCAACTGGGTGTTCAAGGTTAGATAACTCATTAATTATTGTAATAAATTTCATTACACTAATACTGTACTGGCATATTTAATAACGGAAAGTGTAGTTTCATCAAAATTGGATGGCAGTGATTAAGGAATATGTATTAATAAATCATCACAGTGAACTATAATTCTTGGCTGTTGCTTGATATGTAACAACAGAGTTTTTGCCAAAAAGTCAATAATCTAAAGCTACACTCCATAGCATACCATTGTAGGAATATTGTGGAGCCATTTGCTGTTGAAACTGTTTGGGAGAAAAATTATTCATTCTGATTTATGGAACCATCATTCTGTAAGCACTGCAGGTTATGTTAGCCCTGTTTTGTTTGCTTTTTCAGATAATTTTATCTTATAATCAGTTTATACAATTAATCACCCACATAACAGATAGGAATACTTCTTGCCATGCACTTGATTTTACAAGTAAAATGAGTTTGGCACATATCTTAAAACAGTGGAATTTTATCTTAGATCTATACCTATATGTATTCACTCTTTAAGATATATACTTGTTTCTTGAATTCATTTACATTACTTTCAGGTAGACATACAACTCAAATAATTTTAATATATGTGTAGGTATATGAAACCATTTTATTATGAATATAAGTTATGACTTTTCATGAATGTTAGCATCTTGAGGTTATAGAGTTCATAATTTCACATACACTATCACAGTCAGGTGAGCAGGAAAGGGGTTGGCCACCCTCTAAGTTTCATGCAAGGTGTCATAATCCATATTTCATGACTTTTACTTGAGTAGCACAATACTTTTCATTTTGAACAAGGCCTTGCTTTTTCCAGGAGGTGGATCTGTGTGCGTGTGGGGTGTGGGGGGAGTGGTGGTTGAGGGTGGGCAGTGAGGTTCAGTCCCTTAGTCTCCACAGTACTGGCATGGGTCAGGCTGAGTTTACTAGGCTCCTGACGCCTTGCAAGAAACTCCGAGTCCTCAACCTTAATGGCTCACGAAGTCTCTTTCAGGAGGGTCAGTGTGTTTGTCGGCCACATGTTGTATTAATGTCCTCAGCATTGCACTTGTCTTCCTTAGATCACACATAGTTTACTCATATATTAAATTGCTAGGCTTCAGGATTTTACAAATGCATGCAACTATAAGTCCTTGATTTCACATGACATAATGGAAGGAAACAGATATCTCATTCTCTGGTGCTCTGAAACAAATGTGGAGGGAACAAGCTCCTCACATCTACTCTTTGGGGGTTTTCAATTTGACCCTTTCTGAGGAGCACTTTGCTGCCCTCTTGTCCTACTGTTGTCGGCTGCGCTCCCTCTACATTGGCTCCCGACACTTGTTCAGGTCGGGTAAGTTGGGTGGCATCAAGGACTCCCTCAGTAGTCCCAAGGGTTGACAGCTTGGGAAACAGTGGTTCAGATTTGAGAACTATTATTAAACAAGCTGTAGAGCACTTTTAATATGCATGCTTTACATAATTGTCCCTTCCTTTACTGCAAAGATGGGTATTAGTTACACATGCTAGCCCTTCTTATACTAACCTATGCCCTTTCTGGCCTGAATCCTCAAAAAGTCTTTGACCCAATGAAGTTCCTCCTATCATTCCTGCTCTGACATCATGCCTAGTCACACTATGTTGCCTAAAAAGACCTAGGACCCAATCAAGTTTCTCCTATCATTCTTACTCTGACATCATGCCTAGTCAAACTATTTCACCTCTGCCTTTCTACATCTATTTTTCCTTCCTGCTGTGAGTATACTTACCTACAACCTGTGCCTGAGAAAGGTGACCACTCTAACCTTTCAAAATTTCACTTTCTTCTCTAGTCTTTCTTAAGCTTTTTAAGCCACTATTAACAGGAAATTTCTTAAGCAGGTATCATCTTCCAATCTTCTGATCAACAGTACAAATTCCACAAAAGGCATTCTATTTTTTTATGATCTTCTTGCCTTCAAAACTGATTCCTCTTCATCCTCTTCTGGCAATCACCTTAGACCTTTGACAGAGTCTGGCCCACATCTCTGCTTTCTAAGATACCTCCTATGCATTCTATCCCCCTCTCTGTACTTTCATCTCCAGTTTTCTTTGAGGCTGATCTACTCCTGCTGTGGTAGAGGATCACTGTTTTACCCCTAAACCTATCAACAGTGGTGTTCTGCAGGGCTTTCTTGTATGTACCTCTGACTCTCTTCTTTTGTTCATGAATGATTTTTTTCCAAACAAACTGTTTTATCCACTCTTGTGCCAATGACCAAACAACTCAACATGTTTAAACAAGCATCCCACCCAAAGGGAAATATAGAACTGAATGCTAAACCTCTAATCTTGCTATTATATCAAAATGGGGTGGAGGGAAGTGCAGGAACAGTGCTTAGTAGTCTTTTTAAAATTTATAGTGCCCTTGAGATGCCTCCTTTACTGTCAAAAAAGTGTATTACTGGTATAATATAGCTTTCTTGTGAGTAGAGAGGGATTACTGTAATACAAATATATATATTCTCCACAACATCATCATCTCATTCATCTACCATTCCTTTCCCTTTTCTAGCCTTCTGTACCTTGTATAATAACCATATTTACTGTAGTGATGCTTTGCAGGAGGTTGACCTGACACTGAGAGGTCCCTTTGGTGAGCTATGGGAGAGGGCCTCAGGGGCTGTGCAGAGTCTGAGGCTCGGGGGTGTGGGGGTCAGCCCAAGGGACTTTGTGTGCTTGTTGCAACAGTGTAGTTCCCTAGAAGACCTTTGGCTAGATGACATGGCTCACCTCCTTATGCCAGGTATATCCTTGTATTCCTCACAGATTTGTTGCTTATTTTCACTTCAAGCTAAATACACCATGCCTGGATATTTGTAAATTTTCTGTGCATGGTAATTATAGTAATTCTTCATGATTCATAATTTCAAGGGTTTGCCTCTTTGGTCATTCTTGCAACTTTTTTCTCATTACTATATTCTACCTTGACCTGTTAACTGGCAATATAACTTTGAAGCACTATCAATAGTACATAATTTAGGCTATAATTTTAATTGTTGCTTGCATATTATATAATGATTATGTTGTTACTTGTCATTTTTTCTGAAAAATATATACTTTCTATGGTAAATGATGTTTTCAAGATATTTCAGGTACTCTGCTCAGCAACCCAGAAGACATCAAGGTGTTATCTGCCTCTCTACGCAAAGTGACTCGCCTTCACTTGGCTTGCTCCCGCTACCTTACTGACACTCTCTTCAGCCGCATCATCTCTGTGGTAGGTCCTCTCAGGAAACTCTCTCTGGCTGGTTGTCAGATCTCCTTCCATGAGGCCATTCACAAGAGATTTTACCCTGAAGATGGCAGGGTGACTATTTCAGATCATGTGCTCACCTTTAAGCAAATACTGAAATACATTGAGGAGAAAGCTACTACCTTGAAGGAGATCAGTCTTGGCCGCACGTTAGTTGACAGCGAGGGCATCTACCACCTCTCCAAAGTGCCGAAGCTTCAGCTGGAGTCGGTGCACTTGATGTCCTGTGACCAGATGACCAAGAGTGGGATCCAGCTCCTGTGTGAGAACCAGAAGACCATCACAGATTTAGATCTGAGCCTGTGTTCGCGTCTTACAGACTACGCCGTGCTGGCCATCTGTCAGCACCTGCCACACCTCAAGAAGTTAAACCTGAGAAGATGTCTAGGCATCACAGAGGTATTGGGCTGTTCATTGTTGCATGGGTTCTGAGTATGCATAAGAGTGGTAATGGTGGTGACATCTGTTTCTTACAAATGATATATATTTGAACTATAACTGGTGATGATGGATATTATTTCAATTATTCTATATATGTTTATCTGTTCTGACATCTCCTCCAAAGATTTCTGTCATTGTGGTGGTCGGGTTAGAGGAGTCTGTACTTTGGTGTGTCCAAGCTTCGTATCTGCTAAATAGACGGCTTCACCAAGGTGAGATTCATGGTGCCTTCCAGAGGAATTGATGTCATGTTCAATCATTTGCAGAATGGCATCAGAAACCTGAGTCAGTTGAAGTGTTTGGAGGAGCTCAATATTTCTCACTTGGAGTCTGTCGGCTCAGACAGTGTGGAAGAGGCAATAGGCAAGGAAGTGCGGCCCAGCCTGTACCTCCTTAACTTGGCATCATTGTCCCTTGAGTGGAGAGTGATTGCCAACCTGGCCACTGTGGCACCCAACCTGACACACCTTGATATTTCTATGTGTGTGTCAGGTGTGAATGACAGGAGTATACAGGTGAGTCACTGTGTTTTAATATGGTGTAGTTAAATCATATTTACGTAACAATGCAAAAGAGCTAAATTTCCATTTCCATTTTTACATTGTATTAATATTTTTTAAGTTTATTTCTGTTCATTATTTAATTGTGAGAGGGAGAAATGATAAAGAAAGTATATATTTTCATTGCAGGCTATATGTAAGTCATTGAAAAAGCTTCACATTCTCAACATGAATGGGTGCACTGTTGTGTCAGACATTGGCTTGGCTGGACATGGCCTTGGGCAAAATGACCCCTCAGCGCAGGGAACGGGTCTGTCTCTCGAGAGCCTTGGTCTTAGGGATCCAGGTAAACAGCCTTCTATTGTCCTGATATCTATGGGTGTCCTTAAGGATACTGATTTTCATACATGACATCTTCTCTTTCCTATTTTAATATGAGTATTATTTTTAAGACCTCCAGATTACTATTTTCATGTTGTGTTATGCATAATGCCTAATTATTTTGTGCCCTTACAACAGCAGCAGAGGTTGAATTGTATACCTTTACTTCCCCTATCATAATGGCTTAAAAGTAATGTGGTTGGTAATGTGAGGCATTAAATTAAAAAAAATTCCAATTTCAGATCCTCTTAAGATCACGTTGGGTTCAAGAGCAGAACAGACCATACGCCAGGAGGCTGAAGTTACCAAATATTTATGTGAAAATGTGCAGCAGATCGCTTCTTCTGAGTACGGCTTGTCAAGTCTCAAGGGTATGCTTCCTCATAAATTTAGCTGACAAGAAAAATAATTATTAACAACTTAATTTTTTATTCATAAGTAAGAACCATTTATTTTTAGGTATAGGTATTATCATAAATCTCAACAAAGGATGATTTGGAGACAGAACCTTATGAATGTAACTCGCTTCCTGTATACCACAACTAGGTAAATACACACACATACACAGAAATGCTCTGTAGTGTGGTGATTAATATGCTTGCCTCACTACTGAAAGGTCCCAGGTTTGATTCCTGGGTGAGTGGAGACAGATGGGCAGTCTCCTATAATCCATGCCCCTTGTCCACCCAACAGTGATTGGGCGCTGGATATCAGTCAAGGTTGTCTCCTGCCTCTCAGAGAGGATTGCATCTTGGCTTTGCCAACCTGGCTTGCTCAAGCCCAAAAGATTTTTTTTGCCAACAAGGAGCAGATACTGTCTCTTCTTGAGCAGGGGGATGGAGTGTGTGGTATGTTAGGTCCCAGCTGTGTTTATTGAGTGACTAATGAATGCCAAAGCTCTCTCCAGGAAGGTACGTGCTGCTGATCGTGAGTCCAACACATGATCAGACCATGAGTGAATTACACACACACACACACACACACACACACACACACACACACACACACACACACACACACACATGAGTGACAGACACAATACAGGAGAGGGATGGATGGGTGGATTGCGTGTACTTGGACCTGAAGAAGGCTTTTGACAAAGTTCCACATACAAGACTACTTTGGAAACTGGAAAATAAAGGAGGATTGAAAGGGAAAATGAAGAACTGGATGGAAAGTTACTTAAGGGGAAGAGAGATGAGAACAGTGGTAAACGACATGAAATCGGAATGGAGAATTGTAGATAGTGGATTGCCTCAAGGATCGGTATTGGCACCAATACTTTTCCTGGTATATATAAATGATGTGCCAGAGAAAATAAGCAGTTATATGAGCCTGTTTGCAGACAATGCAAAACTGCTGAGACATATAAAAAACAGTAAAGACTATGAAATTTTGCAAGAGGACCTGAATAAGATTTGGGACTGGAGTATGAAATGGGAGATGGAGTTCATTGTGAAGAAATGTCATAAATAATGGAAATGGGAAAGAGTGAAGGGAGATGAAAATGGACATATAGAATGGGAGATGGAGAAATATTAAAAAAAGTTCAAGAAGAGAGAGATCTGGGAGTGACAATACAGAATAATCAACAGCCTGAGAGTCATGTCAATAGGGCACTCGGTGATACATATAGAATGGTAAGAAATATAGGATTAGCATTTTACTACATGGATAAGGATATGATGAAAAAGATAATAACCACTATGATTAGACCAAAATTGGAATATGCAGAAACGGTGTGGTCTCCCCATAAGAAGAAACACCTAAAAAAAACTAGAAAGAATACAAAGGATGGCAACGAAAATGGTTCCAGAACTGGAGGGATTGTCATATGAAGAAAGGTTAAAGGAAATGGACCTACCAACACTGAAACAAAGAAGAGAAAAGGGAGACCTAATATAAATTTATAAATTATTGATTAAAATGGAAGAAGTAGACAATGAGGAGTTACTACTTAGAGAAGGAAGAAACGTCAGCAACACACGAGGGCACAGTAAAAAGTTGAGGAAAGGAAAATGCTTGAGAGACATGAAGAAATATAGCTTCCCGCAAAGAAATATAGAGGTTTGGAACAGACTAAGTGAGGATGTAGTATTGGCGAAGAGTGTGCACAACTTTAAGGAAAAGCTGGACAAATACAGATATGGAGACGGGAACACACGAGCATAAGCCCAGGCACTGTAAAACTACAACTAGGTAAATACAACTAGGTTAATACATGCACATGTACACAGAACTCTGCATTGCGGTACAGAGCTCTGTTATGTAGTGGTTAGTGCGCTTGCCTCACAACCAAGAGGTCCTGGTTTTGATTTCTGGGTGAAGTGGAGACGGATGGGCAGTTTCCTTAATCCCTGCCCCCAGTCCACCCAGCAGTGAATGGGTGCTGGGTGTTAGTTAGGAGTTATGTCCTGCTTCCTGTGTGTGTGTGGGTGTGGACCTGATCACACCACTTAATTTTCCACAGCATTACTAAGGTACAATAAATTCCAATGTGTTCCTCCCTCAGGATTGTGGAAGCTAAATCTGTGTGGATGTAAGAGGGTAACAAACATCACTTTGGTCCATGCTCTCAAGCTAAGGGAACTACGATACCTCGACCTCTCCTACTGCCAAGGGGTCAGTGTTTTTTCTTTAAAAATGCTTTTTTCCTTCATTCTTCATGTGTATCTAAGCAGACAACACAAAAATGTATACTATAGTGAAACTGCAGATTTTTTTTCTTCATAGACATACCATTATTATTTGTTGATTTATGTATTTCTTTTCATTTGTGTATATACCTTTTTATGTGAGGAAACTGGACCTTTGGATTAAGTACATGCCTCCACTACAGGTAGGGGAAGAGGGGCTGCAGGCTATGGCCCAAAACTGCCCCAGCCTTGAAGTGTTGATGCTGGCTGAGTGTGGCCAGACCAGTGATCAGGTGGTCCTTGTCATCGTTCACTTCCTCAAACGCATCAAGACATTAGACCTTCAGGTAAGATGGTAACACTAATGCTGCTGTCTATGATACATACAGCTATCATACTTTTTATTTGAACGCCATACAATCCAGCAAGGTGGATTAGCATTAAAGTGTTTTCTAAAGAATATGTGTAATCCATTTCTCTGTTCAAAGGAAAGGGCAGTACTTTGTAGTGCAGGAAGTACAGAGGCAGTGAAGCATTACTGATATAATTGATTTGGTAGGGACACATAGTGTTGTGTACCATCACCTACCATGGACTAAGTTTTGTGAAAAGAGTGATATATAAACTTTATAATATGATTCTTAGGTATATAAGAGTATGCAATGAAGCTTAGCCTGACTACACATTTTAGCTAATTCATCATGTTCTCAGAGCTGCACTAAGCTGACAGATGATGCGCTGGACAGCCTGAGTAGCTGCCTCACCTTACAATACCTGGATGTGAGTAATTGCTTCCGGATGAGCTTGGAGAAGGTGAGGGTGGTCCAGGCCAAGAATCCAAGGCTTTTCAACCTGCACTACCGGGGCATCAAGGAGAAGGACCTTGACAACTGTTTGGGTGAGCTGCCTCGCCTTCCAGCCCCACGCATCCCTCCACCTCCGCCTCTCTTCAAACTGAGAAAAAAGAGATTTCTGCGTAGATAGTGATGATTGTTGCTAGTGCTTTTGATTGTCTTTGCCCCTGACTTCTATGTAACACACTGGACAGTTAGTTCATTTTCACCCTTATACTGTGTCTATCCTTCCAGTATTGTGAGTGAGTGAGTGACAGTGGGAGCGGATGGATGTTCTGTTTGTGCACTCCTGAACTGCTGACTTGACAATGGCGAGCAGCAGGAGCAGGACTCTGAGAGACATGTGTTGCGTCTGTGAAGACTATTCAGGCGATAAGTGGATTGCATGCTGTTTGTGCCCTAAGTGGTGTCATGTGAAGTGTGCTCATCTGACAGGGGTCAAGCAGGATAATATACCCAAAATAAACTGGGTGTGTTCACCATGCTTACACAAGGCATCTTTAGCAACCAACATTGTGGCAAAATTGGATGAATTTAAGCAAGAATTATCTAAAAAAATATTAGTTATGAAAAATGAAGTTGAAACTCGGGCACTCAGTGTGAAAGAGAAATTGGGCGAGGTGGCGTATGTGCTTATCGAGGATTTTTATTGAGGCTAACATCATAATTGTTGACGGCCCCTGCGGAGCACTGTGCTGACAGTGGAGTGGGGCCTGAAACCTCATCAACGGTAAATGGTATTATTGCTTTACCCTTTCAGCAGTGGTAGTTGTGTGAGAGCTCTAATATCCCTACGCATTGTTACAGCTTTTTCTCAGGTCTCTAACTGTGAATCAGATATGTTAAAGGAGAGAGAAATATGCTAAAATTCTTGTGGCCATTTGTTTATATGATCAAAATGGTCAATACTGTCCAGTTTTTGTTGGGATTGTTGTCCGAATTAGTAGTATTTTTTTCCCTACAAACAATATACATATATATTTTAGCCAAGGACAATTCATGGTGCTGTATATTTGAAATCCAGACCTCGGACCTTAGATTGGCTGTGAGATTGATGAGTTTGATACGAGTTGTAAGATATTATTAAAAGCTATGAGAGAAGCTTCAAACCAAGAGATGTTGAAGTTAACCAAATACTGATTCATTGGGAGACCACCATTTGGTTGAATTGATAGAATAGATAAATTAACAAGAGATGTGAGGTATATAAACAGGAGAAATTATAGATTAAAATAAGTTTAGTAAAGAATTCCCCCCAATGTACCATATAGTTCTGCCAGGGTTACAAGACAGCACTACCTCTCTCATCAAGAAGCTACTGTTTGAGTTGGGAGTGAACTCCCAACCTCTTGATGGCAAGCCAAGCATCATACCCACTGAGGCACTTGGCCCCCAGATTTAGCTATGTTCACCCTCTTGAATGGAGCTCTGGATGAAATAGAGTATCAGAGATGTACATGAACAAATATATATCATAGTTGTAGTGGCGATCCTACGATCATGGCCAGTATTTGGAAGTAAGATAGTATTACTTGAATAATGTGTGTGGATACATGATTTTGTAATGTGGCCCATTTCAGTGGCCAGTCTTTCTTTCTCCAAGAACAACTTTTTCCTTTTTGTTTAGGCCTGACTCCTTGCCTTGCCTCTACAAGAAATTATAACAATGGCAGTACACTTGGACTAGTCCTTATTTCAAATTTAGTGTGGGCAGCTACTTCCCTCTTGCCCTCCTAGTTACAGGCCTGCTTAGGCATGATTATTTATAATTTATTTATTTAATTTTATCAGTAGCTGATGTATGAAAGCACCCTGACTAAATTACAGCAAAAGTACACACTGTATTGTCTGAATTCATGATAATTTGAAGTGTGAAAGGTTTGAAATATTGTGTACTATGCTTGAGCTGCTATACATATATTTTTTTTTTTCATGTCTTGAAGGACCAGAAAATGATGACCAAAAATTGGATGCCTCTGGAACACAAACATAATTTAAGTAAATAAGGAATGGAGTATTTATTTGTTATGAAATGGTTTGTTTGTTTCTCAGTGGAAACATCATTGATTTACTCTATTACTGAGGTTGCTAAGCAAGTTTTAATATGTTAGGAACAAATAAGACAAAGATTTTATTGATAATCTTAAATACTGTTCTAGGGAACAAAACCTTGCAGGTTACACTTAAGAACTTTCTAGTCTCTTTCTCGGAAACAAAAGGAGATATTCATACATTATCCTGATAACAAGAGAGTTTATATTATATATTACTAATATAGATAACAGTATACTGACATGATTAAATTTACAAAAAAATGTACTTCAATACTCATAAATAATATGCCAAACATGTGGCGCATGGCAACACAATATGAGAAGGGTTTCATGACTGACAAGATAGTTATAAGGAAATCAGCAGCAGTGCAATTTATCAGCAATGATAATTTATCTAGAGAAGCACAGCAGACTGAAGTTAGATGGAAGATGTGTGTAGGCAAAGAAATTATATGCTAAGAGTATGAAAAATGAAGTATCTTTGGTACCCTGGGAACAATATGTGACTGGGGAGCAAAAACAGGTAACTGAATCTGTTGTCCACTCCGTCAAGAAGGAACTTGGCCATTAGGAGACAAGTTAGCAGACACCAGCCATTAGGAAGCAGTGCCATTCAAAGCCACACCTGAATTTGACACTAGGAGGCAACTCCTTACAAAGAACTTCCATGGAATACAGAGCATGAGATGTATGTAGATAAAGTATGCAGAATATATCAATACCTCCTCATGATTTGATCTCAGGATTAAGCTTGGCAATTATTTTGTAATGAAACCAGTGATGGGTACATAGTGAAGTAGTCAACTGATTGTTACTTTCCTGCCAAATTTCCTGGGTAACCTATGCAATCCTGGTAACAAGATTAACTTTCTTACTTCTCTTTACTGCAGGAGTTCCCAACCTGCAGTGCCTACACCCCCATGTAGGGTGAGATGATATGCTTTGTACTACTTTCAAACATGATGCTGTTCAACCATTCAAAAGGCAGTTTTGTGGAGGGGGCTGTCTTAAAAAGAAAAAAGTATGTTGAGTTTAGATGTAAATATATTACATCATTGGAAAAAAATGAATGAAAAATTTTATCAAATTTTTTAAGTATGTTATGAGGAAAGTCATGATGAAACTTGAATATAATGAATTGCTTGTTGAGTAAAATAATAAAGAAGACTTGCTAAAATAAAATAAAAAAGTTCAGTTGATTATGTAAGATGTCATGTTTCAAAACTGTGTTGGTAACCGTAAATATTTTACTTGAAACTGCCATTTGAGATCAACAAATATCTTTTTTTATACATCCCCTCCAGTGTAAAGTCTAAATGTTTATGATGTGCCTGGGCTGTGGTCTATGAAATATCAATGTTGGTAATAGGAATGTGAGTAGTTAAAAATAATCTATATATAAAGAATAATAACGACAATGTGTATACATGGTAATTAGCCTGATTAATGTACAGAGAATAGTAATTCTAAAGGTTGGAATACAGAGTATTAGTATTACTTAAATTATTTGGGAAAAAATGTGAATGTATAGTAATTTGGGGAATTAAAATACAAAAGGTAAAAAAAATTGTTTATCATTGCAGGAAATAAACTGGTCTCCCTTTTGGAACTTATCCCCTTTTGATCTCTCTCTCTCTCTCTCTCTCTCTCTCTCTCTCTCTCTGGTTGTGGTTTTGTTTACAGGAGCTGCCCGTGTATGACGAGTGATCTCTTGCAGATTCCTTACGTTGCAATACTCTTATGCTCTTATGAGACAAAGAATGTTGGGATTTTACTAACAAAATTTCTTTATTTAATAATAAATTCAATAGTATCTACAAAACAGGTGAAATAAGATATTGAGTGTATTTTCGGTCTCAAGTGCGCTAAAGATATTGCTCTAGTAAAAGACTGGCAGCAGTGTGGGGAATAGAACGAAAAGAGGAAGGCGGGGATCACTTTGTTCAATAAAGTGATCCGTACCATCCAAGATAATATGGTTTAAGGCCTTAAAAACACAAAAACAGGTTACAATGGCGCACACACATTGCAGGAACAGCCTCCGCTAAAGAGTTCACCGGTCAGAGAGCCTCATTTCTGAGACTCGTGTTTACCTACAGCTTTTCAAAATAATGTTTCAAGCACCCACATGAAATCCTCCCCATTCTTTCTCAGTCGGACGTTGCCTCTGTATCGCCGCGACCTTTCTTTTTTTTTCATTGGGATGCAGATCCTTCGACGTATCCATAGATGTGCCTCAGGACACATGAATCTGGCTGCACCACGGCTGGCCAGTCACCTTAATCCTACAAGATGATATTCAGGTGAGGGCGGAACCCTCGATCACGAATCCTTCTTCCTTGACTATTTTCAACGGGCTGGGGCCAGATCAGGGTTAGCCGCTCCCTGCTGGCCCCTCGTAGGGTTGCAGAGGCCCTAGGGAAGGACTCACCAGATTCCAGGGTTATGCCACCCTAGGGAAGGTAATTAGTGAACATAAATATACTGGTTTTGCTTGTCACTCAATACACTGCTGCCCCGAGGGACCACTTTATCATCTGTGTGGCTGACGGGTGCACCGCCGAGCACCGCCTCCTTCGCCGGAGTAATCACGCAGGGGAGGAAGCCCGCCCACCGCCGCCCGACACCAGCATCAACATTCATGCCTTAATTCCTTGCATTGTGAATGGCCATTTTTATCATGCCGAAAACAGCGGTGCCGCCACTCGAATTACCCATCATAACCATGCAGGCGCCGGCCGGGCCAAGGCGCCCAGCCCTCGCCTCGTGAGTCTGCCAAGCGCTAACCCTGCGGTGGGGAAACGCAAGGCTGGAAACGCTGTGCTCCCCTCCGCTGGGTTACGCCTCTGTCGCCCGGCTATCGAGTTAATAGGCGCGTGCTACCTCAATTTCTGAATTTTCAAAAGCTATAGTTCAAGATCACGAGAGCTTGGGCTTTTCCGCGGCTTGGTATGGGCGTCCCCTTCACCTCCTCGCCATTCCTCCGCCTCGTCGCTCATGCAAGGGAAGGAACGACAGTTTTGGGGGAGGATATCACCGTGTGTGCTGGCTCTGACTCGCTGCTCTTTTCACGCCCCACGTTTTCCCTCCTTCCCACCACCCTGAGCCCTGCGGCGCCACGGGGAATATGAATTACTCGAGAAGCCACGCCGACCTTGGCGAAACGGACCATGATTTGTGTGAGGCGAGCGAAAAACAAGGGGAGCAGGAAGGCGATCTGTTAATTGCCAAGTCATACCATCTGAGAGCAAATTGAGCGTGTTATGCATCCTCCCTCCCTCCTTTTTCCCCTCCAGATGAAGAAACTCCACCTTCCCTGCCTCCCTCCATTCCTCCTCCTGCCCATCCTCCTTCTCCTCCTTCTCCACCTCCTCTTCCATTTCTCACGATAGGTATTTCCAAAGGCCACATCGAGTTCACAACTTCTCATCACCGTTTTTTGTATATTCATGATGCAGAGCCTCGTCAAACCAGTACTGCACTAACCGAATCTTTAATGAGGAAACTGAAAAGTGTCCAAAGAGGAGTGGAATGATCAACACAATAGGAATCATTAAAGTGGACAAGAAAAAAAAAAACCTGCAAATAGATAAGAGAAAAAAATAAATAGATGACACAATAAAGAGAATTAAAATCAAGAAATGGCAAAGTTCAGGACATAATTATTGATGGACAACAGGTGGAGTGGGAAATACCACAGTGGGAAATACATACAAGAGGACCCAAGTGAAAGTCATATTTCAGATGGTGTGGTGAAATTAAGAAGTATAGGGAATATTTACACCGAGACTTAAAATTCGAGGCACAGGACAAACCAATGGAAGGAAACGTTTGGAGAGACCTATGACATGCAGGAAAGCGGCACAGGGCAAGCCGGGTGATGATTTTTTCCCTTTAAAATAATGGAGACACTTCAAGGTCCGCTAATTCTACCACCATTTGGAGTGACAATTATCTAGAGTATAGCCAAATTTTATGTAATCCTCTAGAGTAATTGAATGTATAAATCAACAAATAGACAGGTAGACAGAGACAGACATGGGTAGAGAGATAGATAGAATGACAGATAGACAGATAAATAGATAGATACAAACTTTAGTAAATAGACATGTATGCAAAGATTGATACAAAACAAAAGTAAATATATCTGTCGAAGTTTGAATGCACACAGTTTATGGGAGTCCGTGCGGAAAGAGCATTAAAAAAAATAAATAGCTATCATTTTTCTTTTCGGTCTGACTGGACGAAAAAAAAAAAAATGGGAAACCGATAGATAAAAACTGGGAAACCAATCGCCAAAACGCCTAACAATACCTATAACCCTGATGGCCTTCCGCCCCACGTCACCGCCACCGCCACCACCATCACGCCGGAAGGACCATCACCTCCACCACCACCACCACCACCAACACCACTATTTCCCGTATAGCACCACCGTAACCTCCACTACCACTACCAATACTGTTATCCACCTACACCACCAACACTAACACCACTACCAACACCACTATTTCCCGTATAGCACCACCGTAACCTCCACTATCACTACCAATACCTTACCATCAACACCACCACCACTAACACCACTACCATCACCACCACTATCAACACCAACTCCGCTAACCAGGATCAGTATCATCACCACTATCCCCAGCATCACCACCACCATCTCCATCACACCAACACCCATTCAGTCACCGCCTCTACCCCCACCGTCATCACCATCGCCAACAAAGACAACAAAAGTTCACTATCATGACCACTATCACCACCACCACCATCATCCTTTCCATATCACCAACAGGCAGTCCTCCACCACCACCACAATACAAACATATCACCCCTACTCATCACCATTTCTTTAATTATAACACTGCCAACACTACCACCATCACCACTAACACCATCACCACCAACAAGAACAACAAAAAATCTAGCGCAGTTCCTCTCCACCACCCCTTACACCTTCCCCCCAACCACCACCCCCTCCACCACCACCACCACCCCAACTTTTCCTGTCTCAAGTAAGTCAATTAAGGAAGGAGCGAGCATTCAAATCTGCTTGCTAATTAATCTAGAAACTCATTAGAGACGCTAATTAATTCGTCTGTTAAGTCATTTAAAGCGCAGCGAGAGAGAAGGGCGGCAGCGGGGCGGGGCCAGAGGGGCGACGAGAATGCCTGGATGTGGAGGGATTTTCGCCTTTACGTGGGTGTTGAGGGTTGGCACTGTGTTGCTCCGGTGTCCTCAATTAAGAGCCTGTCACAATGGTACGGTTCTCAGGGGCTAAACTACCTATTATCATATTCAAGAGTATGTGTGTGTGTGTGTGTGTGTGTGAAGGAAGAGAGAGAGAGAGAGAGAGAGAGAGAGAGAGAGAGAGAGAGAGAGAGAGAGAGAGAGAGAGAGAGAGAGAGAGAGAGAGAAATATGGAGGTAAAGATAAACGTTTGGGGTGATATATATGCATTCAGTTTAATAACAATATATACCTCGCCATTTTTTATCTTCCTATCTATCTATCTATCTATCTATTTATATTCCCGTCAATCTATTTATCAATGTGTAAATGCAAGAGGAATAAAAAAAAGACAAAAAATATATCAGATCTCCATCTTTTTTTTAATTTTTTTTTTTTACTGGAGAGATGGAGAGAGAAGAGAAGGACGAAGAAGAGGAGGAAGAGGAGGAGACATGAGAGGTGTGAGGCGGAGGAGGAGGAGAAGCAGAGAGTCACTCCACAAGACAAGGAGAAGTAGTGTTGAAGGGAGAAGAGGAGGAGGAGGAGGAGGAGGAGGAGGAACGGACACGTCAGCGGAAGGAAGAATGAAGAGGACAGAATGGAGCATGAAAAGAGGAGAAAATCTGATGAATAAGTAAAAGAAAAAGAATTTGAGGAAAGGAGGAAATGAATGTTATAAGAGAGGGGCAGAGAAATGAGCGCAGACAAATAAAGAGGAAAAAGAAGGAAAAGAAAGAAAATATAGGAGTAAGATGGAAGGACTGAAGGAAGAAAGGAAGGAAGAAAGGAAGAACAGAATGAGAGGAAGGAAATTAATAAAAAAACAGGAATAGAAATAAGAAAACGAAAGAAAAAGAATAGAGGAAGTAATGAAATAGAGAATAAACGACGAGGAGATAGGAAAAAATAAAATAGAGAGAAAGAGAAAGGAGAAGCAAAAAATGAGGTAAAGAAAAAAAATGGAAGAACGGAGAGACGAATCGATGAATGAATGGATGGAACGGAAACGGAGAGAATAAAAAAAATAAATGAAAACGGAATGAAAAGCGAAGAGAGGAAGAGGGAGAAGAAGAAAGGGCCAGCCACTCTAATAATCACTCGCCTCCATCACAGCCACTCAGCGGGCGGGCATTCGCGACTCCATGAATATTCAGCATTCTAATTGGTCCTCATAAAGGGATCTCGATAATGCGCCAATCAGCAGCCTCCATTCAGATGACGCAAGCATACCCGACCGTGTTGACTGGCTGATAGAGGGGAAAAATAAGTAAAATTATATATGGCTCGCTTCCCACATTTACCACAAACTTGGAAATATATATAAAAGTCTCCCGTGGTTGTTGCATTAAACTACTTACTTACTTTTCGTCCCATAACAAAAGAAAAACCCGACTTTGTTTATATTTCACTCGGCGTATTGTCGTGAAAAAAAAAGAGAAAAGAGTAAAAAAAAAAAAAAAAAGGAATTGCTTTAAAATATTTTTCCCATCACAGTGAAAATGGATTCCGTCGGTTTAGGGAGAAAAAAGAAAAAAAAGAAAAACTGGACAACAAAACCAAAACAAATTCTCGCAATACCCGGCCCTCTAAAAAAAAAAGAGAAAAAAGAAAAAAAGGAAAGCCATTTTGCAGAATAAAACGTGGTAAAAAAACAAACGCACAGCGGCGGGCGAGCGAACGGGCGAACGGGCTGGTGAAGGCACAGAGAGAGAGAGAGAGAGAGAGAGAGAGAGAGAGAGAGAGAGAGATTGGGCGCTCGTCTCTGCAATATATACCACCACCAACCCACCCATCCAATCCCCCATCCTCCCACCCAGCGCCCCCATCCCTGACAGACCCCAATCCCCGTTCTCCCTTTCCACTAATCCACTCCCATTCATCCGCTGCCCATCCACAACAACCCTGGGCTATAAGCGACGTGAAGTGGAGGGCCGGCAGAGGGCGTGAGGGAGGACTGGCAATAAAGGATCCAATACGATAGACAAATGAATCAAAACAACGCAGATCACCAATGGTCGCCTGACAAATTGATCGCGTATTGTCGCCCGTATTGTTATTGGGAGCGGAAGGGAGGAAAGGGAGGGAGGAAGGGGGTGGAGGGGTGGTCGGGAAGGGAACAAGTGGGGGAGAATGATGGAGGAGAGAGAGAGAGAGAGAGAGAGAGAGAGAGAGAGAGAGAGAGAGAGAGAGAGAGAGAGAGAGAGAGAGAGAGAGAGAGAGAGAGAGAGAGAGAGAGACTACGTATATTCAAAGATAAAAAACAAACAAACAAACAGCCATCTAACTTAACTAAGAAACTGCCGTCAGCGTTTCCCTTCTTCACACAGAGTAATAAACAAACAAATAAAATATAAACAAATAGAAAAAGATAAACGTAAACGCATAAGAATTGGAGTAAAGTAAACCATTTAACAACATTCAAACAAAGAAAGGCAACAATTAAAATGCATAAATACGAATTAATAAGTTGATCACCACCCCCTCCAACAACAACAACAACAACAACTCAGGCTCTACAATACAACACACGTTCAAGCCAAATATACACTCGTCTACCCTCCATTTAGCTCCACTCCACTAATGGCCTTCACATACAGCCGTATATATACACTTTTTTCCCGTAGTCTCCCCCTACCTCCCACCCTCTCCTCCTGAACCCCTATGCCTGGCCCCCTCCAGCACACCCTCCCTCCCTCCTTCCCCCTCCTTGTAACCTTCGCACAGGCACAGAGTCAGGCCAACACAAAAGCCCTTCAGTAAAGTCCTCATAAAGTGTACTGGAATATAACAACAAAATTAACAGTATAAACGTCAGCAACAATAATAACAAAATAAAAACAAAAACAACAGGACAGAAGGAGTGCCAAAGAGCATTACTGACATTACCAAACAAGTCCGGTATTTTTTTTTATAAGAAATGTGATGTGACTGTACTGCTTGAAAGAGACGAGAGGAAAGGTTAATCAATTATAGTGTTAGGTAGGGTAATCTGCTACTCCTGTTGTTACTTATGCCACCACTACTACTACTACTACTACTACTACTACTACTACTACTACTGCTACTATTACTACTGGAATATGACTACCATCCGCTGACCTTTCAAGCCTCCGAAAAGAGAGATGAAGAAAATTGTCATAAGAAATCCATCACCGTCATCACCATCATCACCACCACCACCACTACAGCATCACCCCCAACAATACGAGTCCCCATTCCCATTCCTAAAGTTTTCCTCCCCACCCACGTCACATCAACAATCTTTACCCTTTTCCTCCTGCTCATCCCAACCCCCGCCCGCCCACTCCCGCCCACGCCACGTCCCCGTCAGCGGCAAGGAGGTGGCTGTGTCGTTGGAGGAGGTAGAGGTGTCAGAGGAAGAGGAGGAGGAGAAGGAGGAGGGTGAGGAGGAGGAAGGACAGGAGGAGGAGGGCAGGTTAGGGTGACACGACGGTAAATATGCAAAGCGGCAATTCGAACGAGCGCGGAAATTTAATAGAAGATTCGGCAGCGTGAAATTCCGACGATCAAACTTGTGAAATAGAGTTTGAAAAATCATTAAAGAGTTAGATGAGAAATGCGTCAAGTGGTCGGAGCGGGCCGGGCCTCCCTCCCGCCCTGCAGCACGGCCCTCGCAGCCCTGGCGCGGCACGGGCGGGGGAGCTCTGCGGCACCGCGTGGCCTGGCACTGTCTTGGTCCCGAGGGAGTGGCGTGGTGGCTGGCGGCAGATGTTTAGATTATGCTACGTGATGGCGTGATTGCTGACGAGGCGACGGTGAGACGACACACACACACACACACACACACACACACACACACACGATCAGAGGAAGTGATGGTTGCGTTGCGTCTATATTTTTCCTCACCAATCCCGCGATATATTTGAGTGCGAAATATTATATTCAAATGTACATTATTTCCCTTATTTATCTGTTCCTCGCGATAGACAACTAACTAACCGCTTACACCTCACTCTAGCACCTCACCCACCTCGCCCTACCCAACGAAACACAATAGGTAAAGTTCCACCTCGCTTTACTCAACAAAACACAACGCTGGTCGGCTTCCGTGTCTCGTTCCAACATTACGCCTCGCCGCCTCATTACAGCGTGGCGCGACACTCTCTGAAAAATAGTGGTTTAGTAAAGTCATAATTACGACACAGCTAATGGCCGTACCTGCTGCACGCGAGCGGCGGTGCGGTTTAGAATAACAGTTGGTGACTTTCATATTACTACAGCTTTTTTTCATCTGTTTCTCTTTAGGTGAGGGGAAAAAACGTTGATCTGTGGCTGATGAGGTTGGCGATAAAGATTAGTATATGTGCAACTGTTGGAGGAGGTAGGGGTGTCAGAGGAAGAGGAGGAGGAGGAGGAGGGGGAGGTTAGTGATCGTTATTAAGGTAGAATATAACAGTCATGAATTCTTGGGTGTCTGACTGCCCATTTACATTACCTAGTTTTTTTTTTTTATAGGATTTTACAGTAAAGGAAGCAGCTCAAGAGGAAAAATAAATGAGAAAAAAGCCCACTAACCATTGCCCTTATGCTAGATGCTAAATAGGAATAAAAGTGATACAGAGCTTTAACCAAACAGTGTTACCTTTTGTTAGTCTGTAGGAAACGGGTACGAACTTAAATCAAAGGGTTTCTAACATTACTTCGTTGCTTCTTACACGACATCACATCGACCCCCCGGCGCACTGTCCTGGCTAGTGCGTGTCAATCAAGGCGTTAGGTGCTTCGATTAATCTAGAACAAGAGCATTATGAGAAAGAGACGGCATCACTATTGCTTAAACTTTATCCGTATCAGGTGTAAGCTCAAGAATGGCTCTGTCGTAGGCTTTGAGGATTTACAGTGAAGCTCGTTACAGGCTGAGTGACCGTCTTGCGTGTGTGTGTGTGTGTGTGTGTGTGTGTGTGTGTGTGTGTGTGTGTGTGTGTGTGATGCGACCCATTATACTTAACGACCTTTCCTTCCTCTGAGTGTAATATTGTTTTCCTTCCGAGTCTGTGCGCCTCTTCCTCTCTCCTTCTCCATTATTATTATTATTATTATTATTATTATTATTATTATTATTATTATTATTATTATTATTATTATTATTATTGTTACTACTACTACTACTACTACTACTACTACTACTACTACTACTACTACTACCACTACCACTACTACTACTACTACTACTACTACTACTACCACCACTATTGCCGTCTCAGTATACACGGAATCCCATAAACTTCAAAATCCGGACAAAAAACTAATCTCATTTAACTCGGAAGAAAGATAAAGCACTGCGTTTTAACACTGCATTATTTCACCTCGGCGAAACACTTTTCTCGTGACTAAATTTGTGCGTAGTTGTAAGGGTTTATTTCGGCATTTATTTACGTATTTATTTGTTCAGTTATATTTTGTTACTTACATGATTACATACCTGGCAGCCCTTTTCATCCTCCTCACCAGCAACAATCATTTGCCTCCATCACACTACCACAGTAACCACAACCACTGCAACCATCACCATCATCACTATCATCTCTACCTCTACCATTTCATCATCACTATGGGGAAGGCGGTGGCAGAGTGGTCAGCGTGCGGGCGTGGCGAGTCAGAGGACCAAGTTTCGAGTCCCACTGATACACGCTGGCAATTTTCAACCACATGCTGCCCAGGTCTTCAATCAACCCTAACTGCAGCGACTTCGTTCAAGTGGAGCACCGGGGGACAGCATGGACCAAGCAATAGTCATACTTCACGGCAGCTCTATAAATTAAATTCGCCTGCGCCAGTAACGGGCTGGGGTTGCCCAAGAGGCCCCTCAAGACAACCTACCGGCGCTTTAGGCAGCACTTATAATAAACATCAACTCTACCACTAAATCTTCTATTACAGTGATCACCACCACCATCACCACCACAACCACCACCCCCATCATGATCATCTCAATTACAACCATCTTTTATTTTCACCACCACCTCCACCACCACTCACCAGTCTCTACCACCATCACCACCACCACCAGTCTCTACCACCACCACCACCACCACCACTCACCAGTCTCTACCACCACCACCACTCACCAGTCTCTACCACCACCACCACCACCACCACCACCAGTCTCTACCACCACCACCACCACCACTCACCAGTCTCTACCACCACCACCACCACCACCACCACCAGTCTCTACCACCACCACCCCCACCACCAGTCTCCACCACCACCACCACCACCACCAGTCCCCACCACCACCACCACCACCACCACCAGTCTCCACCACCACCACCACCACCACCACCAGTCTCTACACCACCACCACCACCACCACCACCACCAGTCTCTACCACCACCACCACCACCAGTCTCACCACCACCACCACCACCACCACCACCACCAGTCTCCACCACCACCACCACCACCACCACCACCAGTCTCCACCACCACCACCACCAGTCTCTACCACCACCACCACCACCACCCACACGTCTCTACCTCCACCACCACCACCACCACCACCACCACTCACCAGTCTCTACCACCACCACCACCACCACTCTAACCACCACCACCACCACCACCACTCACCAGTCTCTACCACCACCACCACCACCACTCACCAGTCTCTACCACCACCACCACCACCACCACTCACCAGTCTCTACCACCACCACCACCACCACCACTCACCAGTCTCTACCACCACCACCACCACCACCACTCACCAGTCTCTACCACCACCACCACCACCACTCACCAGTCTCTACCACCACCACCACCACCACCACCACCAGTCTCTACCACCACCACCACCACCACCACTCACCAGTCTCTACCACCACCACCACCCCCACTCTAACCATCACCACCACCACCACTCACCAGTCTCTACCACCACCACCACCACTCTAACCACCACCACCACCGCCACTCCTATCATCGCAATTTTCGCCTCAACGCAACACAAAACGGAGTAAGACAAAGGCGCAAAATGAATTCCCGAGCGAGTGAAAATAAAAATGAATAAATTAATTACGTGATAAATAAATAAATAATAAACTGGCTGAATACATATAATATACATATACATGATACATCAGCCTCCGGGAACACGATAACAAACAAAACAAACAACACACACAAAAAAAAGATGGAGAAAAAATAGTGTATTGTTCTATTATCATTATTGTTATTATTATTGTTGTTGTTGTTGTTGTTGTTGTTGTTGTTGTTGTTGTTGTTGTTGTTGTTGTTACCGCCACTTCTGCCACTACCAATACTATTCGTCCGTCTACAAACACATACATACATACATACATACATACATACACATATACATATACATAACATACGAGAAAGTAGATTCGCATATTTAGGTGAACAATACAATTTACAATGAAACTTGCCTCCCTCCCTCCCTCCCCCTCTCCCTCTTGCTTCTTCTTCCTTCCCTCCCTCCAACCCCCTCCCCTGCCATTCTTCCTCCCCTCCCCTCCCCCTCCCCCCCTCTTCTCCCCGCCGCCGCAGATAATAAGCTGCCGCTGTTCATCGTAATATATTCATGAAACAACCTAATTTTCTCTCCTAACATGAATAATTATCATCAAGTAAGCTAAGTCAAAGAGGACGGCGAGGAGAGAGAGAGAGAGAGAGAGAGAGAGAGAGAGAGAGAGAGAGAGAGAGAGAGAGAGAGAATGTATGATAGCCTACTAACTAAATAAATATAATAAGTAACGCAAAGTCAAAAGAAAAGACGAAGAAAATGGGAAAACATGTAAATAAAATAAAAATAAAAGTATTTATCAACCTGCGTAATACCACCAGTCGCTCTTCCCTTCCTTCTCCCTATTCCTCCTTTCTTCCTCTATTCTTTCCTCCCTTCCTTCCTTCCTTCCGCCAAGAGCTTAATAGAGGATAACACAACGTCGCCTAATCCTCTCTCTCTCTCTCTCTCTCTCTCTCTCTCTCTCTCTCTCTCTCTCTCTCTCTCTCTCTCTCTCTCGCTCCTTCCACTCGGCGCCCATCAAATAATATCGCAGGATTATACCTTGATATTTCCTGATCACCTCTTATTGGACTCACCGCCCCTGCCAGACACCGCGGCCAGAAACACGATGTATCCACCCTTTTCACCCTCGCCCCGCACCTACCCCGCAGTCTCGAGCACGGAAGGTGACGGGAAAAACCTCCGCCGACACGTGAGGTGCGGCGGCGACTCGATGGAGGAGGCGGAAAGGCTGCAAAAGAGGGAAATAAAGGAAAAGGGCGACCGCGCGCTGGCAACGGCCGGCGTATTGGTCCATGTATGTAAACTGTGCACCGCCTGTTCGCACCTCGCTTTGGTGGGATGGATATATTCGCGTGCTGGCCTCTCCCTGCACCCTGACCTCTCCTCTACCTCTCCTACACCTCTCTGAACCCTAAACTAACCCTCCGTCTCCCTCCCGTACTCTACATCCTACCGGGTCCACTTTTAGCGGCCCTGGGAGCAAATAAGTGTTGGTGGCACGCTAAAATAAGCCGAGGCGGGGACGGACAAGTTTAGGAAAGTTATTAATTTGAGAATAGTCCAAGTTTTGATCCGAAAATCAATTATATGAAGATGACAGACACAGATGGTCCGGGTTAAAAGCAGACGAAGGAGAAACACACATGATCACGGACGAAAAGACGAGACAACGAGGCGAAGACTGACAAAAACGTGTTCTAGGCGTAATAGCTGCGACGAGAGAGAGAGAGAGAGAGAGAGAGAGAGAGAGAGAGAGAGAGAGAGAGAGCAATCATTAACATACAAAAAAAAATCTACGGGGAAAGTAATGCAGATAAAGGAAATATCATTGTATCTCTGACTTTCAAATATAAAGGAGAAAAAATATATTACTAATCAATAAGGTAAGTAATATCTACAACCATTTAGCTTTAGCATAATCGCCAACTCCATTATCATCATCATTAGCATCAGCATCTCCAGCCGTCACAAGTCCACTGCAGGTCTAAATCTTTCCCATCGTTCTTATCTCTCTCTCTGATGGTGGCGTATACTCCATCCTGCCCCGGCAAAGGCTCTAATTCCATCTCTCCGCCTGGCCCTGTGTCTGCTCTGACTTCCACAATTAGTGGGTTGTCACTCTCTTGCTTAGGTTGTCCATCCGTTATCAGTTCTACGCATAACGACCTGACCAAGTCCATTTCCATTTCTTAATTGTCATGAAGTATTTTCAACCTTTGTCTGCTCCCTAACCCTTGATGGCCGCTTCCTCTCTCCGTGTTATACTCAGTTTTTTTCCTCTCTGTTCGTCTTTGTACGCTTCTTAGTTTTCTCTCTAAATCTTTTGCGAGGCGCCAAGTTTCTAAACCACATGTCAGGACTGGCTGAATGCATTGCCTGTGCACCATTCTCTGCAGGACGGCGGGAGGTTTCTATTCATGACGTGAAGTTTTTACCAGAAGCGCTTCATCTCATTCAGCTTTCCTGATTCCTTTTCCGTGGGTTGAACATAAGAACATAAGAACATAAGGAGTCTGCAAGAAGCCGGTTGGCCTATACATGGCAGCTCCTGTACACTCAACCCCACCTTACCTCACCATCCATGGCTTTATCTAACCTCTTCTTGAATGTATCTATGGTATTGGCACCCACAACATGGCTCCCAAGCCACTTCCATTCGTCCACCACTCTATTGGTGAACCAATTCTTGCCTATGTCTTTGTTGAATCTAAATTGGTCTAACTTAAAACCATTGCCACGCGTCCTATATCTGGCTCTTTTACTCTCAAAATCTTATTGACATCCCCTTTATTAAAGCCCTTCATCCATTTATAGACTTCGATCAAGTCTCCTCGCAACCTTCGCCTTCCTAGAGAGTGTAGATTTAAATGCTTCAGCCTGTCTTCATAAGGCAAGTTTCTCACCCCCTGAATCATCTTTGTCATCCTCCTCTGCACAGATTCTAACATCTTGATATCCATTCTATAGTAGGGGGACCAGAACTGAACTGCATAATCGAGATGAGGTCTAACTAGTGCTAAGTAAAGTTTGAGGATGACTTCAGCGCTCCTATTGCTTATGCTCCTTGAGATGAAACCCAGTACTCTGTTGGCCCGATTTTTAGCCTGAATGCATTGAGCCCTAGGACGGAGGTCAGCGCTCACTAGGACTTCTAAGTCTATCTCACGCCTAGACCTGCTTAGAGGAGTGTCACTTAAGGTAGATTTTCTTCTTTCTCTGTCACTAAAACTTCATTCGTTTTATTGCCGGGCAGAATCTCCACTGTTTTCTCTGTTCGTTCTAGTACCAGAGGTCCATCGCTATTTACTGTAGCATTCCTACTCTCCACAGATGTCATCGTAATGCTTTCCTGTGAAGGTAGTTTTTCTTCCTTCTCTGTCACTAAAACTTCATTCGTCTTATTGCCGGGCAGAATCTCCGTTGTTTTCTCTATTCGTTCTACTTTCTGAGGCCCGTCGCTATTTTCTGTAACATTCTTACTTTCCACAGATGTCTCCTTAATGGTTTCCTATGAAGGTAGTTTTTCTTCTTTCTCTGTCACTAAAACTTCATTCGTCTTATTGCCGGGCAGAATCTCCGTCGTTTTCTCTGTTCGTTCTACTTTCTGAGGCCCATCGCTATTTTCTGTAACATTCTTACTTTCCACAGATGTCTTCTTAATGGTTTCTTGTGAAGGTGTTTTTTCTTCTTTCTCTGTTACAACAATTTCATTCGTTTTATTGCCGGGCAGAATCTCCACTGTTTTCTCTGTTCGTTCTAGTACCAGAGGTTCATCGCCCTTTTCTGTAGCATTCATCGTATTGCTTTCCTGTGAAGGTAGTTTTTCTTCCTTCTCTGTCACTAAAACTTCATTCGTCTTATTGCCGGGCAGAATCTCCGTTGTTTTCTCTGTTCGTTCTACTTTCTGAGGCCCGTCGCTATTTTCTGTAGCATCCATCGTAATGCTTTCCTGTGAAGGCAGTTTTTCTGCTTTCTCTGTCACTAACATTTCATTCGTCTTATTGCCGGGAAGAATCTCAATGGTTTTCTCTGTCCGTTCTACTTTCTGAGGTCCATCGCACTCATCCGTATCATTCCTACTCTCCACACATGTTTCCCTAATAGTTTCCTCTAAAGGTAGTTTTTCTTCTTTCTCTGTTGCTAATATTTCATTCGTTTTATTGCCGGGAAGAATCTCAATGGTTTTCTCTGTTCGTTCTACTTTCAGAGATCCATTGCCCTTCTCTGCAAAATTCTTACTCTCCACAAATATCTCCTTGATGGTTTCCTGTGAAGGTAGTTTTTCTTCTTTCTCCGATACGAAAACTTCATTCGTTTTATTGCCAGGCAGAATCTCCACTGTTTTTTCTGTACGTTCTACCTTCTGAGGCCTGTTGCTATTTTTTGTAACATTTTTACTTTCCACAGATGTCTCCATAATGGTTTCCTGTGAAGGTAGTTTTTCTTCTTTCTCTGTCACTAAAACTTCATTCGTTTTATTGCCGGGCAAAATCTCCACTGTTTTCTCTGTTCGTTCTACTTTCTGAGGTCTGTCGCTCTTTCCTGAGGCACTAAATGTAGTTTCTGTTTTGTTTCTACCTTGTTCATCCGCCCCTACCTTTGGAACAAGAAGAGCTGCGGCTTTATCGTCCTTCGGCTTTTCTTCAGTGGCATTGGTAAGGGGCTGTATTGTTGCTTCCTTCTTTGTAACAACTTCCTCGTGTATTTCATTACCCTCTTCGTCCGTGATCTTTTTCACGTCCACCGTCTGTGTTAGGGACCCGTTGTGTGGAGTGTTTTGCGTCAGAGTTTCGGTCTCTGTGACAGATTTTTCGCCACTTTCTTTACCTTCCTCATCAATAACAACCTGTGTTTCCGTAGTCTTTGATACATTTCCGTGGGGCTTTACGTCAGTTTCTGTAGTCTTTTCAACGACTGTCTTGTTGCCGGTTACATGCCCCGTTTCATCTGTATCATCAAAGACTTTCCTTTCCACGGTCTTCATGGTGTCATTAGGGCCATTTTCCACCTCTTCGTCACCTTTTCCCCAAGGCTCCTCGGCGGCCTTTTCCAGGCCAGTGGAGGCCGCCTACAAGGATGCTTAACGTTACTCCACTATTTACGATAACACGAAATTAACAGCATAAATACAGAGAATAACGTTAGGGAGATTTGAGATGTCTGTAAACGCCATTAAAAAGACTAACACGAAAACAAAGACAACACAGCAGATTAGCAGACTCTTGAACAGCATAAAAATAAGAAAATAACGTTAGAGAGATTCGAGATGCCTAGAGGGATGTTTGCACTAATTGATTGTCCAAGATATATTTATTCCTCTACTCTATCGTATTTCGTTTTTAATTAGTACGTTAATTGTCTTGCCAACTGGTTATTAAACATTACCTTTGATTTCTTCATATCAAAAGATTGATATGAATCGCCAATCCCTGACACGAGTAATTAATCATTTTAACATTGGCAACGCCATGGGTTGGTACAACACTAGACTGTTGCTCTTCTCTGCATTATTATTATTATTATTATTATTATTATTATTATTATTATTATTATTATTATTATTATTATTAGTTACTATCCTTGCATGTCAGAGCCGGAATTCATTACATTTCACCATTAGCATTATTGTTATCGTTATATATATCATCATTACCTACGCTCGCTGCAGACCCGAGGTTGAAGTCAACAAGTAGAACAAGTAGAAGTGAGGCTGTCACAACAACGTCAGACGAGCATGTAGCTGCTTCCTGGGCCGTGCCGGGCCGCCTCGACAAGCCTTCAATCGCAAACACAACATTATGTCTTGGCTGACAGCGGCGAGGCTCGAGTCTTAACGTCTGTGCTGCCAAGACTATACTCGTCTGTTAAATCCTTGTGCCATGATAGCCTCATCAACTGTTCAGTATATCATGAATATACAAACTATGCCAGGAAATGAAAAGATAAGTTAGGGAGAAAAATCAAAACATAAGGTATATGTGAAACAAAGAAAAATAAACGTTAAAGGCTATAAGATAAAAATAAAAGTTACTTATGCCACATGGAAGGAGAAAACATGCTGTGAATTAACAAAGATGAACTATTATCAAATAAAGAGAGATAAACTACTCAGAAAATGAAGGACTGTGAAGTACAGAGAAAATTATAGAGCTAAGTGATGCGTTGAAGTCATAGGAGCTAAAATATGCAGCAAAAAAGGAAATACAAACGAGAAAATGGAATTAAGAAGGAAAAAAAAACATGTAGAAAATATGGAAATACAAATAGCAAAGGAAAAAAGGAATCAATCATTCATGAAAAAGTAACGAAAATTTCTTGTCGTTGATCACATTGTTTTATTTCTCAAAGGATAATATTTTCCCAGTTAACGAGTACAGTAATTGGTGTTAAGTGTTTAGCCAGCCACTTGAACTCTCATATCAACCGCCATATATTCCAAGACCTCTTGATTAAATCCGATTAAATCTAATTAATTAACGACCAGTCCTTTGTATTCTGATGACAATTTAATTACCGATTACTAACATAACATTCCCACCACTCACGGATCCACTTCTCACTTAATTAGAAACCTTCTCTCCTCCCTGACACCTTTTTAACGTAAATACTCGTTAATCACAATACAATTAACATCAGCTGTCTCTTTCGTCGGCCAATACCATAACCATATATCAGATAACATCATAATCTACACAAGTGGACAGACACCTTAAACAATGGCATCTAAGCCGATATAGGAGGATTTTCTTTATAACTTCATGTTCGTAAATCAAATATAATTAACAAGTATTTCTATTTCTTTCATGTGGGCTATCCGTGTCTATCCCTAACATCACTACCGCCACAATGAGACCCACACCTCACACAATCGCATATGAAATTGATTTCTATACAATACTTCAGCTACATGCATCAGCTATTTACATTACCTAACTTATCCTGGCCTTTAAAGTAACAAAATCGCTATCACAACCACCACCGCAGATGCCTCAAACACAACCACTCAAACTGACCTCTTTATATTTACAACTAACTTCGCCTTTTTCCTTCACCAGCATGGCCTTTCTGCGTCCCGGCCTAACACTACTACCACCAACACCACCACGACCACAAAAAAACAGGCGCCGCTAACACAACCACCTGTAAATAACCACTTAATACGCTGTGTGCCGCCCCTCGCCCGCACAGCCTCCGCCGCAGCCTCGTCTCACCTCGCAGAAAAACAACATTATCTTCCAAGCGTTGCCTCGTCCAGCCCCAATGACGCTAAGTGGTGGCCGGGGTGCTGGGCTAAAAAGGGGAGAGCCAGAAAACTTGCATAGCTCTCTTCTTCCTCACTCTCCTCCTCCTCCTCCTCCTCCTCCTCCTCCTCCTCCTGCTCTTCCACCTCCTCCCATAAGATTAATTGGGGTTAATGTGGGACTATTTGCTGTTTTGAGAGTCCGATGGAAAGGCAAACTGGCGGCATAAGGCCCACCGACGTCCGACTTCGGCTACATCGCTCCATGACAGCCTGGAGAGCAACACGGCCCACTGGTTACATTTCTCTCCTACGAAACTCAAAATGACACTTAAGATAATGACTAAAAACCGACAGTCAGTTCCAGAATCGCTGCGAGCGGCTAGATTCATTAAACTACTCATTTGGTTCCTGGAAAGAGGCAGCGGGAGGGCGTGAGGGCAGGAAGGAGGGAAGGCCAGGTGACATGGACGCGTTCGGACAGGGCCAAATGTCAACACGGCGGCCCGGTGAGGGAACCAAAAGCGAAAGAAATTTGAGACGTTTCGGACGGGAAATTGTGGCGGGAAATTGTTTCACTCACTCGCTGCGTATGTAGATGAGGGGCGTCGAGTGTTAGGTGTCACTCGGCGAGGGGCTGCGGGACGGCCCGGCGGAGTGGGCCATAAAAAGACGTATTTACCGCGGCGCCGTGTGAGCATTAAGATGGTGGTACCTCCCTCCCGTGCCCCTCCTATGCCTCCTACACCCCCAACACCCCTCCTCTACCCCGGTACACCCGTCCTACCCACCTCCCCAACCCCCAGAAAAAAGACACACAAAAGGATTTACCATTATAGAGGTTTCCAGACTGCAGAGGGTGTGTGTGTGTGTGTGTGTGGTGTGTGTGTGTGTGTGTGTGTGTGAGAGAGAGAGAGAGAGAGAGAGAGAGAGAGAGAGAGAGAGAGAGAGAGAGAGAGAGAGAGAGAGTATATATACGTGTAGAGCACATGTTCGTCTGTCTCCAAGTATGACTTCTATTAATATGTCTCTCTCTCTCTCTCTCTCTCTCTTGATATATTCACGACAGTAACACAGTAACAACTCAAAATGAACAGCACTACCCTAACTACAGGATCGTACCTCATCACTCCTCATCCCTCCTCCAACACCTCCTCCCCCCCCCCCCCAAAAAAAAAAAAAAAAAAAGAGGATGGGAAGAGAAAGAAGAAATGATGAATGAAGTGAAGTATTAAACAGTGCAATATAAACTACACTAACTACACGAGCCAGCCCCATCACTCCCCATCCTTCCTCATCCTCTGACACCCCTTTCCCCCCTAAAAAAAAGGATGGGAAGAGAAAGAAGAAACGTCGAATCAAATAAAATGTTAAACAGCGTAATACCAGGGAAATAATAGAAATGTCCAGCGAAAATGGCGTAAATTATTGCGTTGCAGACTGGTTTTATATTTTCTTCTTGTAATTTCCCTTTCTCTTACCCATTCCTCTCCTCCCATTGCTCCTCTTTCCTTATCTTTCCTTACCTATTCACCTATCAACCTCTCTCTCTCTCTCTCTCTCTCTCTCTCTCTCTCTCTCTCTCTCTCTCTCTCTCTCTCTCTCTCTCTCTCTCTCTCTCTCTCACTTCCTCTCATCCTCTTTACTACTCTTATCCTTATACCATCACCTCCTCCTCCTCCTCCTCCTCCTCTTCCTCCTCCTCCTCCTCCTCCTCCTCCTCCTCCTCCTCGCCAAGTGCCTCTACAGCCTTTGCGGGATAAGGCAAGAGAAAAAAATGTTTGCCTGCTTTATGCGTAGTCATGAGGCTCCGTTTACAGTGTGTGTGTGTGTGTGTGTGTGTGTGAGTTGCTTATTTGTTTCGTTCTGTCTGTCTCTGTGTCTGCGTAAGTGTGTCTGTCTGTCCGTCTCTCTCTCATATAATCTCCTCCCCCCTCAGATGAACAGGAAGATAAAGGAGAGAGAGAAGAAGGAGGAGGAGGAGGAGGAGGAGGAGGAGGAGGAGGAGGAGAGGGAAGTGGAGGAGGAGTCAATCTGAAGGAACGAAAGTGTATTGAGAGGGAAAAAAAAGGAGAGAGAGAGAGAGAGAGAGAGAGAGAGAGAGAGAGATGGGGGGGGGGGGGAGGTACAGGGGCGAGGAGGGGAGCCAGTAATGGATGGCCTCGTCTGCGTCTGACACCCAGATGGACGTTATGACTACCGCTGTTATACACTTCTAAACTCAATTATCACCAATATTACTTCTTCCCTCCATCTCTCTCTCTCTCTCTCTCTCTCTCTCTCTCTCTCTCTCTCTCTCTCTCTCTCTCTCTCTCTCTCTCTCTCTCTCTCTCTCTGTGTGTGTGTGTGTGTGTGTGTGTGTGTGTGTGTGTGTGTGTGTGTGTGTGTGTGTGTGTGTGTGTGTGTGTTATGTCTGGATCGTCGGAGGCGTGTATGTATGTGTGCGATCGATTTATTAATGTACTTTTTCTTCCGTCATTTATATTATCTTTCTCGCTCGCTCCGGATTGGATTTTATATTCGAGTTTCGTTTCGTTTATTGTTGTGTTCCGTCTCACTTTCTCTCTCTCTCTATCTATCTTTTGATCTCTCTTATCCATTCCACACGTTATTTCAATTCTTTTTCCTTTCTCTGCGTGTTGTTTTTCATTTTCTATGTCCCCTTTTCACCCAACTTTCCCTCCTTTGTCTCCCTCCCTCTTTGTCCATCTTTCTTTCTCTTTCTTACTTATTCCATACTTTATTTGTCCTTTTCCCATTCTCTGTGCACTAATTCCCACTCTCTATGTTCTCTTTCCTCTACCTCCATACCTTCCCTTACCTTACCTACCTTCCTCTCTCCTCCCTTCCTCCCCTCCCCCTCACCTCCCCTCTACCCACACCGTCATTACATCACACCTGTAATTTATGTCCACAGGTGAACGGGTTGGCTGAAGCGATAAAAGTGACAAATTAATTACCTCAATATTGTCAGGTCGAGCAGTTTTGGCACGTAATTATTCTTTTTTTTGGTCAGAATAATCGCGTAAATATTTCCAATCAACGACGATTTATGTGCGACTCTCCAATGACAACGGCCATGTATTTTCCCTACGCCATAACCAGGGCGGCGAGCGGCGGCGGATAATAATAATAATAATAATGATGATGACGTCGGTGTAGCGCGCGCTCAGTCGGCGATCAGATTTTTCCCTCTCCCTTCATCCTCGCCGCCGCCCAGAGTGAACAGACCCGCTTATTAATACACACGGCGGTAATTGATGTTTTTCTTTGTGTAAGGCGGACTTTTCACCCTAAAATGACTGGCTGAAATCCTATATACGCCTTACATTCACGCCCTCCTGGATATATATGCCTCCTCTCCCTCTCCCTGCCATTTTCGCTGCTCCCCCTTTTCCTCTCTCTCGCCCTCTCTTCTTTCTCCCCTTCCCCTTCCCTCACTCTTTCCCTCCCTGCACCATTCCCAGGGTCAAATTATTATCATTTATTTTTCGGAAATTATGGAAATCGATCACTGTAAAAGTGCCGAATGTGTCAAAAACTTTTGTCGGCCGATGATGGAATGATCGGGGCGGGGCTGACCAGGCGGCGGCGGCGCGAGGCATTGGTACACAAATTGTTCCTGTGTGTGTGTGTGTGTGTGTGTGTGTGTGTGTGTGTGTGTGTGTGTGTGTGTGTGTGTGTGTGTGTGCAAGAGAGAGATTCACGCATAACGTCTAGCCTTTGGACATAATCAACATTACATCAAGAGTATCAAGAGCGAAAATCGACGTACCTTAAGGCCAGAGATGAAGAGAGTTAGGTGTCAAATGCGGCCGTCTGCTCCATATTGCGCATTCCCTGCAAGAAAAGGAAATAAATACCCAGCAATAAACATACAATCAATTAAATAAAATATACTCGCACATATATTATAGACGTTATAAAATTTCATCACCCAGCAAGAGTTTTGGTTTCTCTCTTCATCCTTGGTCTGGGTTCGTGACTATCGCCTGTTTGTGAAGAAAAAAATCACATTTAACATTCTTTACATTCATCATTTGAGTAGCGGGCTTTCTTATTGTTGCTTCCTTTTTTTGTGCCCTTGTGCTGTCTCCTTTGCTGTAAACACATAGGACCGTATTACTAAACATTTCGTCGTCCAAGATCACCTATTTGACAAGGCTTTCATAGGAGTTTGGGACATTTCCAGGAGTAGTTTTATGACCCTGGTGGTAGTCGGACCCTCCTTCTGTATCGTGAATCTAAAGAAACACTCATTAGAACCCGATTGATCCCCTCTTTGACCTTTAGAAATAGTTGATATGAGAAGCGAGTGTGTCTTATAATGCCGACCATAGACATCCCGAGAGATACACTCAGCACCTTAAAACTACGACATCGCAACTCATTCTCATTCCAATATCCTTTTAATTAATTGACGTCAAACAGCACAATGCCATTAACACCGACAACACTGTGTTATTAGCATCATCAGAACGCTAATCTGTTAACATCCGGAACCCTTTGTTAGGATCAGACTCCTTCATGACCACCGATCGTTCCGCGTCAGTGTTGGTATTCTCAGACGCTTCCGCCGCCTATCACATGAACTATTACCAATGGACAAAAAGGAAATTGGGTTCTAATGAGTGTTTTTAGGTTCAAAGCACAGAAGAAGGGTCAAACTACCGCCTGGGTCATAAAACTACCCCTGGAAATGCACACAAATCCTACGAAAGCCATGTTAAATAAATGTATGTATTCAGGGGCAGTAAGTAACGTTTTTTTTTTTTTTTCATTATTGTTTTTTTTTTTTTTTTTTACGCCCTTGCACTGTCTCCGCTGCTGTAAAAAAAAAAAAAATTTGCATGTGTGCCGAAAGGTTTACGAACATGGTCAATGACTCCTTCTCTATCGTACGTCCGTTTTATGAAGATCGGAATCGTTCATGAGCATCATTTCCTCCCTTTATTGAGATCAGACTCCTTCATAACTATCGTACGTCAGTTTGATCAAGATCGGAATCCTTCATGACCATTGCTACGTCCCTCTATTAAGATCAAACTCCTTTATCAGCCTCCCCCATCTCTCCCTCCCTATTGTTAACACCGCGGCCCTTTATTAACATCGCGGCCGGGGCTTCATACAACCAGATGCCGCGCAAGACGCCCATAGCAAATGCGGACGATCGCGCGCGTGTCTGTTAACTCTTAATTAAAACTGTCGTAAGAGTTGCTAGGTTCCTTGTCTTACTGTCTGTCCGTCCGTTTATGTATCCGTCTGTCTATCTATTCGTCTGTCTATCCGTCCGTCTGTCGATATTTCCGTTCGTCCTTCTGTTCGTCACCGTCCAAGATATAACAATTCATTTTTTCCTCTTCGTTCTCTTCCATTTCATTCTCCTTTCATTATCCTTCTGTATTGATCCCAAGACCTGATTGCCGCTTGCTTCGGATGATGGATAAAAAGGAAAAAAAGAAAAGAAGGAAGAGGAGGAGGATGAAGAGAAAGAGGAGGAAGAGGAGAAGGAGGAAGAAGGAGGAGGCAGATGAGAAAGGAAAGAGAAGATGGAAAAAATAAGAGAAACGGACAAAGATGGATACTCAAGGATGGATTGCGGTCATTCACACTGGATTTCAACGTCTATCTGTGCGATATCCGACTGCCTAAGTGTCTGTGTGCTTTTATGATTGCCTGAATCTGTCTGTCTGTCTGCCTCTGTCTGTCTGGGTTCCGAGAAACAAGGGAGATAAGAGCAAATGCGAATAAAAAGATAAAACGAAAAGCAAGGCAATCTGTTCGGTAATAATATTTTTCCCGGACTTTATGGCGTTCGCATGCGGGCCGCTGATAAACATTGGTAATTGGGGAAGGGTATTTAGCATCAAAAGTGTTGCCGGGGATCTAGGAGGAAAAAAAAAGGGGGGGGAATAGTAAATGAAAAAAAAAGTTATTGCTCCGCTGGCCGCCATGAAACGAACGCGACTTTTATCGAGGGCAGTGAACGTTATTCGAAATTTAATTGGCAGATAATTACTTGCGGGGGAAAAGAAAGGATATTCATTAATGGCCTGTTTGCGCCGCTGAGGCCTCCACCAACCCTGTAGGAGAGAGAGAGAGAGAGAGAAAGTGAAGTCAGCGGGATATAAAAAGCTTTGTGTGTGCTGTATGCCGTGTGTGCGTGTGTGCGTGTCGGGGTTGGGGGGAGGGGGTCGAGGATGCTGCTGCTTATTCTGCCAGATTTTTTTTTGCTATCATGATTAATATTTTTCATGATCATGTGATGAGCGTCTGGGTGTAAAAATGATGAGCGTGTAAGGTCTGGCTGGCTTTTATCTACCGTCTCTCTCTCTCTCTCTCTCTCTCTCTCTCTCTCTCTCTCTCTCTCTCTCCGGCGTACACAAACTAGAAAAGAAACACCACACATCCACAAAATTCCAGGTGTGCAAAGTTCACCTGCCCAACAAATGAACCGATCATGTTCCTACTTTTCCCGCACCGCTATGCTCTTCACCGCCTTCTTTTTTCCTCCTCTTCTTTCTTTTTCTGTTACCCTCTTTTACCCTCCGATCTTTTATCACTGGTTATTTTTTTTTTCTCTTCGTAGCTTCATCGCTCGCCACCTCAGCAGCACCGGCGATATCTGACTGCATTGCCGCTCCTCCTCTGCCCTATATTTACCCTCCTTCCTCCCTCTTCCCTTCCTTCCCCTTTTCTACCTCCTTTCCCATTCTCCCTCCTCCTCCGTTTCCCCTTCCTTCCCCTTTTCTACCTCCCTTCCCATTGGCCATTTTCCTCCGTTTCCCCTTCCTTCCCCTTTTCTACCTCCCTTCCCATTCACCCTTCTCCTCCGTTTCCCCTTCCTTCCCCTTTTCTACCTCCCCTTCCATTCACCCTCCTCCCTTTCCCCTTCATTCCCCCTCTCTACCTCCATTCCCTATGACTTCCCCAGCCATTGCTCATCCTCTCTCCCCCTCCCTTCTTTGCTCTATACTGCATATGCTTCCTATTCAATCCTCTTTCCCTTATACAGATTCTTTATGATGGTTTTCTTTTCCTTCCCGGACTCTCATTTCTCTTTTTTCTTCTTATTCTTTGTTCTCTTATGTTCTTTTGCTCACTTTTTCACTTCATTTCCCTCATACAGATTCTTTATGGCAATTTTCTTTTCCTTCTCCGACTCGTTTATCTCCTTTCTTATAATTTTTCGTTCCCTTATGTTCTTTCGTTCTCTTTTCATTTCTTTTACGTTATGCAGATTCTTCATAGCGATTTACTTTTCCCTCCGTGACTCTTTTATCTCCTTTCTCATTTTTCTCTCTCTTCCGTTCTTTCCTCTTTTCTCATTCTCTCTCTAATATATCTCCCTTCCCGGACACCTTTTCTTCCCTCCACACTCATAGTCATAACCCTTCTTCGTCTTCTCTCCCATATTTTCATTCGTTCTCTTTCTTTCTTTTCTCTATCTTCCCTCCCACTTATTATCACTTCTGTTCTGCCTCTCCTTGTCCAATAAAACCCTACATACCCAACCTTTCTTTTCACATCTCACTCCATTTCCCTATATACACGCACGCACTCTCACGCGCAAGCAACATAAATCAACGCAACACACACACACTTTCCCTCTCTATTATGGCAGGCCGACGCACTTGTATTTCGGCATCTTTTCTCCCTCGCCGGCACCATTTTCAGGTCCTATTTCTCTCCCTATTTCAGTCTCATTACGTGCGCTTCAGAAACACGTGCCTAGGGTTTGATTAGGAGAGAGAGAGAGAGAGAGAGAGAGAGAGAGAGAGAGAGAGAGAGAGAGAGAGAGAGAGAGAGCAGGGCAAGGTAATGATTCTAGGTTTATTCCCTTCGTTTCCTTGGGGAGAAAATATCCGAGGAAGATCTTAACCCTTGACTTGCCTTTGGCCGCGGGGCGTGAAAAGTGATAATTACCTTCCATGGGGTGTTGTAGGGGGGAGGAGGAGGAGGAGGAGGAGGAGGAGGAGGAGGAGGAGGAGGAGGAGGAGGAGGAGGAGGAGGTATAGGAAGAGTAAAAGAGGTTCAGAAGGGAAGAGAGAAGGAAGAGAGAGAGAGAGAGAGAGAGAGAGAGAGAGACGCGGTAAACATTTAACTTTACACGACTAAAGTCAGTCAGTCAGTCAGCCACACGGTCGGTGCATTTATTCCCGGCGGTTTTTAAGTATCTGTCTGTGAGCCGTCAGTCGCCGTTCACTCCTCGGCGCCGCCATAAAACTGTCCTCTCATATACAATCATAAAGTAATCATTTTCTTCTTCATCTGCCAGTCAGCCGCTCTGCTCCCTCTCGCTCACCGCGGATCGACTGCAATGCGGGTCAAACTGTCTCTTTTTCTTTCCTGTCTATGTTCACTTGAAAGCGCGTCTCTCTCTCTCTCTCTCTCTCTCTCTCTCTCTCTCTCTCTCTCTCTCTCTCTCTCTCTCTCTCTCTTATCCATTCCATATACAATCATAGTTCTTTTTCCCATTTTCTCTACGTTATTTCCTACTTCCTGTGTTAATTTCCCACAATCTGTGTTTGTACTTTCCCTTACCTTCCTTCCTTCTTTCCTCCTCCTCCCTCTCCTCCCCTTCTCCCAATCCCTTCTTTTCCCTATCTCTCTTTCTCTCTCTCTTACCTATTCTATACGTTATTTCAGTTCTTTTCCCTCTTTCTTCACCTGCTGCAGACTCCTCATTGGGTTCCCTCAAGCACCCTCGCTCCGATTCCCGCTTAAAGGATAACTGTTTTTACTCCCCGAACTCGCTTTATCATCCTTCCATAATTATAACACACCAAGCGCTCCTGTAATGTTCTTGAGTTTTATCCATCCTCGTGTTTTATTATTTCTCTTGCTTTATTATTCCTCTTAAAACGGAAATAAATCTGTTTGATGCGCGCACGATTATACGATTCATTAACACGTCTTTCACTAGTAGATGGAATATTTTTACCCCCCAACGCTCATTTGAACATATATTCATGACATTAACTCTCTCTTTTCTAATATTCTTAACACAATAATTGTTCTCCTTTAAAAGAATGAGAAGGCTATATTATTGTACATCGCTGTCATTTATCACTATCGCTATCGCTACACATCTTATCATTTATCACTATCGCTCATCTAACCATATTATTGTTTTCCTAGCTTTATACATTGTCTCTATGGTATATAACTGTCATTTATCACTTTCAATACACAACTAACCATGTAATTGTTTTCCTAGCTTTATACATTGCCTCTAATATAATCTTAAGAGGGCGCTTAGACTCAACACTTTCATATCCGTCACTTGATCACTTTCTTTTCCTGAGGCAGAGCTAAGATCCATCCCCACAAGCAGGACACTTAAAAGGGTCATATTCTTCAACATTTCGGCGTCCAGGTACAACACATATTTCACAAGGCTTTCGTAGATTTTTTTTTTTTTTAGCATTTCCAGGGGTACTTTTATGACTCTGGTGGTAGTGTGACCATTCTTGTGTAACGCGATAATGAAAACCACACTCATTAAAACCCGATTAATCTCCTTTTCGGCTTCTGGAAATAGTTCATGTGGGAGGTGGAGGCGTCTGAGAGCACCGACACTTGTAGCACACTTATACACATCAGTACTACAAGAAGAATCATATATAGTTGATCCGGGAGGAGGAAAGGGAAAACGCCGAGCGAGAGAGAGCAAGAGAAAGAACCAAAGAGAAAGAAAACCCTTCGTGTGCGCGGCGAGAATCGATATAACACGAATGGCAGTGTTATATCGGAGGCTTAGTAGAGTTGATGGCCGGCCCAGTCGCGCGCTTATTGCACTAAAAAAGCCTTCTGGTGTCCGAGCCAAACGCGAGCTGGTCTGATGGATGGCGCAGACCGGGAGGAGGAGGAGGAGGAGGAGGCTACAGGGGAGGCATTGGGACAGGGGGTAGAAGGGTAGCCATAGGTAGGGAAGACCAACGGGGGAAGGAGGTAATGGGAAGAGATGGGGGAGCCGCAGGACAAGGAAGGGGAGGAAAAAGGGATGGAGAGGTGGCTATTAGGAGGGAGGATGGGTAGGGAAGGGGGTTGGAAGGGGTTGCAGCAGATCGAGAAATCAGAGGTACTGGGGAGGCAGAAGCATGTATTGTATAGGTATGTAGGAGTACAGGAAAATATGAAATAATAAGAAAAAAAGAAGCATGAATGATCCGTAGTGATGATTGGGAAAAGATGTAAGGAAGTAAGAAAAGACGAAAACAGGGAATAAAGAAAGAAAAGAAGAAATGAAATGAAGAAAGGGAGGGTCACGGCAGGAGACAGAATAGGAGGAGAAGGGAACGTAGAGAAACGAGGAAGTATGAGGGATTCTTATACTAATGATCGGGAAAAGAAAGACGAAAACAAAGAACAACGAATGGAAAGAAGATATGAAAGAAGGGAAGGGTGGATGGGGTCACGGCAGGAGCTAGTATAGGAGGCGGAGGCGAAGGGAAAGGGTAGAAGGAGGAGGAGGAGGGTAAGGGGTGGGAGGAACGAGGCAAGCTGGAAGGAAGGAAAGACGAAAACAAGGGATAAAGAAAAGAAAAGATATTAAATGAAGGAAGGGTGGATGGGGTCACGGCACGAGCTAGTATAGGAGGAGGAGACGGGAAAGGGCAGGAAGAGGACGAGGAGGAGGGTGGGAGGGACGAGGCAAGCTGGTTAGTGTGAAAATTCCACTCGTGTGCCCCGGGTCGCTGGTTCCCGTGAAAAGTGAACCACAAATCACCACTCCGGCAAATGAACATGTCTCGCGCCCTCACCCTGCCGCTGCTGCCTCCCCCACCTCCTCGCCCCTCTCCCTCTGGTCTCTCACTCTTAGCGGAGGAGGACTGGAGGAGGTGGTAGGTAGCGTCTGGACCCCCCTCTTATCCCTCCATCCTCTCTCTCCTCCCTCCTCCCCTTAGTATTATTAGTATGTGGAGGGAGAAGACTGTTTTATTGTAGCCATTTGGAAGCCTTTATGAGTCCGTCCATCTCGCGCCGGCTGCAAGCGATCGCCCTGCGTCTTACATACATACGAGCTAATTAACGCCAATCTTTGCTCGCGGCCAGCCAGTCGGTGCGCGCGCTGCATGTGGAGCTGACCAATTACAGGCCATCCCTCAACGCGGCTGCAGTTTACTTGGTTGGGTGGTGGTGGTGGTGTGTATGGTTTGACGAATGGTTGTTTTTGTGTGTGTTGGTGTTTTTGGGGTGTGTGTTTGTGTGTTTGTTTTGCTTTAGGGTGGATGTGTGTGTGGGGGTGCTGATAGGAAGGGGAAGTGTGTTTGTGTGTTTGTGTTTGTGTTTATTTGTGTGTGTGTGTGTGTGTGTGTGTGTGTGTGTGTGTGTGTGTGTGTGTGTGTGTGTGTGTTATTAATGGTTGGGGTTTTTTCAGAGGGAAATAGACGATATGTAATGTATGACCAACAACTACACACACACACACACACACACACACACACACACACACACACACACACTCTGAGCTCGCGTACAAAAAAGGGAAAAGTTGCGAACATTTTTACACGTACAGTAAATGTCTTTTTTCCACATGTAAACGGTTTAGCACAAAAGAAAAAAATCCATATAAAAAAGCTGAAAAAATGCGGATCACACGCAAAAAAGGGGG
The DNA here is from genome assembly GCF_024679095.1 of Eriocheir sinensis. Classification (NCBI taxonomy): domain Eukaryota; kingdom Metazoa; phylum Arthropoda; class Malacostraca; order Decapoda; family Varunidae; genus Eriocheir; species Eriocheir sinensis. Next base: position 12,487,400 of record NC_066543.1, read on the forward strand.
CACAAAAAATACATAAAAATACTAATTCCTCCCCCTGAAAAAATAAACAAACCGGAGACAGGTAGACAGACAGACAGGAAGACAGGGAGACAGATGGAGACAGGCACGCAGAGACCCATGACGAGTACCCCCCCAAAAAAAAAAGAAATAAAAAAACAAAAACTAACAAAAAAACAGACAGATAAATATAGACAAACAGAAATACATACGTTCTACCATTCAGACGGAGATACAGACAGACAGAAGGACAAACAAACCAGCGAACTAGCAAGACAGACAGACGGAGACAGACTAGAGGACAGCCAACCAACACAGACAGATAGACAGACAGCCACTTAGCCAGTCAACCGTTTCTCTAGACACACACAGACAGCCAGAACAACCAGAAAACTGTCATCCATTCATCCGTCGACTCACCCATCCCGCCATCCAGACACGAAGAGAGACAGTCAGATAGATAGAAAAAAAGACAGACAAACAGGCAAACAGACAGACAGACATACAGACACATGACGTATGGCAATAGAGGCAGCATAACAAATGTGGACAAATCGTAGCCATAACCTGGATGTAAAAGTGAAGATTCTGAGCACGAGACGAGACTTGCTGAGACGGTGTTTGTGTGTGTGTGTGTGTGTGTGTGTGTGTGTGTGTGTGTGTGTGTGTGTGTGTGTGTGTGTGTGTGTGTGTGTTATTTTTCTTTTGGTATCTTTGTCGTTTTCTGCCTTTTGTCTGTGTCTTTACCTCACTGTCTGTCTCTATCTCTGTCTGTCTGTCTGTCTGCCTGTCGATTTTTCAATTTGTTTGTCTCTGACCCTCTGTCTTCATTCAGATATTCCACTTGAATATCAAACCCAAATATGAAACCTAAATATATTCCACTCACTAAAATTACTCTCTCTCTCTCTCTCTCTCTCTCTCTCTCTCTCTCTCTCTCTCTCTCTCTCTCTCTCTCTCTCTCTCTCTCTCCCTCTCTCTCAACTTCTCTCCCCCTCTCTTTCCGCATTTTCCACACACACACACACACACACACACACACACACACACACACACACACACACACACACACACACACGGGGGTATTAATATCGAGGCAGCCTGTGTAGAGATTTGACTTTCAGATTGGTGAGGTGTGAGACGGCAGCTTCCTCATGAAACATTCACTGCTTCCTCCTCCTCCTCTTCCTCCTCCTCCTCTTCTTCCTCCACTTCCTCCTCTTCATCCTTCCTCTCTTTCCCTTTTTCTGTCACTTTCTCCTTTTTATTTTCCTGCTTGTCATCTCTGTGTTCTTCCTTTCTCTTGTCCTTCTTCCTTGTTTCTCTTTTTATTCCCCTTCCTTCATTTCCCTTTCATCCTCAAACCACTAACTATCGTCCAACTCTGCATATCCTCCTCCCTTCCTTCCTCTACCTTCCCCTCTTTGCCTCATCTCTTACACTTTATATTCCCTTCCTTTGGTTTCCTATCCTCCTTTTACCTCTTCGCACCTTATCATTCTTCCCATGGTATACCTTTTATTCTAAATCACAAACTACCATCCAATTTTGCATCTCCTCCTCCTACCTTCCCCTCTTTGCCTCATCTCGTACACTCCACTCCTCGTATTCCTTTCCTTCCGTTTCATATCCTCCTCTCACCTCTTCACGCCCCATCATTCCATCCTTCCTTCTTTCATGGTACCTCTGTGTCTGTGTTACTTTACCGTACCATTCCCTCATGGTTTGCCCTCGAGACACAGGTTGGGTTTTCCACATGGTCGCCGTGCAGCCATGCATGTGGAGAAACTGCATGGGGAGGAATAAACGACGAAAATACACGATAAAAACTGAATGAATGAACTGAATGATGGTGAATATAGCGTAAAAAAAATTACTATCTGAATGAATGAATTGAAAAGTGGTGAATAAAGATAAAAAGCAGACTAATTGAATGATTTAGCGCCCCTTTATCATTTTATCGGTCATTTTTTTAAATCCAGGTGGTAGCCATGTTGTTTGCGTGCGGGCGCGACTCCCAAGAGAACGCAGGCTCGCGCCCCGCCCGCCGCTACAAACAAGCTGGTAGTTTTTCAGTCATCGCCGAGTGGCCTAAATCTACCCACATGCTGTCCTGAAGACCATCCATCAACCTGGACTCCAGGTTCTCTCTAAAAATGAGGATCAAAGATGAGTTCCGGGGGGCAGCATCAGTCAAATAAGATGGCACCATTATAAATACTTCCCTGCGCCAGAACGGGTTGGGGCCGACCACCAGGCCCCACCAAAAAAGCCTACTGGCACCACGGACGAAACGTAACAAAAAGAAGTTTTAATCAGTTTTCCAAAATGTCTAATGGGTTCTTTCTCATCCCATGCCACATCTTTCTACTAAGTTTCTTGAACACTGGGCCAGTAGTTTTACTGCGTAATCTTACTAACAGACAAAACATAAACCAAACCATCAATAAAAACAAGCAAAATCCAAAACATAACCCTCTTGGCTTCTTGGGGAAGGTAACACCACCACCACCACCTTCACCACACCATCTAACCACCACCGCCAACACCAGCACCGTCATTCCTGATTATCGGGTCTCGACACTGAATAGCAAGAGCCGATAGTATAACTCCACGTCCGGCCGATAGCCACGCGCCAGCACACCCCGCTGCCCGAGGCGGCGAGTGGCTGGGGTCCCGTGACGCAACGCGGCCCCGAGGAGGCGATTGGGCTAGGGCGAGGAGCGAGCGGACAGCTGTTATCGGCAGGCGGCAAGGAGGTGATGGCCGTGTCATTCACTCGGGAGGCGCCGCAGAGTTCGGACCGTTCACTTGGAGCTCCTGGTTTTCGTTCGTTCGTTCGATCGTTCTTTCTATCTATTGATCTGTCTAAATTTGTCTCTTTTTCTCTTTCTCGTCCTTTTTAGAGGGATAAATGTTTACAATTTATATTGAACGGCACTCGACCGTTGGCATTACCTTCTTTTCTAATGTTGTTTCCATGACTAGCTGTTTGAGGGATACGAAAATGATTACGTTCTGAAGGAAAAGTGACTTGTTCCTTTTCTCTTCTCATACTCTTATTCAGGTTAACTTTCTCCAAAATTCGGTTGTCTCCCTTGGATCATATGAATTTTAGTGTTTTCTTTTTTTCCTGTACATCTTTTCCCCCTACATATTGCAGTACTTTAACTTTCCCTACTTATTTATCCATGTGATTTTATTTTCTAGGATGTTTCGCTCTTCTGATACGTTCCTTCTTAATTTTCTCTCGTTCGCGAGTATTCGTTTTTAAATGATTTCCTTCGACTTCTCAAGAAAATCTTATCACACTTATCTCCTCATTCCATTCCACATTAGCATATATAGCTTTCTTTTGCCATTTTCTGTGATTTTCACATAAGATTTATCCTATCCCTTTTCATATTCCATTTTCATTGTAACCCCTAACAAATTTCAGGATGACTTGTGAACCTTTTATAAATCCTGATCGAGAAAATCCGATAAATTTGTCGTTATCATAATCATCTTCATCATCATTGTCATCATTATTGCCGTCATACTTCATCAAGATATTGAGTCCAGGGTCCTTTTTTTGTCATAAACTGAGATTTGGACACACACACACACACACACACACACACACACACACACACACACACACACACACACACACACACACACACACACACACACACACACACACACACACACATAGCCAGCACAGTACACATGCATTCACACACACCACAACCCCTACCCCCACCCCCCCACATGCTCATACACAAACATACATAACCAACCCAACACTTACACACTCACACACCTGCATTCAAACAAACAACCCAACACTCCCCCAGGAGACATACGAGCAACTCAACCAATTCCTCCCCTCCCCAAACACCCACACCCCGTACCCCTAACACCCACACCCACATCCACACCCACACTCAGCCCACGCAGCCCAGCACACAGCGCAACACAGGCCAACACGGGAACAGCACATAACTCGGGCCGGGAGTCTGGGGAGCGTGTGATGAAAAAATATCGGGTCGTTAGGGAACATTTGCATGGCCAATGAGAGTGCTCGTGGAGGGCATTAGGCCAGCGCCGCCAAGGTTCCCGCCGCCGCGCACAGGGTTGGGGGGGGGGGAAGGGAGGGGCAAAAGAGGAGGAGAGGAGAGGAGAGAAGAGGAGAAGAGAGAAGAGAAGAGAGAATAGAATAAAGGAGAGGAGATGAGAGCAGAGAATATGACGAGAAAAAAATGAGAAGTGATGAAAGAAGACGAAAGGCGAGGGGATGACGCGAAGGAGGGGAGTGGAAAGGGGAAGAAGGACAAGGAGAAGGAAGAAGAGGCAACTGGAAAGGCCCAGAGAAAGGAAAAAGAGAGGAGGAGGAGGAGGAAGACGAGGAGGAGGAGGAGGAGGAGGAGGAGGAGGAGGAGGAGGAGGAGGAGGAGGAGGAGGAGGAGAAGGAGGAGGAGGAGGAGAAGGAGGAGGAAGAGAAATATAAACATGCATGGAAACAGCTTGATCAGGCAGCAAAAAGTTTATTGGCTAAAAACAAGTCTCCCCGCTTTAGTGAGTTCCTGCCTTACAAACCCTTGCAGCTAGGATCGGCTGAGGACAAGAAGGTGAGTGGCTCCGCCTTGCCGAAGGAGGCTGTTTATCTATCACATATATGTATATATATATATATATATATATATATATATATATATATATATATATATATATATATATATATATATATATATATATATATATATATATATATATATATATATATATATATATATATATATATATATATATATATATATATATATATATATATATATATATATATATATATATATATATATATATATATATATATATATATATATATATATATATATATATATATATATATATATATATATATATATATATATATATATATATATATATATATATATATATATATATATATATATCCAGAATCCTTACAGTGAAACTGATTCTGATTTTTTTTTTAACGGCGAGTTGATTTCAAGAATCAAACGAGGTTGTTCTTGAGGCTCTGCAGAGAACATTCTGTGTTCTCGTTTTCGAATTCACAAATTTGTTCCACAGGCGTTCCCTGATGCACATAAAGTTGCTTATTGATTCACGCAAATTTATTCCTGAAAAAATCAAGAGCGTAAACAAGTGTTCCACATGAGTATTTTATGGGCGGCTGAAGGTCATAAATTTTGAGGGGAAAAAGGTTATGTTCTTGAAACTTTAAATCAGGACTTGTACATGAACTTAAGCTATACTAAGTATTGATTTGTTTATGCATGAGCAGGATGGGGCTCAGCTTCCTACACGAAGAGGAAGAGGATATGATGAAAAGGATGAAAAATGGATGAAAAAGGTTTTTGGAATATGAAAAGTAAAATTTTGGTACGTGCCACTCATGTGTCGGATGAATAATAAGTACAATGGCTGTTGATAGCAAATGTCTCGTGATGGTGAGTGAGCTTTGTGTGCTGACTGTATTGAAAAGAGCCAACAGTCATAATTTATTTCGTCATATTTAAAGCACTTCCTGTACGCACGTACGATACCGTTCAATTAGCTCCTGTCGCAACAGCGTACCTGTCAAGGCTATTTTTAAATTAGTTGAATGTTATCGAACTCACGACTTTGTCAGGTTGAGAATGAGGATACGAAGGATGAGGAGCACACGGAAGAAAATAAAGAGGAGAAGGAGGAAAAAACAGGAAAGGATGGAAATGCGAGACTTACCAAGAAATGTTTAAGTAAATATGCAAACCAATTCTTCACATGACAAATGAAAAGCATCACATTGACGTGTGTGTGTGTGTGTGTGTGTGTGTGTGTGTGTGTGTGTGTGTGTGTGTGTGTGTGTGTGTGTGTGTGTGTGTGTGTGTGTGTGTGTGTGTGTGTGTGATGTTTTCATGGAAGCCAGTCAGTGTTTCAGTTATTAAATGTGCCAAATAAATTTTTGTTCATCACGGTGAATCCAATTCATTTAAAACAAATATGACTATACAAATAAACACACGCACCCGCTCTCACACACACACACACACACACACACACACACACACACACACACACACACACACACACACTGCAACAAGAAGAGCGGTTCGGCCTAAAATATTAATTTCCCCAAAACACATTACAAAAACCTTAATTAATAATCTCCATACTTTTTTTCTGTTTAGATTTTGTGATTTTTTTTACTCCGGGTCAAATTTTTAAACTTTATGAGAATTTTATGAAGGAACAAAAAACAAGGGAGATTTTTGTTGCACATTGTGAAGAATTGTGGTTATTTATTTTCCATTTACTTCATA
>NC_066543.1:12496228-12656228 GCF_024679095.1 Eriocheir sinensis
CCTGTCTGTCTATTGTTGCTTTTCTATCTATCAGTATGTCTGTGTATCGCTGATTTTCTATATTTTCATCTGTTTAACTGTCTAATTGTTTACCTGTCTACCTGTCAATCTGTTTGTCTATCAATCTACAATTTCTACGGATTAATCTTTCTATATTAATTTTTTATATCTTTTTCCATTTTTCCTTTTATCTATACGTCTTTTTATCTCTCTAAGCCCAAAACAGTCATTCAGAGCAGTTCATATTCCGATCCAGGCTCTTACCATTTTCTGATCAAACGTTTAGTAAATATTTTAAATGAGTAAGAGAAGATGTGGCGCCACGATAAACACTTGCCTGCGCCATGACGGGCTGGGGCCGACTACCATCTAGGCCCCTCAAGAAAAGCCTACCGGCGCTATAGGTGAACACGTAAAAAAAAAAAAAATACCAACATGTGAGCTCGGAGACTTTACTACTGTTATTTTATTGTTTTGTTACGTCTTTTCCTTTCGACATTGGGCGCGTTAGTCATTCTCAGGCTATAATCACTTTTTCCTCTGAGTTTTGGTTTTAATTTCTCTCTTTTATTCAATTTCACCTATTTTTCTTGTATATGTGTTTGTTCTTACTTTATTTATGTCTGATTTATGGTTTTCTTTTTGCTACACACACACGCCTCCTCTTTTACTGCGGGGATATTCTTCGCCCCTCTGCATTTGATTTACTTATATGCATCTGTTTCTGTTCCTAATCATCGATCAATCTTTTTTTCTTTTTCTGTTTTCCTCTTCCTCCTCCTCCTCCTCCTCCTCCTCCTCCTCCTCCTCCTCCTCCTCCTCCTCCTCCACTTCGTCTTGCTCTTCCTCATCCTTTACTTTTTCCACTCTATACAAAACCTTTACTCCAATATATATTCCTCACACTCAAAACTCTCTTCCACCCATTTCACTTTGCCCTTCCACTCCACTCATCCCTCCTCCTCCTCCTCCTACTCCCCTCCCCCCCACTTGGCCAACAAAGATGGCACTTGGAAACTTTGGACGTTTATTCCAAATTGTTTAATAAAAAATGCTAAACAGGTCATGAGGCGGAGTTGGGTTGCCGGAGCCTCACTGATGACTCTCGGAAGGGAGGGGAGGAGGGGGGGAGGAGGAGGAGGAGGAGGAGGAGGAGGAGGAGGAGGAGGAGGAGGCAGCTCTGGATATTCTTGTATACCTACTCTTCTGAAAGTCGTTTTTCTTCATCATTTAGCTTTTTCTTCTTTGTTTTTGTTTAAAGTCTTGTTATTATGCTATACTACTACTACTACTACTACTACTACTACTACTACTACTATTACTACTACTACTAGTACTACTACTACAACTACTACTACTATACTCCGATATACGGTGGCCACTGATGCTCCACCTGTCTTTTACCCTCAGAACACCTGGCTAGTGGGGTGATGGGCGGTGTGTTGTTTGGAGGAAGATCTTCGGCTCACACCACCACACAACACCACCAGACAACACCACACCACACACACACACACACACACACACACACACACACACACACACACACACTGTCACTTGTAATGTACTAGCATACATAAACATATATATAGTCATGTTCTATCACAGACTAGGAAGACGAGATGATATATCGGGCGTGACTCCACCTCAGCCTCCAGCAATGAACCTACCCCTCCGATTCACGCATTCCTCTACATTGACCCCCCCCCTCCCTCCCTTCTGTTATCCAGTTCACACATTCCTCTGCTCTGATCTCCCTTCCCTTTATCTCTTCAGCGGCAGGTCAGTGTGAACGTTTCCCGCGTGCCGTCACCCTTTGAAAGAAACAACAATACGACTGATATTAACGAATAGATCGTCATCTTACATTTGAAAACACGAGTCTATGCTTCATGAAGATATATCCCATTGCTGGTAAACACTGGAAATTGCCACCTATAGCGGGAACTGCAAAAATTTAATTCGGGTTATAGAAATAGTCACATATCTAAAATATCTTACTGCCACAAGAAATCACAATGCGTCACACTACGAGGAGGGTGAGGGATTGACAACTACTCCTTAAATTACCCCATTGTCAATAATATTCTACCAATAAATATAACTTTGCCGCCATGCTCCGAGCGAAGACGAGATGAACCACGCCATTGAGGAGCAACGGTGACCTTGCTGGTTTTAATCACACTGCCAACTCACGGCGCTGCTCAGATAGAAGGCGTGAGGGCGCGGTGCATGGGGGCTTCACGGGACTGGTATCTTTGGACGCTCACTCCTTTACACGAGCCGTCACGTTATTAAGTCGGTGGTGTGCATCCTTAGAGGCATGCCGTAGAGGTGCTACTGAGCCTGATATATCAAAGGAATGTTAAGTGAAGGAGCTAAAAAATCAACATCTTTCATGCATGATATTTAACGATTATTTGTTTCATTATTCACTAAATAATTTCCTGTTGGTTAAAAAAATCACATGTTCCGAGAATTCATTGCTTAATGATAATATTATAGGTCTGTCGCTTTATGCCAAATATTGTTCCCTGAAAACAAAAACTCTTAGGAGCAAGACACTGAACACGTCAGTTGAAATCACTGAAGGAGTGGGGAAGTGAACTCCTACGTGCCGCTCCCGTAGACTTTCACAACAGGGCATGAAAGTACTTCATTTTTGTAACGATCTTTTTCGACTTCATGGTACTGTCAGAAGATTGCCTTAAGTATTTGGATATTCACAGTACTGAAAAAAATAAAAGGAGCGTTAAAATAAGTGCCCTAGTTTTTGCTGACTTGGTGTGGTGATGAGACCAACTATAGCTATCAATGTTATTGATTCGTTAAGAAACCGACAGTAACTTTTTTGTCCTGCCCGGTGTCCTAACATCAATAAATGACCTTCCTTGAGCAAATCACCACCCAGCTTTGCCCTGTGGCTGCCTCATGCACCGTCCCCTGCGGCTACAACGAGGATAAAGTCACCGCTCAGCCCGCCAGGACCCAGCCGTCACGCCTCTCGTCCCCTCAATCTATTATAAACCTTGAATCACCAAACTTAAGAATGAATAAAACTTCCAGCGTCTCATAGTTGACATTTCTAATAAGGCTCGTGGGCATCCTTGAGGACCAATCATTGAGGGCCTGACGGGCTGTGAGACGCCTGGACGGCAGCCCGGCGGGAGGGCGGGAGGGCGGGAGGGAGACGGGCGTGACTCGCGGTTGGTCTAACATCCCGCCAACATTATCAGGGCCGGCTAGCTTCCGCCCCCTGAACACCCTGATTGCCTACCCCTCCCCCTCGCCCCCCCTACACACGCACACCGTCCAAGCTCCACATTCTTATTCAGCCGCTCGCAATATTCATCGGGGAATGAGGGTCCTTCCGTCCGGGCTGATCCTCCGCTGAAGAATCAATCGGTTAGCCGGGCGGCCGATGGGTCTTTAATCCCGGCGGCGACGACATCATGGGATCCACATCAGAATCATTCCGACAAGATCACCATCATACACGCCGGCAATGAATACATCCCCTCCGCCCATTGGTCCGCCTGATCAATGTGGCAACAATCGCAAAGCCAATGAGGTGCCGCGGGGGGCGGGGCGAGGCGTGCCATTGGCGGGACCGGGGCGGTGGGCGTGGCCAGCAATGATGGGAACGCTCATACAATAGAGTCTAACGAGGATTACACGAAACATATCACATGTAGGGTTTATTTGCCTCATCTGGAAGTGAGGAGATGAGTGGAGGGTGAGCTCTCGCGGTGAGCAGAGTGCGCGGCGCCGACATGGCCCCGCCCGCCCCCTAGACCCTCTTGGCCGCGTCCAGCTGACTCTTGTGCCTCTTGTGGAAACCTAATTGTTGTTGGGATAACGTGTGGCAGATGCTGCCCAGCGTGGGCCCCGCTGGGGTGCTGGGTGGGGGGCTGCGGCCCCTGGGGCATTCTGGTTTGCCCGCACACAACCTGCTGGGGTCGTTGGCGCCCTTCCCGCTGCCCTTCTCCACGGTGGCGTCCTCGGTGTCGGGCGGCCTGAGCGGCGTGACGGCGCCCTTCGTGGTGGAGTCGCTCATGCGGGACCGGACGCTGGCGCGCCCCGTGGCCACTAAGCCGCCGCCTCTCCTGCTGCCGGACGACCCGCGCCACGACCACTACTACCACAAGGACGACGCTGCCGCTCACTACCTGGGGCTGCTGGCTCGCCCCGCGGGGCCGGACCGTCTCACACCGCCCGCCCCGCTGCCCTCACCGCCCCGCTCCAGGGAAGGGGACGATGGCGGCCCCGGCGGGTGCGGGTGTGAGGGCGAGGGCGGCCACAGCCCGGGACCCGAAACCCCGACCAGCAAACCGCACCTCAAGTTCTCCGTGACTGCCATCCTCGGCCACGACACCCACAGCAATTCACGGCCGGATCCGCTGCACAACGACCATCTTGAATCAGGTACTGTAAACCCTCTACCTTGACGATGGCACTGTCTCTCTTCCTCCTAAACCCAAATATCTTCCCGACAATCATCCCGAGGCATAATTCATGACCTAACTCCCTGACACAAAAATTGTTCATAATTCCTGTCCCGTCTGTCCTAAGCCGGTCACTGAGCGCATGTATTCTCCCCACTATCCTCCCCACACTGGGACTGTCCCGGCATATTTTCCCGACGCAGGCATGTTCCCGGCTACTTCGCCGACCCGGCTAATGATCGCCGATATTTGATTGTAGGCCTTGCTCTGCTTTCTTCTGGCCAGAGGCACTGTCCTTTCCCACCCTAGCAAATGCAGTCTTTTTTTTCTATCCGCTAAAAGCACTCCGTTTTTAGCCCCACGCCGAGACAGATGTGTTCCCGGCCACATCTCGCCCCAGGTACTGTACTATCCGTTCCTTCCTCGGCACAGGTATAGCCGCCTGGCTGCCGCCTTCACCGTCCCTCCACCCAATGTGTATCTTCTTCCCGAACAGCTCGAGTCAAGGACACGGAGAGCTTAAAAAAGGTCGGAATATGCCGTTGTTGTGTGTTTTCTCATAAGTTTCATTCATCTTTTTCTATCATTACGATTCATAGCCTACTTATAAACTACTAATTTTCACGTCCAGCGTTCCGGCGCCTCAGGAGTGGATTATCTTTAAAATGGTGCGATCATTTCTTGTTTAGGAATGTTTGTCTAAATAAATTATAGCCACCGCCCATGATGTGTGTGTGTGTGTGTGTGTGTGTGTGTGTGTGTGTGTGTGTGTGTGTGTGTGTGTGTGTGTGTGTGTGTGTTTGAGGGCGACAAGCGAGGAGTGGCGGGATGAGGTGGCAAAAAATCTTAAGCCTAATTAGGAGGCGAGTAAAGTGCCGCTCTGAAGGTGTGTGTGTGTGTGTGTGTGTGTGTGTGTGTGTGTGTGTGTGTGTGTGTGTGTGTGTGTGTGTGTGTGTGTGTGAGGGGGGCGGCCAGCCACTCAGCCATGCACGCAGCGATGCACACACGAACACACGCAGCACACACCGCCCGCCCAATAACACAACGGGGACGCCGCCGCTCCCTCGCTATGACTGTGTGCGTGTGTGTGTGTGTGTGTGTGTGTGTGTGTGTGTGTGTGTGTGTGTGTGTGTGTGTGTGTGTGTCGATATATAAGAAATGTGTCTCCGAGTCTGTGCGAGAGGCGCTAATCGTTAGTCTGTTGTGTCTGTGTTACTTTTCATATAAGTCTGTTTGCGTCTCCGTGTGTGCTTAGCTGTATGTGTCTTTCCGTCTCTATGATCATGTGTCACTGTGTCTATCTCCTGTCCGTCAGTCCGTATGAGAGTAAGTATGCCTGTGTGTCTGTCCCTATACTGTCATCTCCTGTCTGTTTTCATGTGCGATAATGTGTATGTGTACGTATGTGGGTGTAGTGTGGTTGTATGTGCGTCTCTGCGTCTGTCGTTCATGTACAATTATGTGTGTGTCCGCGTATCTGTCAGTATAATGGGATGTCTGCGTATCTGTTTGTCTGTCTCATTAGCGCCCCTCGCAGACCCTTCATTCCCTTCGCCTCCCTCAGTGACGTGACAGGGAAGGGTACAATCGGGCGCTGCTGCTCCTCATTCCAGCTTCCCCAAATCTCATTAAGTCATTGCGAGACGAAGAAAAAAAACCGTAAAGTGAAGGTTCAGCTAAGCAATAAAAATAGACCTTGTCATTAATCAGACTCGCATATTCACTTAAAAAATTATAGGAAATATGCAGAAATTAGATGCCATTAATAGATACATTTTCTGTCATGCCAAATTGCCGCAGAGCATAAAAATAAAGTTCTTATAAAAATATTTAGAAGTAATTATTGAATATTCATTAAATCACATTAAAATTATCTGAAGGTATCGAAAAGGAGAACTCTCTATTTATCTATCTCTCTTTCTCTCACTTTACCTATCTATCTTTCTCTCTATCTATTTAACTCTATCTATCTATCTACCTAAGTGTTCACGCTCACCTCCCTATCATAAACGTTTTTTTCATTCTTATTAAATTCTTACTTCCGAAGCGTCCTGACCGAGGCCATTCCTTATTTTTCATCCTCGGGTTTTTCTCTCCTTTACCTTTTTTTTTTTTCGTTGGACATTTCCTCGTCTTTTTCTTTCCCTTCCTCGTACCCTTAATTATGTTGTCTCCCTCCTCCTCCTCCTCTTCTTCTCCCTCTCTCCTCCTCCTCCTCCTCCTCCCCCCCCCCGCTCACCACGCCCTCCCCTCGTGGCTCGTAATCGCCGTTATTTGTTTCCCGTAATTAAGCGTCGCGCCGTGACGTAATAATGATGATGATGGTGTTGTGTCGTGTTGGCGTCACTTTTTGACATTATTATTATTATTATTATTATTATTATTATTATTATTATTATTATTATTATTATTACTATGACGATGGTGCATATCGTCTTCATAATCTAGAGTGATGATATTCTCATTATCATTATCATCATTAATGTTAATAATAATAACACTCATACTAATACCAATACCAATAATAATGATGATAATAATAATAATAATAATAATAATAATAATAATAATAATAATAATAATAATAATAATAATAATAATAATAATAATAATAATAATAATAATAATAATAATAATTTCTATGAATTTTCCTATTATTATTAGAGTTAAAACTAATATAATTTGTTATTTAAAAAATTAATGTCATCAGATACTTAATATTAAGCAGCAAGTTTTTATCAGAATAAATTTATGAGCGAAGAAATGATAGCTGTATATTATTATTATTATTGTGTGTGTGTGTGTGTGTGTGTGTGTGTGTGTGTGTGTGTGTGTGTGTGTTATTATTTATTATTTATTATTATTGTGTGTATTATTATTATGTGTGTGTGTGTGTATCATTATTATTATTATTATTGCAATAGCTCCATACCCACCAAGGCCATCACAACCCCAATCACAACCACCACCATCACCACACCACAACCACCGCCGCATACTATACGATGGTGACAGTATGGGGTTCTAAGGACGGTGATGGTGGTGGTAGTGGTGATGGTGGTGATGGTATGCAGTGAAGCAGATAATGGCATCACCTCTCTCACCACATACCGTCACCACCACCGCCACCTTCCACCTTCGCCACTTAATTGTATCACCAACACCAACGCTTCAGAACATCCTACCGCCACATCTACTCCACCAATCAGGTAATCAGACCTTCAGTTAATCGGATGAGCGCTGATCTAATCCTTATCGCTGGCACTCATACATGGCGTCTGATTTTCCTCTTAATCTTCCATATGAGAACGCAATGGCAAGTATATTCGAGCGTGAAGGTCTATTTTGCGGTGTAAGAAAAGAGAACACAAAGCGAGATATTTCGTGGCCTGTGAAATATATCAGCAGGCAAATTAATTCAGCGCCTTGACTGACAGCACCATCAACGACTTCAACAAAAAAACATGATAATAATAATAATAATAATAATAATAATAATAATAATAATAATAATAATAATAATAATAATAATAATAATAATAATAATAATAATAATAATAATAATAATAATAATAATAATAATGATAATCTCATTTGCTCATCCCCCGTGACACAGCATTTATCACCAAAGTCTGAGCGATATTCATTTTAAAACTTCCTTTCTTCTCACCGTAATAATGATAATAAAATAACGAAAACATGCAAATTCCTTCCTAAGCCACCCCCCAAACACACACACACACACACACACACACACACACACACACACACACACACACACACACATCTGAAGAAATTAAAAGAAAAACACAAGGAAAAAGAAAAGACCAATTCACCAGTTACTATTTTTCCCTCTCGGCTCCTTCAGCGTAGGCGAGTAGCGCTACAAATGAGCGTTAAGGAGCAGGCCAGCGCTAAGGGGAAGGTTACCGGCGGGCTGGGTAGCGGAAACTGCTTAACGGAGGGAGTGGGAGAGCGGAAGCGGTAGCGAGGGAGACAGCGGAAACGGTTGCTAATTGAGAGGGAAGCGCGGAGGGCAGAGTCAAGGCGGGAGGAAGGAAGGAAGGAAGGAAGGAAGGTGGTGTTGATCTTACGTATTCGCGGGAGTCATCAAGGAATTAGTCATTGTTAAGTGCTGGTTCATTTTGTTTAGACACGATTTACTTTTTGGGTTTAATTTCGTTGCGTGTATATTTTTCACAACTAATATCAAGCAAATTATTATTGTTACATTACTGCATCATTATAATTTTACTATTATTATTATCATTATTATTATTATTATAATCATTACTATTATTATCATCATCAATAGTAATAAAAATAATAATAATAATAATAATAATAATAATAATAATAATAATAATAATAATAATAATAATAATAATAATAATAGTGATAATATTTAATTCTACATGTGTATTCAATTGCAGGATTCTCAGAGATGAAATGTTATGCAATGATATATTTATTTACTAGTCATGTATTCTCTCTCTCTCTCTCTCTCTCTCTCTCTCTCTCTCTCTCTCTCTCTCTCTCTCTCTCTCTCTCTCTCTCTCTCTCTCTCTCTCTCTCTCTCTCTCTCTCTCTCATATACACACAAACGTCTGGAGCTCGACGCCTCAACTAAATAACAGTTATTAACAAACTTTTTATTGCCTCAAAGTTATAATTACTCTTAGAAAAACTACGACACGTTAAATTTTTCACGTCACCTTAACTTGAAAGGTGAAAAGTGGCATAAACGCGGTGCTTCAGGAGAGGGCCGAGTGTGTGTGTGTGTGTGTGTGTGTGTGTGTGTGTGTGTGTGTGTGTGTGTGTGTGTGTGTGTGTGTGTGTGTTTGTTTGTTCGTAGCTTAATGGCAGTCGCTTCGTCATGTACTTAGAAGTTTAGATTTTCCTTGGGCAGACTTAATCGCACATCCCTTTCTTTGGTCTCTGTCTTGATATATTTATTTTTTGATCTCCTTCCTTCATTACCTTTTTCTCTCTTTTACATACTCCATTATTTTTCGTCAGTGTGGCCAGCCCATACTTTTCATTCTTACTTTTTTTCCGAATTGTTTCTTTTATCTGTAGCCTTCATTATTTTCAATCTTTATCTATCGCTTATCTGTCTGTACGTTATGCTTATTTTTTGATTAATCATTTTAATTTTGATTTTACAGGTATTATATTGTAATATTTTCACTTACTTGGTCCGTTTTTTTTTCGTCTCACTAATTCATTTTTTCCTATCAATCCATTTATCTGCTTTCCAAAGTCGATCTTCCTTCACTTCTCATTTTCTCCCACCTACACTTTTTCTCCTGTTTTTCTTTCTTCCTTACTTCCCCTTCCTGCTTACCTACTGTTTCATTTACTCTCTACCTTTCTTATTTTCCTTCCTTACCTCCTTTCTTTCTTTCTTTCTTTCTTTCTTTCTTTCTTTCTTTCTTTCTTTCTTCCTTTCCTTCCTTCCTCCCTTCTATTCTTCCTTCCCTCTTTCCTTCCTCCCTTCCTTCCTTTATTCCTTCCTTTCCTTCCTTCATACACTCCTCTCTTCCTTCTTCCCTTCCCTTCGTTCCTTCCTTCTGTTATGGTTGTTACGAAAACTCCCGCTACTGCTTCCTTCCTTCCTTCCTTTCGTCCTTCTTTCCATATCTTTTCTTTTCTCTCCCTCCTCTCCCTCCTCCCCACCTCACCACCGCCCCGCTGCCTCACACTCTCACACACACACGGCCGATCCCTACCCGCATGCCGCCTCGCCTGAAGCCGCGCCTTTGCCTCAAAACTCGACACATTTTCCCCCACCACTTCAAAGGCCCATCACTCCCCGCCGAAAATATCTCCTTGTGAGGGGCGTGAGAGACTCCTTTCCCCGTCGCGCCTTACACAAGAAGACGAGAAAAAAAGGTGGAAAGAAGGAAAAAAAACGCAAATAAAAATAAAACTCTCAGGCAGAAGTCTTGTTGCCAGTTCTTTTGCATATTTCGGGTTTTCAATAGCGATTCATCATTTAAGGAGTCGAGAAGGAGATGGATGAATCATAGCCGGACAAAAGTAGAGAAAGTGAAAAAAAAATTACGTATAAAAATAACTCTCAGGCAGAGAAGTCTTTTAGTCAATCCGTTGAGTTAAAATGTTCTTCCTTATACCTGTTAGCCCGGTTTTCAATAGCTGTTAATTATTCAAGGAGTCGAGAAGGCGATAGATGAATAAAAGCCGTATAAAAAGAAAGTGAGACGCTTCTAAAAATAGCTTACGTGGAGGGAACGTCTTGTTGTCAGTCCCTTCCGTTAAAACATTCTTCATTTTACACGATATTCCGAGTTTTCAACGGCGCTCAATTATTTAAGAAGCTGAGAGGGCGGGCGATGGATGAATTATAGCCGCATAAAAAGAAAAAAAATGGTGAGAAGAAGAGATAAAAACGGGAAGGTCGTGTTGTCACTCCGTTCAGTTAAAATGTTCTTCCTATTCCGGGCTTTCAACGGCGCATAATTATTCAAGAAGCCGAGAAGGCGGGCGATGGATGAATAATCGCCGCATAAAAAAAAGAAAAAAGAAAGCCAGATGCCCTCCCTTCATGGTTACTTAAGGAGGCTAAATAAATACTTCACGGTAAACTTTGATTCTGCATATTTTAAGAGCGCCGCGCCGGGCTTCATTAATAGGCGCGCTGAGGGACCTCCGCCGTGCACGCTCCCGCCGCAAGATTACCCAGTCGACCGCCGCTAATTACGAGACGCGGGAAAAATACACAGAACCGGAGTTACATTTAAGCTTATAATTATTCCCGAGTCCTCAATAATAATTCCCCGCAAACAATTGGGTCGGAAATTGTGTATATATATAAGCTTAACACGCTGAATGCAAAGGAAAATGTGTAATGCATAATTTAAAGATTGGTAGTTTTCACAGCAGACAAAGGTGGAGGGTCGGTGTGTGTGTGCGTGTGTGTGTGTGTGAGAGAGAGAGGAAGTTCAATTTGGAGTAATTAACGTAATAGTCTATAATGCTTAAATAAAGGTTCAGCATTCGATTCCTTGACTTATGACTTATATATTTACTCAGTTCAGTTTCTTTAGCAATTTAGAATTCGATAATTTAGGCCTGTTTTATAATTCTTTCTTTTTTCTATATATATTTTATTCCTCTTAATCTCTAGTTTATTTTTATTATATGAATTATTTCTTATCCATGAAATTGCAAAATAATTCAGTTAGTAATCCAGCTATGCATTATTTTTCGTTATCAAAATTCGTCCATTTTTTCGTAATCGCATGGCAGCCTATAATTATACACTTAACAGTACAAAATTAATGCTATACAGTTTTCTTCTTAATCTCTACTGTCACGCTTTCATAACCGTGTCTCAACTTTTCTTTTATTCCTGGTTTCAACTCATCATCTATTCACTCCATCCAACGCCGCTGTTAATCCTTGCATCCCCAGCTCTATCTTCATTCTCTGACAATTCACTCGCTGCTCTCTCACAGTCACCTCAAATTCTGCGATGGATTGCCTTCATCTTCCTTCTCCAGCGAATGTTTCTTGTTTTTGCACACTGGCCGTCAGGGTTTCGGCGTCTCTAATGCAGCGCTGAGCAGCAACCAATCACTTTGCGGACGCTTTAGAATATTTCTGATTCAGGATTAGTGCAGCAGTCAAGCACAGCGGTCTAGAATCTTGCCTAAATCACCAAAAGAGGTAATATCGATTGCATTCACTTACTCTCGCACTTAATCATTTATTCACCCACTCACTCACTCACACAGTCATTTATTCACACACGCACTCTCTCACACACTCACTCACTAACGCATTCCCTTGCTCATTCAATCACTAACTTGCACGAGCACACTCACGCATTCTCTCTGACTCTCCATATTTTTCCTCCCACTCATTTTCCAATTCTCTCTCTACCAATTATTCTTGTTCGAAAAAATAATATATTTTCAAAAAGTTTGGTGAGTCATATTCGTCGTAATAAATATTGAATAGACATAAGTTTTCGTTTCTACCGGAGCAGCATTAAGCTGACAACACTGATGTAAGAACACGATTGTAGCCGCCTAATCGGACGTTCCTTGTGTATCGAAAAATCATCAACAACGATATAAATAACTAGGAAATGGGGCCAGCAAAACAATGATCCATCTCTCTCTCTCTCTCTCTCTCTCTCTCTCTCTCTCTCTCTCTCTCTCTCTCTCTCTCTCTCTCTCTCTCTCTCTCTCTCTCTCTCTTTTCCTGGTCCTCCACCCAGCACGCCTCGCCTCGTCCTCACGCCGCCTTTCCTCCCCCACAGAGAGCTGCAGCAGCATAGTGGAGAGGACCGCCGCCAACCTGCCCCAGCTGGCCCGCCCGCGTCCCATCCTGCACTCCCCCTTGCAGCCCCTCATGTCCTGCCGGCCCCCCTACCTGAGCGGTGAGTGGGGCGACGGGCCAAAGAATGACACCCACGGGGGGCAAGGCGCGCTGAGTGGAATCTTAGCGTCGCTTGATATATATATATATATATATATATATATATATATATATATATATATATATATATATATATATATATATATAAATGGAGAGAGAGAGAGAGAGAGAGAGAGAGAGAGAGAGAGAGAGAGAGAGAGAGAGAGAGAGAGAGAGAGAGAGAGAGAGAGAGAGAGAGAGAGAGAGAGAGAGAGTTAATTTCTACTAATAATAAATAATGGCTGACAGTGAACAAGAATGCCTGGCAAATGAACACTCGAATGAGCGCAAAACAAAGCGAGGCAAAACAAACAAAGCACTGAATGAAAACCCGGATCAGTAATTGTGACACATATTGGCAGCGCGAGATGAAGCTTGGGGAGGCGGCGAGAGGAATCAACTAATGAGACTGTCTCCTCCCTCTCTCGTGCTTTATCGCTCTCCCTTATTTCGCTCTTCATTATATGGACCTGTTACACTCTTTATTCTCTTTCATATCAATAATTTTCTATCTCGCTCACTCATCCAATTATGACTTTTACCTAATATACGTCTCCTTTTCCTCCCTCACCTCTTCCTCCTCCTCGTTCTTGTCCTCCTTGTTCTCTCTTTGTCCTCGTATTCCTCCTCCTCCTCCTCCTCCTCCTCCTCCTCCTCCTCCTCCTCCTCCTCATTCTCTCTTCCGGGTGCCTCCTATTTACTCCTCTCATTTCTCTTCTCGACACAGTGTACGGCAGCGTGGGCGCCATGGGTGGGGTGCCCTTGCCCAGCACCTTCCCGTGGGCGGCGATGGGCGTGGGCGTGAGAGGCAAGCCGCGCCGGGGGATGCTGCGACGGGCGGTGTTCAGCGACTTCCAGCGCAAGGGTCTGGAGGATCGCTTCCAGGTGCAGAAGTACATCAGCAAGCCGGACCGCAAGAAGCTGGCCGAGAAACTGGGCCTCAAGGATTCACAGGTAAGAAGAAAGTGGTTGAAGTTGGTCCATTTAGGTACGATAGAGAGCGTTTGAATGAGAATCGATTGAGAAAGGAAGGGAACAGTGAGGTAGGAAGGGAAAATAGTATAAGAAAAAGAAAAAAAGAACACGAATAAGATAATGATATGAATGAAGATGATGGAGACGAAAAAAGAGGAGAAGTAGGAGGAGGAGGAGCACGAAGAATAGGATAAAAAAAAAGCATAACATAAAAGAAGAACACGAAATAGATAATGCTAAGGATGAGAATAAAAATAAAAGAGGAGAGGCGTACTCGTATACTGGAGTGAGAGATGAACGGGGCAAAATGAAAGGAGGGTTGAGGGAGAGCAAAGAGAGATGGGGGTAAGAGAATGCGGAATGAAGAAGCACTACCAGAGGGGTGAGGGAAGGCAAAAAAGAGTGCCAGGGGAAGAAACTGAGTGTATGATGATTGAGGGAAAGAAGAGAAAGGTGAGAGAGGGGAAACAAGGAGACGGGGAGAAAGAGGGGGAATGCAGAAGGATGAGTAGAGACAGGAGGGGAGAAATGATGACAAGAGGGGTAAGGAGGGACGAAAAGTGGGGGAGGCGAAAGAAAAACTGAGAGGGAGGAAGGAGAGGTGACGAAAGCTGCGGGGAGAGAGGGAAAGAAGAAAGAACAGGGGGAGATGAGAGGCGAGAGTGAGGGAAGAGAGAGAAGGAGGGAAGGGGAGACAAAATGGATAAGCATAGGTAGGAATGGAGGGGGAGAGAAGGGGAAGAGGAGGGGAAAGAGAACCAGTGAGGGGAGAGGATGAGGGGAAACAGGAACGGAGCGGCACGGTGGAAAAAATAATCCTTGGTAGTTTTTGGGACACTCTCTAGGGCGGTGAGGGCGTGTAATGACGGTGGTTGCGGCGTGTTCACCAGGGGACGGGGCGGGAGGACGGGAAAGTTTCGTTTAGTCGGCGCAACATCTGTGGTCATATGCCGGAGAGAGACAGGAGGGCACGGGGCGGGAGGACGGGGCTGGCGTGCATGAATGAGGGTGGGAAGAGTGGTGCTGGTGGGACGAGTGTTCAGGCAGACACAATGAAGAAAATACAATACCAGACCTTTTAAATCGAGACAGACAACCTAGGAATAAGAGAATACTACTAGATCTTACTTAATTTGAGACGGATATTAACGAAGAATGAAGAAAATAGTAATAGATTTTACTTTAGGTTGAGAGAAAGACTAGAAATAAAAAAAATGTTAATAAATCTTACCTTGGATTCAGACAAAGACAAATTAAGATCAAAAAAGAAATATTAGACCTTACTTTGGATTGAAAAATAGACAATCTAGTAATAAAAAAACTCTAATGCCCCTTACTTTGAATTGAAACAAAGACTAGGAATAAAAGAAACACTAATAGGCCTTACTTTGAATTGACAGACAGACTAACTAACATATCTTTCGTCAAATGTTTCAACTCCATTCTCAACCACCGAAATACACACTAAAAATAATCCACAAAGCCATATATTGCTACACCCGATCAGTATTTCCGGTCGGATGGATGCTGGCCGAAATATACATTAATATACATATGTATGGCCGAGTGAGGCCCAACGCGGGGAACGGTGCAATAAATTAAGCAGACCATTAACCACATGCTCAGGTACACGCTGCACAGGTGGGCGGGAAAGTAGGGGAGGAGAAGGAGGAAGAGGAGGAGGAGGAGGAGGAGGAGGAAGAGGAGGAGGAGAAATGGGGGTAAAATAATATGTAGTACACCAAAAATGAGAGAATGTGTGTGTGTGTGTGTGTGTGTGTGTGTGTGTGTGTGTGTGTGTGTGTGTGTGTGTGTGTGCAGAGGAAAAGAAAGGAAGCGATCTTTATATATATTCTTCTAGGTACTTTTTTCCTGATCCTTTCCTTCCTTTCTTTACGCCATAATTAGTCTTTTTTTCCTTTTTTTTCTTTCCTATATTTTTCCACCCTACATTCGAGGGTTTTTTTCATAATCCAATTTTTAAAACCAGCCTCTTCTTTTTTTTTGCTATGCCCCTTTTGCGTTCGGTTCCGTTTAGTAGTATTTTTTCCTCGTCCCTCTCTCTATTTTTCTCTTTTTTATCATTCCCTTCCTTCGCCCCTTTTTCATTTCTTGTATTTCGGTTCACGCTTTTTTTTTTTCTCTCTCTCCCTTCTTTTGCTTATTCGTGCGGCATTTCGATTTCCAAACACGCATTTTCCTCTCACATTTTTTTTTCATTATTCCCTGGATCGATTTTATTCATATATTGCCTTGTGCTGAGAGAGAGATTTTGGAATAGGCTTGGAAGAAAAGGAGGAGGAAGAGGAGGAGGAGGAAGGATAGGAAGAAGAACAAGAAGAGCACGAAACAGATAGTGCTTAGGATAAAGAGGAAGAGGAAGAGGAGGAGGAGGAGCTGGAAAAGGAAAAAAAGAGAAAAAATGATGATAAGTAAAAAGAGAAGGAGGAGGAGGAGGAGGAGGAGAAGAAAAGGGAAGAGGAGGAAGAGGAGAAAGATGATGATGATAGCAACAGTGACAAAGATGAAGAAGAGAAAAGAGAAGAGAGGAAGGAATGATGAGCAAAAGTATGAAAATAAAAATAACGAAGAGGAGAAAGAAATTTTGAAAGGAGGAGTGTGCGTGTGCGTGTGTGTGTGTGTGTGTGTGTGTGTGTGTGTGTAGGAGGCGGACGGGCGTGGACGAGACAATATTGGCGTTGGAAGGCGTGGAAGTGATGTGGGAGGAAGGCAGCGAGGATGTGAAGCTAAGGAGGAGGAGGAGGAGGAGGAGGAGGAGGAGGAGGAGGAGGAAGAGGAGGAGAAGAAAGAAGAAGAAAAGAAGAACACGAACACGATAATGATTAGAACGAAGATGAGGAAGACGAAAAAGAGAAGGAAGAGGAGGAGGAGGAGGAGGAGGAGGAGAAAGAGAAGTAAGAACAAGAAGAGGAATAACACGAAACAGATGATGCTAAGAATAAAAATAAGGAAAAAGAGAAGAAGAAGGAAGAGAAGATAGAAAAGAAGAGAAAGAAAAGAGCGAATTAAGAGGAGAAGCTGAACGGACGATTAAGATAGTGCGCACAACAACAACAAAGGTGATAAAGAGGAGGAGGAGGATGAAGAAGAGGAGGAGGAGGAGGAGGAGGGGAGAAGAGGAGGGTAGCAATACTCGGCTCCTCATCATTAGCAACATCAGGATCAGCGTGAGGAGACAGCTGGGACCGACACCACAGCTCCCTTTATTTATTACGCCGATATTATAACTGCCGGGGGAAGGGAAGGGAGGGAGAGAGGGCGAGGGAGGAAGGAAGGAAGGGAGAGAGGGAAGGAAAGAGGACTAGGAGGACGAGGGAGGGAGGAGAGAAGGAAGGGAGGAAGGAAAAGAGGAATAGGAGGAAGAGCAGGGCGAGAAGGAAGGGAGGGAGAGAGGGAAAGAGAAATAGGAATAGGAAGAGAGCGAGAGAGGAAGGAAGGGAGGGTTTCTGTGAGGGGTGGCGGGACGAAAGGAAGGAAGAAAGGGAGAAAGGGAGATAAATAGTGGAGAGAGTGAGAGATGAAGGCAGAATGAGAGAGAGAGAGAGAGAGAGAGAGAGAGAGAGAGAGAGAGATAATAAAGATGTAGGGTAAAAATAAGCAAAAGAGGAACACGGAAAAGGAGGAAAGAGAAGGAAAGAAGGAAGGGAAAGGTAGAAGAAAAGAGTGAAAGATGAAGGCAGGAAGAGAGAGAAAGAGAGAGACGATTAAGATGTGTAAAAATAAAGAAAAGGAGACTACAAGGAAAAGAAGAGCGGCGGGGTGGAGGGAGGGGGAGGCGTATAGAGGGAGAAAGAGGAGGAGGAGGAACAAAAACAAAACAGAGTAAGGAAAAAAAGGCACAAACAGAGGGGGAGAAGGTGAGACAAAGAGGGGAAGGGGAGAAGGGTGGACACGGGGAGTAAAAATGAGGAGGAAGGAGGATAAAGAGAAAGACAGGTTAAAAGAGGAAAGCAAAACCATAAAAAAGTACAAAAAAAAGGAAAACAAGACCATTCATCATCTCTCTCTCTCTCTCTCTCTCTCTCTTATTACCCTCTCCGCTTATCTGAACACGTCTTCTTTAAATCCCTTCCTCACTTTTCCTTTCGCCCTTTCATTCTCTCTCTCTCTCTCTCTCTAAGTAATAACAACGACTTCCCTGAAAACAAAAACGCATCGCCGACATTCACGTCCAACAATACCTAGGCAGACCCATCAGGGCCCAGTCCACCCCAGCAGCCACGCGCACTCCAGCCCATTCTCTCCTCCTCGCACACAACACTCGCCTTCGTCCACGCCGGGGAATTAACGCATAAAACCGAGGCGTGCACGAGGACCTTTCTGCCGATTTAGCTTCATCGCGTTACTTATTTCGGTTCTCTGGATTCGAGGCGAGGCGTGGTAGTAACGTTTTTAGTTAATTCTGCCTTGTTGCGTCCTTCCCCTCCACCTCCGATGTGTTTATTGGGATCCAGGATGCTCTAGTAGCTCGTGTAGTAATTATAATGAGGCTGTGTATTGCTCCGTCGTGTTCCTATACCTCTCCAGCGTTTACGAAGGCCCAGAATGCTCTAAACAGGTCTTGTAGTAATTGTAATGATGCTGTTCCGTTTGGTCCCTCCTCTTTTACCTCTGCAGCGTATACTAAAGGTCCCAGGGTGTTCTAAATAGCTTTTGTAGTGATGGTTAAATAGGTTTTCTTTCTGCGTCCTTCCTCCTTCACCTCCGCAGCGTCGGGGTGTTCTCAACAGCTCCCGCACTATATAGCAATAACAAGGAACGTCGGTATCTTGGAGCGGCGGCAGCGGAGGCGGAAAAAGAGCGCAAAATAAGCACAATAACATCATTTTCCCGGCAACTTTGGTCATGCAATATTGTGCAACAGTAATGGCTGCTCGGAGCAAGATGGCCAGCGTAACAAGTTCAACCACTAAACTACACGAGCAAGCAAGCGTTCCGCCATTACGGGCTCGGCGGAACGGCCAGCAGACGCGCGCTTATTATCACCGACAATAACCATTAGATGCGGCGACACCTTACCGGGAGTGATATTTTTTGTGTATTTTCTCTCGTGTTCGAGGCGGGTTGGCAAGCCGGCAAACTACACGGCCTTCACACCTTGTAACGTTTTTTCCTTTCCTCTTTTTATTTTGCTCTCTCTCTCGCTCCCTCTCTCACTTCTCCTTCTCCCCTTCCGGTCCTTTATTATATCTTACTTTTCTTACGTTCTTCCCTCACCCTCGTCTATAAATCTCCAGCGGTCATAATAACGCATTTGTCGAGTTAACGCCCCACTCCATCACCGCACAGCTGCCGCCAATCACCGCGCGCCTTACAACTTCATCGACCACTCAGAGGGCGTGTAACAGAGCTCCTTCCACACGTCACGCTCCCTTGGCCAATCAGAACCCGACTCGCCCCCTTTTTGAAATACGACCAGCTTTAAGAACGACGGATATCCACATTGTTTTCGTATACACCGTCGATAACATTTAGGGGGCCGTCGGCGGAGTGGACGTCCTAATTGACTGCTCGACACCGACTCGCTTGTCCGTCCATGGCAACGGCTGTTTGTTTGTTTAATTGTTTCGAGACGGGCGGCAGGAGTGTGTTGCTCATTCACGACCATCAGTCATCCCCTAAGTGACTGATTGGCTTAATGACTGACTGCCACGCCAGACTGAAGGGACAGACGGCAAGTGTTTTTACATGTATATCAATTAAGATGGAGGGTTGGGAGCATTTTTCTTCACCATGTTTTTGCTTCCTTCCAGGTCAAGATTTGGTTCCAGAATCGTCGCATGAAGTGGAGGAACTCCAAGGAGCGAGAGCTGCTGGCAGCGGGCGGCACACGGGAGCAAACACTGCCAACCAAGAATAACCCGAACCCGGACCTCTCGGACGTGGGCGAGGAACAGCGATCACCTTCCTCAGTCGGCCCCTCGCCCTCCTCTAAGGACGAACTCAACCTCCAGTCTTCTGAGGGAGCCCAAGAGTACCAGGGGCGGAGCGAGGACGAGTCTGGCTACCTTGGCCAGCAGGGCCGCCAGGAAAGCTTTGGGCCCCCGCTCGGGGCGTCACTGCCGGCCAAGATTCAGATCAAAGACCTCACGGCACTCTCGGGCTTCGGAAAGTCGTCGGCCGCGACCTTCTTCCCGTACCAGGACGCTGACGCCGACTACTCCGACGAGGACATCAATGTCACCGACGAGCTGGTGGCCTCCAACAACGAGGACAGCGAAAATGACTAGTGCCTCGCGGCACGTCCTTCTTCAGCAGATGGTTCCTCGCAGCTCCCGGGGTCTCGCAGAGGCCTGAAGCGGCTCCCGCGGTCAGAAATGACTGTCTCCCTCGTGCAGGGTCGCCCTGACCCCTAAAACTTTACCAGTGTCAATCTTGTGGTGGCCGTTGATCTGCCGCGGCGGGCCAGGTCCTTCCGGAGCCACGCGTCGGGGATCACGCCGGCTCATCGTCCCCTTGCGTTGCCGGGCGAGTCTCGGCGGCGGCTTCTCGCAGCGAACACAATAGTAGTCGCCGCTGCCCTTGACGCCCGATTCCTAGCGATCACAACCTCGCCTCTACGAACCATCCAACGGCGGCAAAGAGGGCGCAGGGCTTGATGGCGTCAGGGGAGACTCCAAAATATTCGTCACGTAGACTCAACTCATCCCCTCACTGAATCATTATTGTCCCCTCCACTCCTCCATCAGACAGACCAAAGGCAGCGGGATGAAAAAGGGGACGGGGGCCATTTTGACATCTTTTCAAACGTACCTGTAATAGTGACCTGGCCAGCTGCTCGGCGTCGCCCGCCACCTATATGCGTGTGTATTATTCTACTGATAATATTGTGATATACGATCATATGTTATCTTTCTACGCTTACTGTCTCCTCCTTTCCGTAATATTAATTCCTGATTTTGTAAATATAAGTTTATGCCTTGGTGCGTTGGGTCGCTGGAGAGAGAGAGAGAGAGAGAGAGAGAGAGAGAGAGAGAGAGAGAGACCATAAAAACATAAGAAAAGTTTTTGAAAAATTCGATTAGGAAGCAATTTTTCACATCCTTTCTTTCGCTCTGATTCCTTCCTCTCTCTCTCTCTCTCTCTCTCTCTCTCTCTCTCCCTTCCCTGACCACTCTTTGATCCTCTTGATGCTCCTCTTGCCACACACAAGAGGAAGAGGAAGAAGAAGAGGAGGAGGAGGATCAGGAGGAGACGGAAGAGGCGGCGAATGAGAGGAAGGGAGGGAAGTGGAGAGGAGTGAGATTCGAGGCAAAAAGAAAGAAGCACAAACATAAAGATGAAAACATTTGACTGAAAGTGAGAGATAAAAAAAATAATGAGAAAGTAGAGAGTTAAAAAAAAAAAAAGGAGATAGAAGAATTGCCAGCGATAAATGAATAGCGGAAAGCAAGATAGGAAAGAAGTGAAAAAGGAGAAAGATGCAAGAATGTGTCAAAACTTTTTCAACGTGTTACTCAGTGGAAAGAACACCGAAGAAGAGTACAAATATGACAGTGAATGAAAAATGAAAGAACTGAGTAACGCAAAAGAAAGGAATAGAAGTAAAGGAATAAAAACAAAATATCGAAGGAAGAGTGTTGATGAAGAGGAAGGAAAATAAAAACTATGGTGATGAATGTACAGGCCCACCACCACCACCACCACGACCACCACCACCACCTCCCCCACCGTCTCCCCCACCACCGCCGCCGCCTCATCTTAATTCCTCCTACCCCTCCCCTTACTCTTTGTCATCGTTGTCCTCCTCCTCCTCCTCCTCCTCCACCTCCTCCTCCTCCTTTTAATCATCCTTCTCCTCTCCCTTATGTAAGTCTGATGGAAGAGTTCTCGCTATAGAGTAAATAAAAATAATAAAGAAAATAAATACTCAGTCAATTCCATAAGACATTAACGAAACACTCCGAAAAGAAATTAATGATGCAGACTCACACAAGACATTTTAAAGGAAGTAAGTAAAAATAGATGTGTCAGTGTTTAAGGTTATTTGAACAGTTGAATAAGACAAGAAATATAAAAGTAAATGCAAAAAGAGTATTGTTCGCATATTCTGTCAACTGAAAACCGAGGAAAAACAGATAGATGTTAATTTAAAGAGCTTAAGTCCCATGAATCAATGAATTAAGGGAGGGAAAACAAGGAAACCCGTCGACAAACAAAAGAGGATCAGCGGCAGCAGCGAGAACAAAAGAGCATCGAGGGAGCGGGAGAGGCGCCAGAACAGACCTCCTCGACTCGCTCACTCCCCTGTCGGTTCATAACAAAACTTTCTCATCTCATTTTCTTTTCCGCGGAGGCTGTGTGTGTGAGGAGGCGTGAGGGGAGGAGAACCAACAGGCAGCGAGCGACCCACGTACACACACACACACACACACACACACACACACACACACACACACACAGATACATACATACACGCACACATACGTTATAAATACAAAGACACATTACAAACACCAAGATAGAAATACGCAAACACACACACACACACACACACACACACACACACACACACACACACACACACACACACACACACACACACACACACACACACACACACACACACACACACACACACACACACACACACACACACACATTTTCTTACCCCGGCATCTTGTCACCCTGATATAAATAAAAAAAAAAATCAATAAACATATCATACTTATCAAGCGGTGTTATTTTTCCTTCCATATCCCTTCGCTATTTTTTTTTTACGTGGCAAATCAGAATAGACGACAAGAGATTACCGGATGAATAAAACACTAATTTATTATAAAACGAGTATGCACAGTGTTAGATGCTATAATAAGTTTGAGGCAGTTAAGGTAAGTAAAGGAAACATAGTACTGGTTCAATTTAACAGTAATAATGATAAGAAGAAAAAGAAAACATTATATTGATACAGTTCAAAGCCTTGCCCTACTATCTCCTCCCTTCCCCTCCTCGTCCCTGTCAGCTGTCCTACGTCTGCTCCATGCCAGTGTTTTGTCAGCTGTTCCATCCACGTGTGCCTTCGCTGCCCCGCTGGATGCCCCGCTGCACGGCCCGAGTGTTGGCCACGCACGAGTGAAGTGATAAATGGAGTAATTGATCGATCTGCGCGTGGATGAATGAGGAGACTGGTGTGCCGAAGCGAGGACAGACCAGCAAAAAGACGGATATAATAAAAGGGTGAAGAAGGAGGGTTTAATGAGACAAATGAGTGGATTAGTGGAAGGACATACGCACCGATGCAAGAACAGACCGGTGAAAAGACAGATATTAAGGGATAAAAGATTGCGGGATTGGAGACGAGTGAAAATTTTAATGTGCTAATTGATGAAGTGACACGGGAAGACAAATAGATTAATTAGTTTCGAGGATAAGGGTGTTGATGCATGAATAGTGAAGTGGTGTAATGATTAACCGAACACAGAATGGTTGGACGAGCGAATGTAAAATAAAATCGATGAACAGAAGAGATAATGGGCCGCTTCTACGAGAATACGATAAACAGTTAAAATTGGATTATTGAAAGGTTGCGCGCATAATGCATCCACAATACGATAAATGGATTCATGAAACAGTGGTATTATATATTTCAATTGCAATCAGGAGTTATTCATAAAAAAAAATGAGCTCTTTCGAACCTTTTCACTTCTCAGGAGCATTTGTAGGTTACATTAACCCTTAAAAACTTGAAGTGATGTGATCTGATCTAGAATTCCTCACAGAACACGAACTCGAACCAAGCGAGGTGCTGCTGCTCTGCCCGACCTCCAGCAGCACCAGCGGCAATAACAAAGTATAATGCACTCGCTGGACGGGACTCCCTTATCTGTCGCTGGTAGCTGACTATTGTTTCATGCGTCATTATGAGATTAAATGCCTTGTTTTATCTTACATATCTCACAGATCAATGTTATTATTATTTTTATTACTATAATAATAATAATAATAATAATAATAATAACCAAAATCATCGTCATCATCATTATTATTATTATTATTATTATTATTATTATTATTATTATTATTATTATTATTATTATTATTATTATTATTCATACTATTACTACTATTACTGTGATGATCATTATTATTATTATTATTATTATTATTATTATTATTATTATTATTATTATTATTATTATTATTATTATTATTATTATTATCATCATTATCATTATTAGTATTATGATTTACATTAGTGACTATTAATATGCCAATTTGAAGTTCCCCATATAGGTAAGCCCTAAATTTGCATGATAATAATAATGGAAAAAAGAAAAAAATACATTAGGCTTAGTTGCATCACTTTTCAGTCCAGTGGAATATAATATAAAAACGTTCCTTGAACTTTTTTTTTTTTTTTTTTTTTTTCCTTCTGTCTGCCTTCCCTTCACCCCGCCGCCACGCTCGCTCTCGGCCCCTCACGATGAGCTCGAAACACGCAGAAGACGCCAGTTCGAGGCCAAGAGAATGAAAACATCGCTGCTGATAGAAGCTTTTTGGAATTCACGATACAGCTGAGGCAAGACCCGATTTGCTATACGAGGCCATACCATCAATACGTTAGGCATTTAACTAGTCTACCGTTAGCAATATACGTATACCTTGAGAGAGAGAGAGAGAGAGAGAGAGAGAGAGAGAGAGAGAGAGAGAGAGAGAGAGAGAGAGAGAGAGAGAGAGAGAGAGAGAGAGAGAGAGAATAAAAATGTCAGGAATGCGGGTGGCCATCTGAAGAGCAAGGGATGAAGGCTATTG
The DNA here is from genome assembly GCF_024679095.1 of Eriocheir sinensis. Taxonomy (NCBI): domain Eukaryota; kingdom Metazoa; phylum Arthropoda; class Malacostraca; order Decapoda; family Varunidae; genus Eriocheir; species Eriocheir sinensis. The sequence continues at coordinate 12,520,870 of NC_066543.1, forward strand.
ACTAACACTGTTTTGGTTAGGGATTGTCTGGGAGGGAGGGAGGGAGAAAGGGAGGGAGGGAAGGAGAGAGGGAAAGAAAGATGCAGAGTGTAGTACGTTGGAAAGCAGTGAGAAACGCAAAAGATAATAGACAGTCTTTATGTCTGTCTATCTATCTATCCGTCAATGTTTTTCTCTGTTTCTCGATCATGCATGTATATATACGCTTGAAGCCATGTATATATGTACGTATCTATGGACGTATGTATGTGCGCTACTACACTGAATTAGCTGATTTACGACTCCTTATATAGATTCGTTCAGCATTTTTGTTACCGAATATGTTTCTTCACTCGGAATCTTGTGTATGATTTTCTTAGCTGACACAACAACTGTATTATTCTCGTTTGTATCATGGAAGCAGATGAAGGTGGACACACACACACACACACACACACACACACACACACACACACACATACACACACACACACACACACACACAGACAAACACACACACACGTACATACCGAACACAACATACACCCCCCCCCCTACACACACACATATACAACCCCCCCCCCCCCACACTCACTCTTCGTCGGCATGTGTAGGTACCGCCCGCCAGCAAGGAGCGCCGCCGAGAACCGCCCATTGAGGGGAATCTAAACAGCTCAAGAGAGAGACTCGGGGCCCAAGTACGGTACACGACATGGCCATCGCTGCGGGAACAAGCGGGACCAAAGCGTCTTGTTGTTGGAAGAGCTTAAAGCTGTTTTCATAGGGGCGTGAGGCCATAAAGGGTTTAGGAGAAAGAGAGATGGAGGGAGGGACGGGCAAAGGGAGGCGTAGGGAGGGCAGGGAAGGGAGTGCACTAAATGTTTGTACAGTTGGCCGAACAGAGTGCTTGATGTAGCTTGATCGTGCTTAAAATCATCGAGTATAAATGACCTTCTTTCCATCACGGCTCTGTTCCCTCGCCCCGACTCCCCGGCCACCTTTTATTTTTCCTTTTCCTCTTACCCCTCTTCTCCTCCTCCTCTCAAAAATCGGGGTGCAGAGCTTAGGGCAAAGAGGGCCGAGGGAAGGGAGGAGGCGGAGAGAGGAGGCGAAGGGGAGGCTTAGGAAAGGCAGACTGTGGAATGGGAGCGAAAGGGAAAAGAAAACGAATTCTTAAAAATGGATGAGTAATTGAGGTACATTCTCTGCCTGCCTGTCTGTCTGTCTGTCTGTCTGTCTGTCTTATTTCTGCCTCTCTCTCTATCTATATATTTACTTACCTATCAATCTATCTGTTCATATTTTTCTTCATCTCTCAATTCCGCGTAAACATAAGCAATTCAATAAGTAGTAAAGTCTTATAAATCCACTGAATAAACTTTTTGTGAGAGGAAGAAAAAGAGAAAAGCATAGCAGCAGCATTAGCACAAAACGCAAACACACACGCAGAGAGCAAAAGACGCGTAAAAACAAAGTATAATTAGGACGATAAAAGGTTCGGGCATGCGTAAGTCTTTCAATTCCATAAACATCGCGGTAATTGTTATTGACTGTTATGCGCTAAAAGTCTCCAGCTGCTGAGTTCGCTTTTTCACGATCGTTCTTAGGTCAACGAACGAGGCCGGTTTTTAACATGGAAGGAGGATCATAATGAGGAGAATATGTAGGATCTTTGCCGAGCTAATATGAACAGCAACGGGAGACGAGGACGAGGACAACAAGAACGCGACTACCACCACCACCACCACCAACAACAACAACAACAACAACATCAACAACAACAACAGCAAACAACATCACTACCGCCGCTACCACCACCACCACCACAACCACCAACACACTCACCACCAAAAACAACAACCACTACTACTACTACTATTACTACTACTACCACTACTACTACTACTACTACTACTGCTACTACTCTATATCAATACGACTAATGCTGTTACGATGGCGATGAAGATGACGATGATGACGATAACACACACACACACACACACACACACACACACACACACACACACACACACACACACATACACAATCCAGTCCATCGCTTCCCGTGTTCTAGCGATAAAAAAGTGAAACAAATAAAATACTGAAAACTCAATAACAGCGATGAAAGCTTGCAAGGAAAAAGTGAAAACACGTATGAAGGAAAATAAAAAAGAACGATAAAAACTCGGATGGCGGACAGAGTATTTACAAGGAAACGAAAGAATAAAAAAAAAACTACAACAGCTCCCAAAATAAAAATAAAAAGGGTAGAAAAATATAGAGAGAAATAGAACAACGCAATGTATAGTAAGGTATATGAAAAAGAGAGAAAAAAAGAGAGAAAGAGATAAATCAATGTAAGAAAGAAATGCAGAAAGAAAAATACAATAAAAAAAAAACAGCGAACAGCAAACTGAAAAACAAGACGAAAAGAAGAAAAAGAAAAGTGATCATGTAGTTAGGAAGAGAAGAGGCAAAAAAAAAAGAGAAAAGAAAAGATCGAATAAAGATGAAAAATACGAAAACATACGAGAACATAAAAAAATACAATAACATAAAAAAATACGATAACATACGAGAACATAAGAAAGTAAAGAACATACGATAACATACCAGAACATAAGAAATACGATAACATACAATAACATACAAGAACACAAAATATAAGTTCGAAAAAAAAACTTCAGCTACCCAAATTATGTAGTAGAGGGGAAACCCAAGCAAGAACATTATGCTTGAAGACAAGGAGATAAAGCAGGTATGTTGATAAAGGAGGAGAAGTAGGAAAGGAGAGAAGGGAGGAATAAGGGAATGAACGAAGGAGGAAAGGAGGGAAGAATGGAATAAGGGAAGGAACGAAGGAAGGAAGAAAGGATGTACGAGGCAGAAGTGAGGAAACGAAAAGTGTAAGGGAATGAAGGAAGGAAGGGAAGAAGGGAAGAAAGAAAAGAAGGATAGAAGGAAGGAAAGAAGGAAAGAAAGACTGGAACAAAGGATGGAGGGAAGTGTAGAGCAAAAGGGAAGGCAGGAAAGGAAGGAAGGAGGGAAATAATGAATGAATGAATGAATGAAGGAAGGAAGGAGACATAAAGAAAAAAGCAGGATGATATGATGGAAGGAAGAAAGAACAAGCAAGATAATCACTACATGGACCAGGAAAGGAGCGAAGGAAGGGACGGAATGGAAGGAAAAAGGAAGGGAAGGAGGAAAAGAACGGAGAGAAGGGAAGGAAAGATGCTGTTAAAGAGAAAAGAGGAGGCAAAGAATAGAAGCACAAGGAGATGGAAAGGAACGAAGGAAGGGAAGGAAAGGAGGGAAGAGGAGGAAGAAGAGGAAGGAAGGGAAAGGAGGGATGGAAGAAGGAATGCTTTAAGGAGATGGAAATGGGCGAAGGAAGGAAAAAGGGAAGAGGGCAGGGGTGGACGGAAGGGAAGGAAGGGCAGAATAGGGGAGGAAAAAGGAAAGCGGAGGGAAAGGACGAAGGGAAGGGAAGGAGGAATGTTGTTAAGGATAGGAAAGAGAAGGGGCTCACAGAGATGGAGGGAACGAAGGAAGGAAAGAAGGTGTGGAAGGAAGGGAAAGAAGGACAGGGAAGAGACGGAGGGAAGGGCAGGGAATGGAAGGATGAAGGGTAGGAAAGGAAGGAGGGAAGGGGCGGGAAGGAAGGAGGGATGTTGCTCAGTGAAAGAAGGAAAGAAAGGAGGAGGGCAGGGAAGGGCAGAGAAGGAAAGAGGGAAGACCGGGAAGGAAGGGCAGGAAAGGGACAGAGGGAAGGGCAGGGAAGAACGGAGGGAAGGGGCGAGAAGGAAGGAAGGAAGGAAGGAAGGAAGGGTCGAGAAAGAAAGAAAGAAAGAATGGAAGAGGGCAGTAAGTAAATGGAAGGGGAAGGAAGGGCAGGAAAGGGACGCAGGGAAGGGCAGGGAAAGGAAGGAAGGAAGGACCGGGAAGGAAGGAAGAGGGAAGAGGGCAGTAAGTAAGTAAGTGGAAGGGGAAGGAAGGGCATGAAAGAGACGCAGGGAAGGGCCGGGAAGGAAGGAAGAGGGAAGGGCCGAGAAGGAAGGAAGGAGGGATGTTGCTCAGTGATGTCTGCTTCGTATCGATCCACCAATGAGGAGAGGCGAGGACGGCTGCTCCTGACAGTAAGCGATGGTGATTGGCTCTTGATGGCTGCATATATTCCCGCCATGAATTTGTTTTTCGCCTGATCTGCCCGCCACTACCACTACCACTACCACTGCCGTCCCTCCTCTCCTCCTCCTCCTCCTCCTCCTCCTGTTTATACTCCTGCTCTACTCAATCCTCCTCTTCTTCCTCCTCTTTTTCCTCCTCATCTTTGGCCTACTAATCCTACGAACCAAATTATCAAAACTTAAAAGATGTATTTCAATCTGACACTCACTTATTTTTCTATTATTATTATTATTATTATTATTATTATTATTATTATTATTATTATTATTATTATTATTATTATTATTGTTATTGTTATTATTATTTCCGTTTCAGGTCGTAATTCTGGTCGTGAAAGTGACTGGAATCGTAGCATCATGCATTTGTGTCATTAATTATCTTAACTTACATTCTCCTCTTCCTCTTCCTCTCTCTTCTTACCCCCTGCTCTCTCTCCTCCTCAGACTCTCCTCCTCCGCCCTCCTGTCCCTTCCCACTTCATGCAGCCACCTGCCTCTCACCTCACCCACCTGTCTCATTAGCAACTCATGTATCACTTTCTCTTAGTGTATGATACCCTTTCCTTACCTTCCCCTTCGCCAAACTGAGAGAAAAAGGGAAAAAAATAAAATACGAGAGAGAGAGAGAGAGAGAGAGAGAGAGAGAGAGAGAGAGTAATATATAATGAAAGACTTAAAAATGTGATGCTTAGATGTGCTGTTTTTATTTTCATTTTTTTAGCACGCCATCTGTCGGGATAAAGAAGCAATAAAGGCTGACCACACTGTTGCTTCCGATGATGATGATGATGATGATGATGATGGTGGTGATGGTGGTGATGGTGGTGATGGTGGTGGTGGGGGTGGTAGGGATGAGGATGCTGAGGAGGAGGAAGATCTAAAGGAAAAGGAAGACGTTGCTGTTATTGATGATGATGATGATAATTAAGTTGATGACAGCATATATAATAATAATGATACCAGTTAACATTAGTATCAATAACAAACTACGTTTCATCTCAGTTTCGCAACCAAAACCACTTCTACCAGCACCACCACCACAACCATAACTAATACCACCATCACCACCACTATCATCACTTACACTACCACCACCACCAAAACAAACAACCACGATCACCACACCACTATCACAACAATCGCCACAGTACCACCACCACTCCTGACCAAAGACCATCACCACCACCACCGCCACCACACAAACACCACCTCCCTTCCTTCCTCTGCCTCCCCTTCCTCCCCCTTCCCTCCCCCACCCCCGTCATCGCCAGGCAGCGGCAGTGAATCACAATCTTCCATTTCAAACCCGGCGCGCAACTCGGACTCATTACCCATAATGCGTGTGGGGGTGACAGACGCGTGATGGAGTGCGGAGGGGGAGAGGCCGCCCCCAGCCTCCCCAACCCCGGCCCCCTCCCCTCCCCGAACTTAATTGTCTAAAGTAAGTAAAACGAGGGAGGAGGAGGAGGAGGAGGAGGAGGACGAGGAGAAGAGGAGGAGGAGATGGGAAGAGGAGGACGACGAGGAGGAGGCGGAGGGGTGGGTAAAGTTCCATCTCAAAGTGCCAAATACCGTGAAATCAGTGCCGAGGGGTGCCCGCTGGAAGTGCGCTATTTCCGCGGCAACAAACTTCAATTAATTAAGTTTGAATGGCTCTATAAGTGAAATCAACGCGGCTTACATTGCATTAACCATCAAACAATGAGAAGCGGGCGGCCGGCGGACACCCCAGCACCGCCCCTACGCCGACGGACCCTTAGGACGCAACTCCCCCGCCGCCAGCAGCTCCTCTTGCGCCCCCATGCCGCCGCCTTTGTCCTGGTTATCGCCATACGCGCCCGATTGAGCGCTAATTGAGGGGTAAATGATGAAATCAAAGCGCGAACGACCCGGAGTGGTGTCGACCGCAGGCCCTTCCTACCCTCCTCCCTCCCCCTCGTCTCCTCTCTCCCTGGCCTCCCTGCCTCCTGTATTTCCTCTCCCCTCACCCCTCCCCTTCCCTTCCCTTCCCTCCGTTCCTTTCCACTTCCTTCCCGTCCCCCGCCGCCACCCTGCTACCCCGACACTACACTGGAATGCTCACCTCGACCTACGCTCCCCCTTCCTTTCTCTCTCCCTCACTCTCCCTCCTTCCACCATCAGGAATCTTTTAACTCCCCCCTTTCCTCCCTCTCTCCTTTCTCTCATCTCCTCACCTTCATCCCTCTCCTTCCACTACCATCGGAACCACCACCACGACTGCTGTTATTCTCTCCCTCCCTGTCCCTCCTCCTCCTCCACCGCCGCCTTTCTCCTCCCTCTTAGCCACTCCATGGAGGGTCGCCGCCACATGAAAGCCTCCACATCCACGCGTATCCACAAACGTGTTTATCTGGAGCCGCGACCTGTCAGGGGATTAACACCGGCCACGGCACACTGCTGCTCCACACACACACACACACACACACACACACACACACACACACACACACACACACACACACACACACACACACATTATTAGGCATTCATACACTCACTACACAACCAAATGAGGCCTAATATTCCCTTCCCTTTGCCTCTATATATCACGTGGAGAGCACAAACGACTCTTGGTTCCGGACTTCCCGCCGAGAAAAAATGAATATATAAATATAGAAAACGTTCCAAAGCCTTCCCGCTCTCCTTTAATAGCGCCGCTGAGAACAAACGGACGAAGAACCAAAGAATGGATTTTATTCCCCGCGGTTTTTCAAAGGTTCCTCAGCCTCTTGGAGCTGGAAAAGGAGCAGAAACAGAAAAAAGGCCATCGATCGAGTAAAACAAAGGAAAATGGAGGTGTTGCGGTGAGAAAAGACCAAATAAAAGCCTTGAAGGGTCATAGAAAAAATGAGTCCGAGTAAAGGGGACGGGAACAGTGCTGAAGAAACCTCCAGGTGAGAAAATAAATCAATCATTTAATTAAAGGGAGCATACGCCGGGGGGCGCGTTGCCTTGCCCACTCTATGACACCATTCCAGGGGTCCCCTCGAGTAAATATCCCTGCAGGCCGCCTCCCCATTTCAAGCACCCCAAAGTAGGATCCATCGATATGCTTATGTCACAAGCTGTGTGTGGGCGTTCCATTGACTTCCTCCTGACAGGATCACCCCGTACTGATGCATTCTGGTGAGCAGGGTCGACATCTGGGTAGCTTGACACATGCCCGTATAGACAGAGTTGACATTCCCAGACTATGCAGATAACAGGCCTCGATTCAGTTTCACGGAGTAATCGTCGATTTCACACACAATCATTCCATCGATATCCTATGAGTCTGCGCAGGCACGAATTAACAAAGGCGTCAATTCACCTCTTTAAATCACTATTTAGTGTACGCGTTTCACAGCCATAGAGTAGGACAGGAAGCACTAGCGACTTTAGGTTCCGAATCTTAGTCCCTTTGCAAAGGTATCAACTACGCTGCCCTGAGCAAGTCTGTGACACCATGAGACAAGGGATTCTACCACCAGACTTCTCGACGTGACCCACCGTTGTTCTGCAATACGCTACCAAGGTATGTGATATTTTCCAAGATCTCAATGTCCTCGCTACACTCATGAAAAGACTGTACTATTTCATCCATCAAGCCTCCAAACATCTGTACCTTGGTCTTAGTCAAGGAGACCTGATGATTCCGCCTCCTCGTGCAGTGCCTCGAAAGCCATCATCAGAATCCTTAGCGACTCAGCGAGGATTACGGCATCTTGGCCAAAATACATGATCGACAACCCTGGAAAGAGGGAAAAACAGTCAGCAACGGAGAAGTCCTTACAAAAAAAAGTGATGTGGATGAAGGGAGAATGAAATAAGAGACGAAATAAATGAGCACAGAAAGAGGCCGACTGGTAGGGAGCAAATAATAAAAGTACAAGAATATAAAGGAAAAAAAAAAGATAGAAGAAATAGAGGGAGACAATAAAAAAGAAGTTGAACAGAAAACCGTAACGCACGGGAAGAAGGGCGGACAGGTATGAAAAATGGCTGTGCAGGTGAATCTATAAATAAAAAAGAAAAAAAGATAGTGCCATGCAGAAGGGTGGCAGAGGTGAGTGTCTGTGAAAATAAGGAAAACAGGGAGACACAGAAAAAAGGGGACACAACACGTACGAAAATTAAAAGGCTGCACAAACAAATAAAGAAAAAATGAAGACAAGACAGTAGAGGGAGTGTTGAGTTGAAGTGGGTGACAGCGAGGAGAAGAGAAGCAAGAAATAAGAAAAGATAACATGCTGGAAAAAAAATAACTACATAGGTGAATAAGCAAGTGAATTAACGAAATGAAGAGATAAAAAGGAGATTAAGGCAAGGAACAGGAAAACATAATCAGGGAAGCAATGAAGAAATGCTGGAAAAAATAACTACATAGGTGAATAAGCAAGTGAACGAAAAGAAGGGATATAAAGGAGTGGGAAGGTGATGACAAGGAAAACATAGAGATCAGGGGAGCAAGGAGGAAAGTGACGGACGGGATACAAGGGAGGAGAGAGAAAGAAAAATATGAATAAATAACTAACGAAAAAGAAAGGCAAAGAAGAGCCTGGCGGAGGAGGCGTAAATATGATAAACGGTAAAAACAAGAAGACAAGGAAGACAAGACAAGCAAGACAATACTCAAAGAAAACTGGGCTAAAGAGGTTAACAGACAAATAAAAAACAAACAAAAAAATAATAGATAGCCAGGCAGAAGACGTGTAAAGACAATTAAAAACAAAATAAACACATAACGCACCAGGAATAAGACCAAATAGACGGCACAGGTGAGTAATTAAGTGAATAAATAATCAGATAAGAGAGGAGGGAAAAAAAAGAGAAGTGAGCCCAGCGGAGGAGGTGTCGGGGAGGGCGGCGGCGGTGGCGGCGGCGGCGGCGTGGCGTGGCGGGATCGATGGCCACTGCCTCTCGTCGCCTACAAGAGGGTCAACATGGCCACCCGAAGATTACTGCCGCGGCGAGGAGGAGGAGGAGGAGGAGGAGGAAGAGGAGGAGGAGGGGTGATTGAGGGAGGGAGAGAGAGGAATGAAATAGGTATACAAGTGGATGAGTGATGCAAGAACTAAAGAAGAGGATGAAAGACAGCTAAAGGGAAGAGGATGAGGAAGAGGAGGAGGAGGAGGAGGTGAAGTTAGATTGAGAGAAGTAGGAAGAGAAATGAGATTGGTACAGATGGGGAGGAGATGCAAGAACTAAAGAAGAGGATGAAAGACAGCTAAAGGGAAGAGGAGGAGGACGAGGAGGAGGAGGAGGAGGTGGAGAAGTTAGATTGAGAGAAGGAGGAAGAGAAATGAGATTGGTACAGATGGGGAGGAGATGCAAGAACTAAAGAAGACAGGAGGAGGAATAATGTGTAGAAGAAAAGGAAAAGGAAGATGTGGAAGGGTGAACAGAGGAAGAGAAATCAAAGAGGAAGGTGAGTTAGATATATGGATGTCAAGAGAGGTGGATGATGAACGCATAAGTGGAATAGTGGAAGCGAAGAAGTGGATGAGGAATGACAGACACGAAGACAAGGGAAGGAAGGAAGAGCTGTAAGATGAGAAAAGAGAAAGGGAGGGACAGGAAGAGAGAAAAGTGGAAGGTGAAGGGGAAGGTTTAACAGGGGAAGAACCGAAAGAAAGAATGGCGGAGAAAAGGAAAGGGGAAGAAGGGAGGGATGGAAAGGAGAGATGATGATGGAGACTTGGAAAATTGAAGGGGCGAAGAGATAAAAAGACAGAACAGGGATGGAAGAAGAAGGAGAGAGGCGGTGGTGGGAGGGGGAAGGGGACGAGATGGAGAGAGCAGGAAGGGGGAGGAAAGTTGAAATGGTAAAGGAGCGGAAAGCAAAATGGAAAAGTAGGATTGGAATGGGGAAGAAGAGGAAGGGAAGAGGCGACCTGAACTAAAAGATGATGAAAGGTGGATGACCAAAAGGGGGGGAAGGAAAGAGGGAAGAAAAGGAAGATCATTGGTAAGAAATATTTGAATAAAGGAGAAAATAGAAAAGGGTGAAGAGGAAAAAAATAGAGTAAGTAGATTTGGAGGGAGAAAAGCCAACGGGAAGGAGACTGGAGGAGGAGGAGGAGGAGGAAGAAAAGGAGGTAGCGAGCGGGCTGAGAGGGGAGAGAGTAGGAAGGAGAGATGGAGGAGGGGAGAGGGGAGGGAAGAAGAGGGGAGGGAAGATGTTTATGGTGGTGGCACTACAGTTGTGTATCAAGGGATGGTACACACACACACACACACACACACACACACACACACACACACTACAACGATATACAGGATGCTTACATGAGACCACAAAACAAACACACACACACACACACACACACACACACACACACACACACACACACACACACACACGCCCGGAGGCAGACATCAGCTAGAAGTCTCCTTATCGAATCATATTCCCGTCAATGGGGGCTCCATCAGGAACGATTGGATATTGAAAATGGGAGAGACGCCCTACTGAACGAGTTTCCCACAAATTATCGCATGTTCCTGGAGGGGGCGGCGACGGAGCGGGAGCGGCGGCGGCGGAGGGGGTGATGGTGACAGTGGTGCTGAGGGTGGTGGTGGTGGTGATGGTGGTGGTGATGGTGGTGGTACAGCGTTATCTTGAGGGCACGACGGCGCTCACTGGAGGAGTTTTACGCGGCGTGGCGATAGCGAGGCTGGACAGCGGCGGCGGAGACTCGTTCCATGCGTTCCTGCAGCGTCGTGGTACAAATGTTTGCCTCATCTTCCTCCTCCGTCTCCTCCTCTTCCTCCTCCTACTCCTCCTCCTCCCGCGGGCGGCAAGGGCGGCAGCGGCGTCCTGGGGTGAGCGATGGCCAGAGGGAAGTGATCGAAACTCAGCGGAGAATCATAGTCTTTCAAGAAATATTGTGAAAATGTGATGGACGCGACACAGGGGACGTAACCACCAGGGGAAGACGCGCGCCAAAACGGCCCTCGCCTCCCGCCGGTGTAAGAGCCGGGCGAGGCGCGGCGCCCCTCGGGAGTTATGTTTCCCCGGCAGGAGTTATCTGGCCGGAATAACTCGCCGACTGTCACAAGCAGAGGACTATGTTGGGTTTTATGTTTTGATATCTGCGATATAAACTTGAATGGAAAGTTTTTATTGCACGGAACCAGACGCCAACGAGGCTATCACACCAACTTATTGAATTGGAAATACAGAAAATGATTTGTTTTTAAGAGCCAACTGGAGCCACCGAGCCTGATAATGGAATTTGCAGATTTTGGAGACCAGGAGAGAGAGAGAGAGAGAGAGAGAGAGAGAGAGAGAGAGACTGATAGGATAGAGAAAAGGTGAAAGAGGAGACAAATAATAGTAATGATAAGGAAAGGGATGAAAGGCTATTGGGAGAGGGAGAGAGCGAGAGCGAGAGAGAGAGAGAGAGAGAGAGAGAGAGAGAGAGAGAGAGAGAGAGAGAGAGAGAGAGAGAGAGAGAGAGAGAGTGAGGGTGCCTGAAGAATGGCTTAGAAATGGAGGGAGTAGATGGGATGGGATGGCGATGGGAGATGATGATGGAGAGGATAAAAATGGTGACATAGATGGGGAGGGATGGCAGAGGAAAGAGAAGCAGGTGGAAAAGATGGAAGACGGAGGAAGGGGGACCAAGGGAGGGAGCATAAAGACGAGGGGAAAGAAAATAGACAAGAGAGGGAGAGAAAGAAAAGGGAATGGAAAAGAGGGAGAAAAAAGAGGGGAGCCGGAGTGGATAAACACCTTCTTATCTTCTGACAACCGATTCCTATTTCCAAAAATTTGCGACAGTGGTGGGAGGGAGAGAGGAGGAGGAGGAGGAGGAGAAAGAGGAGGGGAGGAGGAGAACGAACAGAAGAAAGGCGAGTAGAGGACGAAGACAAGAGGAGGAGGAGGAGGAGGAGGAGAAAGAGGAGGAGAAAGAGGAGGGGAGGAGTAGAACGAACAGAAGAAAGGCGAGTAGAGGACGGAGACAAGAGGAGGAGGAGGAGGGGGGGGGGACGGGAATAGAACTTGAATGAGGATGACGATAAAGACGATGAGAGAAAAAAGGAGGAATACAAAATTAAGAAAGATGAAAGACATGATAGATAGAGAACAACGAAGATGACAAGGCGAAGAGCGAGGAGAAGAACGTAAAAGACGAAACGGAATACAAAAGGAAGACAAGCGGAAAGAGGACGAGGAGGAGGAGGAGGAAGAAGAGGAGGAGAACTCGGACATGTATGGAAAACGGGGAAGGAAGACAATTACAAGAAAATTATAAAAAAAAATCAAGGAAGATAGAGATGATCATGATGATAGTGATAATGATAATGGATAGCAGTAATAGAAAGAAAAAAAAGAGGGGAGAAGGAGGAGGAGGAGGAGAAAGAGTACGACACTTTCATTGAATAACTTCCAGCAGGCGAGAACGAAGAGAGGTGGAAGAGAAGACAAAGAAGAACGGAGGGAAAAATTTAAAAGAAAAAAAACTGATTGAAGGGAATGCGAGGTGGAGGAAGAGGAGACTGATGAATGAGGAAAGTAAGATGATTCAGCAGAGAGAGAGAGAGAGAGAGAGAGAGAGAGAGAGTGTTCATCATATGTGGTACAGCTAATGATTTACGTTAATTAATCACTATGTTTCTGTCCCCCTTTTGTTCCTTTCTCTCTCTCTCTCTCTCTCTCTCTCGATGACATTAAGAAATACAAAATTACAACCACTACCACCACTATCACCCCCCCACCACCACCACTACTACCACCACCACCACTACTACCACCACCACCACCACTACTACCACCACCACCACTACTACCACCACCACCACTACTACCACCACCACCACCGCCGCCAGCGTCAACAGCATTAACAACAACAATAAATATTACTAATTCTACCACTGCTACTGCTGATGATGATGAGTATGATATCAACTGTGAGGATACTAATGCTCTAGTAGCCTCAATAATAATGATGATGATGATAATGATAATAATAATGATAATAATGATAATAATAATAATAATAATAATAATAATAATAATAATAATGATAATTAGTAGTAGTTCTATTATTATTTATTTATTATTGTTTTATTATTATTATTATTATTATTATTATTATTATTATTATTATTATTATTATTATTATTGTTATTAACATTAATCCTAATATAAACTTTTTGCTAGTGTATTTGCTACCTTTATTGTTATTACCACTGCTGTTATTGTTTTAGTTTTGAATATTAATATTTCCATTACTTTTATTACCGCACGATATCGCAAGAGTCGTGATCCTGGAGTGCCTTGAGGGAGGAGGAGGAGGAGGAAAAGAGGAAGTAGTGGAAGAAGAGGAGTAGTCAGTAGAAGAAGAGGAGTAGAGGGGGGGTGGGGTATGGGGAAGAGGAGGAGGAGGAGGAGGAGGAGGAGGAGGAGGAGAAGGAAGAGAAGAGGAAGTAGTGAAAGAAGAAGAGGAGGTAGTAGAAGAAGAAGAGGAGTAGGAGGGGGGTGGGTTATGAGGAGGAGGAGGAGGAGGGGAGCGAAAGCCCTAACAGCTGGCAGTGACGTGTAGCTGAGGAGCCATAGCCATTAAGCTTCCCACACCATACACCCTCACCGCACTCCCTGTCCCCCGTCACTCCCCGTCCCCCATCATCCCCTGTCCCCCTATCACATCCTATCCCCCATCACTCCCCGTCCACCTATCACTCCCTGTCCCCCCATCACTCCCTGTTACCCTATCACTCCCTGTCTCCCCATCGCTCCCTGTCTCCCCATCACTCCCTGTCCCACCTTCACTCCCCGTCCCCTATCACTCCTTGTCTCCCCACCACTCCCTGTCCCCCATCACTCCCCGTCCCCCATTACTCCCTGTCCCCTATCACTCCCTGTCTCCCATCACTCCTTGTCCATCATCACTCCGTCCCCCATCACTCCCTGTCCCCATTCCCCCCCCGTCCCCCTATCCATCCCCGTCCCCCCATCACATCCTATCCCCCATCACTCCCCGTCCCCCATGACTCCCTGTCCCCCATCACTCCCTGTCCCCCCATCACTCCCTGAGCCCCATCACTCCCTGAGCCCTATCACTCCCCGTCCCCCGTCACTCCCTGAGCCCCATCACTCCCTGTCCCCCATCACTCCCTGTCCCCCATCACTCCCTGAGCCCCATCACTCCTGTCTCTCATCACTCCCTGTCCCCCATCACCCTGAGCCCCATCACTCCTGTCTCTCATCACTCCCTGTCCCCAATCACTCCCCGTCTCCCCATCATTCCCTGAGCCCCATTACTCCCTGTCCCCGTTACTCCCTGTCCCTCATCACCCCTGTCCCCCATCACCCCCGTCCCCATCACCCCTGTCCCCAAATCCATCCCTGTCCCCATCACTCCCTGTCCCCTATCACTCCCTGTTCCCCCATCACATCCAATATCCCCATCACTCCCCGTCCACCTATCACTCCCCGTCGGCCGTCACCCCCGTCCCCATTACTCCCTGCCCCCATCACCACTCCCGTCCCCCCATCACTCCCTGTCCCCCCATCACCACTCCCGTCCCATCTCATTACGTCCCTATCAAGTCTCTCAATACATCTCTCTCATCTCCTCACCATATCTCACACGCCAGTATCTTTCGCCTCACCAATCCTATATACCTCCCCACTTCACAATTTCACCATACTTCTCATTATCTGTCTCCCATCGAAGCTCTCACCCCCACTTTTCGTATCCCTACTCTCTCTCCTTCACCATACCACAATATTCTCACTCACCACTTCTGTATCATCAATCCCTTATCTCCTCCTTCAACAAACACCTTGCATCGAATTTCACATCTTTCATATCACCATCCGCCTCACCGTGGGAAGCTTTCTGGGCATCATTTTTTTTTTATCTGATTTTTTCCCGGATTTCATTTTTCCTATTTCCCTATTTTTTTTATTTCATCTGTCTTCTTGTTTTCCTGGTCACCATTCTTCCCTAGCGTCTCCCTCACACCAGCGTCACCATTCCATATCGTTACCACTTGTCCTAAATCCCCATATCACCCATTATTCACAGGCACCCTTCACTGTGTTCCATTCTCCATCAAGACTTATTACGCTGCGTTCAAAGTTCTAGGAATATATTGACAATGCACTGATCTCCGAACTCTTAATTAAATCACCGTTTTTCTCTTGTTTTTTTATCATTTAGTCATCCACCACAAAGTTAGTCGGTCAGTGTCTTTCTCCCTCTCTCTTTCTTTCCCGTTTCTACTGTCTCTCTTTTCCTCCCTTTCTTCCTTTTCCCTCTCTCTCTCGTCTCCCTTTCCCTTCATACCACTACGGGTCACGCCCTAGAACTCCCCCCTACACACACAGACACTCGACTCATCACTACCATACACATTTTCTACTCGCTCACATCACCATCATCACTAAACATCACCCACATTACTACACCACTCACACTTGCACCCAATCACCCATCCACCCACACCACCACCACCACCCATCACCACGCATCAGCCAGCAGTCATCGTGGTCGTGACAGTAATTAACTCGATATAAGTTGTATTTTTTTTCCAACACTCGGGCGTCTGAATGAAAATATTTTGCGGGGCGAGGCGTCAACATTACGTACGTGTGTATAGAGAGTGACGGACGGATCAGCGAAGGTTAGAGTCATTATTATTATTATTATTATTATTATTATTATTATTATTATTATTATTATTATTATTATTATTATTATTATTGGTGATGGTGGTAGTGGTGGTGGTGGTGGTGTTCTTGTTGTATTTGATGTTATTGATGTCGTGAGAGAGAGAGAGAGAGAGAGAGTAAGGAAGGAGAGGTTGCAGGTAAAGATGGGAATTAAAAGGACCAGCGATGGGGACTTGTGACTGACAGGTGAGTAGGGCGACGAGGAGGTGGAAGAAGAAGAGGAAGAGAAGAAAGAGAAGGGAGAGGAGGAGGAGGAGGCGAAAAGGAAAGAGGATAGTGTCGCGTAGGAAGAAAAAAGAAGAAAAAATAAACATGAAGAATCAAAGAAAGATATAAAAAGTAAACAAAACAGAGCAAACAGACATAAACGAAAACAAACAACAGTGGTAGTAGTTGTAGTAGTAGTAGTAGTAGTAGTAGTAGTAGTAGTAGAAGAAGAAGAAGAAGAAGAAGAAGCATATAGTGAGTGAGTGAGAGTGAGAGGAGAGAGTGAGGGTGTACTTATATGGGGTGAAAGAGTATAGATGAGGAAGCAAGGGGGGTGGACTAGGCGGGGAGGAGTACGGGCCGTGAGGGGAAGTACCAACGGAAGGGGGATGAGGAAGGGGAGCAAGGAGGGGAGGATGAACGAAGGACAGTGACGGGACAGTTGCTGGTGACGGGTGACTGCCGGCGGCCCTTCAGCGACGGGGGGGAGGAAGGGGAGGAAGGGCAGGGACGGAGGGAAGGAAGAAGGGAAGCGACGAGGGGAGGAAGTGAAGAGGGAAGGTGCCAATATGAGAATGCGGCGTAAGCTTTATTAAGAGAGGGGAAAGTACGAGGGAAATCATTTTTTTTTTTGATTTTTTGTTTAAGGAAAGCCCGGATTGACAGACAGACAGACAGATAGCCAGAAGGGAATAACAGACAGCGTTGTAATATGCAGTCAATAACCAGTCAGTTCCCGACATGTACACTACCAGTCTGCCAGTTAACCATGTACAGTCAACCAGTCATGCATCTACCCCTGCAAATTCACCCATGCAATCAATTTCATCCATGTAAACGTAGCCAATCATGCATTCACCCCCCGAAACACACCCATTTACCCAATCCCTCCCTGTAAACTCAATCACCCAGTCAGCCATGTAAATTCGACTGGGGATGTAAACTTATCCAGCCAGCCAGTTAGGTTTGTAAAATTAATAATACAACTAGATGGGAATTAAGACAGCCAGCCAGTTAGCTTTACAGTATCAGCCGGTCATTCCGCAAGCCTTGTTAATTCACCCAGTCAAGCACTCAACCGTCTATAGCCATGCAGTCAACCCAGCTAGCCATCAGTAGTCCAGCCTATCAGTCAGCCGGTCAGTCAGTAAACAAATTAGAGACGCAGCACACCAGTCAGTCAGTCAAGAAATTAGTCAGTCAGTTAGTCAACAAATTAGTCAGTCAGTCAGTCAGTCAGTTAATCAGTCAGAGAGTCAGTCAGTCAACAAATTAGTCAGTCAGTCAGTCAGTCAACAAATTAGTCAGTCAGTCAGTCAACAAATTAGTCAGTCAGTCAGTCAGTCAGTTAACAAATCAGTCAGTCAGTCAGTCTAAGTTAGCCAGTCAAAAAAGTCAGTCAGTCAGTCAGTCGTTCAGTTAACAAGTCTAGTCGCCTATAACTCACCGTGGAGGCCATCAGACAGTCATCCAATCCACGCCATGCCAACACAGTGTATAGCTCTGCCCCTTGAACCAATTAGTGTGCTCTCTCTCTCTCTCTCTCTCTCTCTCTCTCTCTCTCTCTCTCTCTCTCTCGGAATGGTTATTGATAGATTTGTTCCATCAAAAACCCGACGTCGGCCCGTTTTATTTTTCTGTTGCTTGCAGTTTTGTTTTGTTTTCAGTATTTCTATTTTTGTGTGTCGTCCATTGAAGTAGAGAAGTAAAACAACAAAGAGAAACACAAATTAAAAAAAGAAGGAGAATACAAAAATAGACGTCGACGAAGAAAAGAAGAAAAAGAAAGGAGAAAAAAAGGAAAAAAAAGAGGTACTAAAGAAATATTAAAAGGACTTGAAGTTGTACATATCACGCCACAACACCATTCACCACCACCATCACCACCATAATCACCACCACCACCACCTTCAAAACCACCAAACACCTCCATCACCATCACCACCATAGCCACAGTCCCCACCAAACACCTCCATCACCATCTCCACCACCATCACCACCACAATCCCAACCAAACACCTCCATCACCACCTCCGCCATCACCACCATTATCACCACCTCCCCACTAATGGTTCCCTGCACACTTAATATCAATAAGCAATTACCCGCGCCCTTACCTCTTACAATGCACGACCTGGCGCGGCGGTGGTGGTCCCTGCAGCGCCCCCCCCCCCCCCCCATCCTCCTCCTCCTCGTCTCCTTCCTCTTTCCCTTCTCTCTCACTCTCCTTCATCTCATCTGTTTCCTCTCCCTCTACTTTCGCCCTTCCAGTCACTATACTCAAGGTCTCTCTCTCTCTCTCTCTCTCTCTCTCTCTCTCTCTCTCTCTCACACACACACAGCAAAGGTAGCCACCATCGATATTTTTCTCCGTCTTTTCTTTTTTATTCTTCATTTCTCAGATTATCCGTAGCCTCGACCACACAACCAGCACCCTCCACTCTCCCTCCCTCCCTTCCTCCCTCCTCTCCCTCCCTCCTTCCTTCCTTCCTTCCTTTTCCCTCATTCCGCGTGATTTACCTCCCTACCTCCCTCTCTCGTTTTTCCTCCCCTACTTGTTTGTTTTAGTGTTTTTTTCTTCTTCTAAGTAGTGATTGTTTGTGTGTGTGTGTGTGTGTGTGTGTGTGTGTGTGTGTGTGTGTGTGTGTGTGTGTTTCGTGTTTTCTTTTTTTTTCAGTTCATGCTCTCTTTCTTTTGGGGGGGGGAGGGGGGGGATGGAGGAGCTGTTGTTGTTATAATTATGAGAATAAAAAAAGTATATAGTTACGATAATAAGACTGAATATAACGAGACGATATACTTATTACACGCCGTCAGTAATAAAAACAACAATAATAAAAATTCACAGGACATACATGAAATAAAATAGTAAAAAATCACCCCTGTTTTGTATTTATCATCTCATACATTTTTTTCTAGTTACTTATCAACATTATATTGGCGATGAAAAAAAAAAAAACTTCCTGGTGAATAAAGATGAATAAATAAATAAAAAAAACAAGGCTATGAAACTTTACGCAAACATAAAACGATGCATTGAGGTCGTTATGTGCGTGTACGTGTGCGTGTGTATGTGCGTGTGCGTGTGGGATCGTTAGTCTGCCCTTCGAGACCTTCACGAAACAAGGACAGGCGTGGCCAATGTAATTTTTTATCCCTGGGAAACAGCGTCGGCCATTACATGAATAGCGGGCGGCTCAGAGCGCGATTCCTCACTCATCTGTCACCAGCACGCGGCCTTGTGGGTAATGACGTCAGCTCAGGCGGAATACTCGAAGCGGGGCGGCGGAATGGTTATACGGCCTCGGGGCAAGACTGTGCTACGCCGCCCTCACCACGACCACCACCAATAAAACCATCACCCCCACCATCACCCACAATACGACCATCACCCCCACCATCACCACCATCTCCCCCAATACGTCTACCCCAAAAAATATGATTACCACCACCACTATCACCCTCAATACTACTACCAATACTTCGAGCTAAAACTGTGCTACACGCCGCTATACCACCTCCACCACCATCACCACCACGACCCCGCCCCCCAATACGACTACCTCTCCCACCACCATAAGCACTAGAACCACTAATACTATTACCAGTACATACCACAACAACTACCAATATCAAATACAGCTTCGGGACAGGATTATGTGATATCGCAACCACCACCACCACCACCAAAACTACCACTATCGGATACAGCTTCGGGGCAAGATTAAGTTATACCGCCCTCCTTCCCCATCATCACCGCCACCACCAGCACAATCACCCACCCATAGAGCCACCAAGATTGCAATACCGCGACCATGACCACCATATTAGGAAGGTATCGTTGTAGTCTCAGGGAAAGATAATGGCTTGCAGAACTCCGTCGACACCACAATACTACCATTCCCAGTGTCACTATTCCCATCACGGCGAATACTAAAATCACCTCCAACTATTGCAATGACACGAATATCAAGAGAAACACTTCCACCATGTCTAAACTTTTTTTTTTCCTTCGTTTCTTTCACATGCTCTACACTTTCTTCTCTTTCTTTCTTCATTCTTCTCCTTCCTTTCTTTTTTTCCTTCCTTTTCTTCCATCTTTCAACATTTTCCATACTTCCCCTCCTTCCTTCCTCCCTCCTTCCCTCCTTCCTTCCTTCCTTCCTCCCTCCCTCCTTCCTTCCTTCCTTCCTTCTCCATAACACCTCTTCCTTTACTTTTCTTCTGGCTTCCGTTCTTTTTCCTTTCCTTTCTTTCATCTTTCACTATTTTCCACACTTCCCCTTCTTCCTTCCTTCCTCCCTCCCTCCCTCCCTCCTTCCCTCCCTCCTACATACCAGCTCTTCCTCACAACCCTCCCCATCGATAATCCCTCTCACCTCCCTCTTTTCCACCACCCCTCCTTCCCTCCCTCGCTCCCTCTCTCCCCGTTCCATCTTGCTTCCTTCATCTCTGCGTCATCAGGTAGCGGCCTTTTTTTTTCTCTTTTTGTAATGGGCAAATGGCCTTTGTGATGGGGTAGGAAGCCATTGTGGTAAAGTAATGTGTGATTGAGAGCCATTAAGTTTCTCTCCTTCCCTCCCCTTCCCTCCTCCCTTGCCTCCATCCCCTCCCCTCCCTCCCTCCGTCACCATCCTTGCCTGTCTCCCTCTCTCCCTCCCTCTCTTTCTCCTTCCTTTTCCGTTCCGTCACTCCCTCCTGTTTTCCCGGTTTGTGATTTCATGTGTGTTTTTGCTTTCTTCTCTCTCTCTCTCTCTCTCTCTCTCTCTCTCTCTCTCTCTCTCTCTCTCTCTCTCTCTCTCTCTCTCTCTCTCTCTCTCTCTCTCTCTCTCTCTCTCTTTTGTGACCTACCGTAATATTGTTTCTTTTTATCGGCGACGCAGACGCCGATCAACAGATTGTCCATCTTTTTGTTGTTGTTCTCAAGTTGTTTTCCTGGCTTACCCATGCATTGTAGACATGACATTGTAAACTAGCATTTGTTAGCCCTGTTGAACCCTACAGCATGGCATTATATTTTTTTTTTTTTTTTTTTTTTACATCTTGGCCTGTGGCGCCGGTAGGCCTTCATAGTAGGGCCTAATAGTCGGCCCCAGCCCGTTGTAGCGCAGGCAAGTGTTTATAGTGGCGCCATCTTTACTTTTTAGCATTATCTCTCTCTCTCTCTCTCTCTCTCTCTCTCTCTCTCTCTCTCTCTCTCTCTCTCTCTCTCTCTCTCTCTCTCTCTCTCTCTCTGAGATTACTCCTACTGAGAGAGAGAGAGAGAGAGAGAGAGAGAGAAAATAATAATAATAATAATAATAATAAATAATTCCAAAACTTAAATTAGTGTGATCTAACTTTGAGAATTAAAATTAAAAAAAAACGTCTATGGTAGTTTGAATGTTTGTACTCCGCCTAGTTGACGCCGCATCACGAATTATCATCAAAAAGCCTTTCATTAAGAGATCTATTAACGCTTTAAATATCACAGCCACGAATTTACATCAAAACACACGACAAAACAACAAAAATGATAATAATGAAAACGTTACTACTACTACCACTTATTATATATCACCATATCTACTACTACTACTACTACTACTACTACTACTCTTTCTACTATTACGTAAACAACAACATATTATTCTACTACGTCCTCATCCGTTCTGCTCTTCCCCTCATTTCACCCCTCCTCCGCCACCCACGCCTCCTCCTCCTCCTCCTCCTCCTTTTTTCTCCCTTCCCCCTCCTCTTCCTTCCTTTCATATCCTCTCCCCTCCTTCCTCACGCCCTCTCCCTCCCTCGCCGTCCAATCATTCCCCTTCTTTCTCAATCTTTAGCACCCTTCCCCTCGGTTCTCACTCCTTCCCCATTCCCTTCCCTTCCTTCCTCTCTCCTCTTGTTCATGATCTTTCTTCCTTCTGTTTATTCCTCCTCTTCTCTTCTATCCCTTTCTCTCCCTAACCTCCCTTTCCCACCATTCACACTGCTTTTCCTTCCTTCCTTCCTTTCTTTCGTCCTTCCTTTCTTGTTTCGTCTCCCTCTCCCCTTCGTTTTTACTTTCCTTCCCCTCCCTTCCCCTTCACCTGCTCTAACTCTCTTTTCCTCACTCTCTCATCTTCATACTTTCCTTTTTTCCCTTCTTCCCTGCTCCTCCTTCTCTCTCCTCTTCTTGCTATTCTCCTTTTCTCCTCTTCTCTGTCTTTTCTTATTTCTCCTCTCCTCCACGTTCTCATCTTCATACCCCTCGCTTTTTCGCTTCTTCCTTCTCTCCCCTCTTCTCCCTCTCCCTCCTTTTCCCCTTTTTCCTTGTCTCCCTCTTTCTTCTCTTCTCCTTACCTCTCCTTTTTCACCATCTCCTCTAACACTTTCTCTCTTATCTCCTCTATCTATCATTCTTTATTCCACTTCTCTGTTTCTCCTTCTCTACTCACTGCTTCCTCTCCTTTCTTTATCTCCTTTCTCTTTTCTTCCCTCTTTCCCCTCTACTCCATATCCCTCCTTTATCCCCTTTTCTGTTCCTTCCTCTCCCTTCATTCTCTGTCTCTCCCTCTCAGCTTCCTCAGATTTCTTTCTCTCTCCCTCCCTGTCTTCTTCTCCAACCCTCCTTTTCCCTCTTCTGTCCCCTCTCTACCCTCTCCTCCTTTTCCCCTCCCTCCCTCTCTCTGGTCTTTTCCAGTTTCTCATCTTTTTACCCTTCGTTTTCCCCTTCTTCTCTGTGCCTCCCTATTCCTTCTCTTCCCCTTTATCACCCTTCTCTCCCTCCCCTCTCCTTCCTTTCCCCTCCCTCTCAACTCCTTCAGTCCTCCCTCTCCCTCCCTCTCTCTGGTCTCTCCTCCACTTTCTCATCTTCTTTCCCTTTGTTTTCCCCTTCTTCTCTGTTCCTCCCTATTCCTTCTCTTCCCCTTTTTCACCCTTCTCTCCCTCCCCTCTCCTTCCTTTCCCCTTCCTCTCCCTCCCTCTCTCTGGTCTTTCCTCCACTTTCTCATCTTCTTTCCCTTCGTTTTCCCCTTCCTCTTTGTTCCTCCCTATTCCTTCTCTTCCCCTTTTTCACCCTTCTCTCCCTCCCCTCTCCTTCCTTTCCCCTTCCTCTCAGCTCCCTCCCTCGCCCCTCCTCGCCGCTACTTAGCTTGTGGCGCCTCATTAGCTCACCAATAAAACTTGCTAATTATTAATCTAAACTTTACGCACCTGCTTATAAGCCTTCCAGGGGCGGCGAGCAGCAGGCAGGAGGCAGGCACGGTAGCTCTCTCTCTCTCTCTCTCTCTCTCTCTCTCTCTCTCTCTCTCTCTCTCTCTCTCTCTCTCTCTCTCTCTCTCTCTCTCTCTCTCTGATAATCGTATTTCCTTTGCTTAATTTACCTCTTATCCCCTTTCGCTGTTAATTTCTTGTAGTTCTCTCTCTCTCTCTCTCTCTCTCTCTCTCTCTCTCTCTCTCTCTCTCTCTCTCTCTCTCTCTCTCTCTCTCTCTCTCTCTCTCTCTCTCTCTCTCTCTCTCTCTCTCTCTCTCTCGTTCTGTCCAGGTCACGAATCTCCATTACTGTTACATAAACCTTCTATTTCAGGCTTTTGTCGTCCCTGTGTCGTCTTGTGGTCGCCTGCACGATGCCCCCTCTGACGTCCCTACCGAAGAGGCACACAAGTGGATGCATCATTTGGTTCCACAGCTCACGGTTTCAATGCAAAATATAATGGGTTTGTTTTAATTACTGTGACTGCTGGCTGGCACTGGCGTAAATGCTGCGCCATATACATTCATGATTTTATTATTCCTCAAAGCAAACACTTATTTTCCTCAGCTCTCTCGTTCTTAGTTCTTCACTTATTCATCTCAGCTTATTTATTCTTAGTTCCTCACATGGTTTCTCTGATTTAAAGTAATCCTCTGACTAATCAAATCTATCGAAAATTATGTGATAGGGGCAGTCTGATGTATAACATTTGAGCGGGGAGGAATGAGTGGCTGCAAGACAAAGAAGCTTATTATTATGGGAATATGAAGAATAATTAACGTGCTCATTAGTTGTTCTGCTAAATTATGACTAATATAGTGACGTTGAATAAATCTCTTCGGATGTGGAATATACCTGGTGAGTTTGCAATGTCCATCATGGAAGCCGTCGAGCGATGTAAGCGTGGCTGGCTGGCTGTAGAATTTTTACCCGGCCAGCTACACAGGTAAGGCTCGGAAGGTTAAAAAGGTTGTCTTGTGAGCATTGGGAAGTTGATGGCAATTTGGCGGAAATTTTAATGAAAAACCTTGTGCTGATCATTAACCACCTAGTGCTGAATGTGACCAAAGATTCCCAGAGACATTATATTGAGCTAAATAAATTATAACATTTTGCGTATTTGTTACGTAAGCACCAAAAACACTGTTGGAAAATTTGCATAACAAACTGCAATGCTGATTTATTACTAAACAGCATCATTTGGAGGGAGAGTGACGGTGTTATCACTGTTAGCACTACTTCTACTACAAACACTACAAATACGACCACTACTACTGCTACTATTACTCCTACTACTCCTAATATTACTACTACTTTTATTACTGATGGTAATGATGATGATACTATACTATTACTACTACTGCACAGGTGAGCTCTAGAATCCCTGCAAGATAAAGAAACGTAACCACGAGTGCTTATGATTTTTTTTATCAGGTAACCCGCATGGCAGTGAGAGAGCAATCCAGCCAGTCACGAGAGGCAAGGCAAACGACACCAAGACCGCCAGAGAAAAATTTCGTTAAAAAAAAAAACTATAGGAGATTTATATACATCAAGGAAACTGTAATAATGAGGTGAAAATTCTAACATAACATCCTGAAGGACCGGGCTAGACTTCCTGCACTCAGTTCTAAAGCTATGGATTCTAGTAGGACTGCTGGTGTTGGTGATGGCGTTGTGGGCGATATGCAGCCTTGTCCACACCGCCACCACCTCCACGCTGCCATCCCCGCCGCCGCCGCCGCCCCGCTCCCGGCACAGCGAGTTAGCCACGCTCGGCCAGCCAATTAGAGCAGCCTTAGTCTTAACCCTTCTCGTTCATTATGGCGGGAAATTAAGAGGCGGGGGGAAGACAGGACCCGCGGCGGGGTGGCGGGAACACCTGCCTTCACCTCACCTCTCCTGCTCCTCCTCCTCCTCCAGGTGTGACTCAGGTGCTTGCAGGGCCCGCCACTAGAGGCCCTCCGCGGCAACATCACCCCCTCCCTCCCTTGCCCCATCACCAGCACCTCCCGGGAACATTTATTGGGCCGCTCGAACCTCCGCCTAAGCCGTGTTTTTATCCCCCGAACATAATGATATGAATATTACGCCCGGCGGCCCCGCACACCCGGGCCTCGAGTGCTGGCCCTTTGAGGCGCGGCGGGCGAGTGTGTTCGCTCAAGCGGCTATGAATACATCCACCGCCCACGCCCATTGGTCGAGGAAATCAATCAGAGGCCACGCATGCGAGCCAATGGCGAGGACGGTGGGCGGAGGCTGCGAGGTGGTTGGCCGGGGTGGCAGAAGGGGGCGTGGCGCGGCGGGGGTCCCGAATGAATCCCGCGGGGTATAAAAAGTTTTTGAGGCCGTTTGTGGCAGTTCATACAAGACCCATCTGGCGGTGTTGTTAATTAGGAATCAGACATGTAGCGAAATATACCGCGGATAATGGGGCTCGGGGCGCAAATAAAAACACAAATCATGTCAAGAAGTGAGTTGAGTCCAGCCGGGAAGAGAAAGGAGGAGGAGGGAAGGGGGAGGGGAGGAAGGAAGAGGGAGAAGGGAGGGGTAAGAAGCTGACCAAGAATGAGTGGGAGAAGGAATGAAGAGAAAGAGAGAAAGGAAGATTAGGCAATATGAAGGGGAGAGAGAGAGAGAGAGAGAGAGAGAGAGAGCGGTCAGACGAGGATACTAACAATGACATCAAAACGCCTCTTCTCTCTCTCTCTCCCTCCTTCAAAGACCTTTCCTCCACCTCTTTCCTCCCTCTTTAGGTCCTTCCGGCAGGTCCTGGAGGCAGTTGGGACCTTCTCTCTCTCTCTCTCTCTCTCTCTCTCTCTCTCTCTCTCTCTCTCTCTCTCTCTCTCACTCTCTCTCTCTGTCTCTCTCTTGATGACGACGATGACGAGAGAGAGAGAGAGAGAGAGAGAGAGAGAGAGAGAGGTGGGGGGAGGGAAGTGGTACATACAAATATTACATGGTTGGCAAAAATAAATAATAGGTAATTGAAAAAAGTATAAAACTGCAATTTTTTAGCCTCCCCTCAGCCCCTACCCTCTCTCTCTCTCTCTCTCTCTCTCTCTCTCTCTCTCTCTCTCTCTCTCTCTCTCTCTCTCTCTCTCTCTCTCAATTAACCTTCAATTTATTTTCCCTCATCTTCCCTCTCGTTCATCCTCTAATATATTTCCTTCCTCCCTTAATCTTCCTCTCCCTCCGTTCTTCCCTCGCCAGTCAACCTTGCACCTCTTTATCCCTTGTTGCTCCTCTTCCTCTTCCTCTTAATAATCTTCCAGTTTCCCCTTCCTCCCCTTCCACCTCCATATACTTCATGTCTTTTCCTCTTCTATTAATTTATTCTTCCCTCCCTTTCCTCTCTTCTCTTTACCCCTTCGTATGGAATCTATTAACTAAGTCTTCCCTCTCTTTTCATGACGTCTACTCAAGCAGTCCTCTCTTACGCCGTCAATCCCTTTTATTCATCTCTGCCATGCACTCATTTCTGTAATCACCAATTCTTTATTATTGACGTATACCCATCAGCTTCCTTTCGTTCTTTATCTACTAGTGTAATCTCCTCCTGTTCCTTGATTACTTTTCTCTAGTTTGTCCTATTCCTCTTCAATTAGTAACACCTATCTCTCTCTCTCTCTCTCTCTCTCTCTCTCTCTCTCTCTCTCTCTCTCTCTCTCTCTCTCTCTCTCTCTCTCTCTCTCTCTCTCTCTCTCTCTCTCTCTCTCTCTCTCTCTCTCTCTCTCTCTCTCTCTCTCTCTCTCCTATTCCCTCGCTTCTCCTACACTATCCTCTCCAATACTCCGACCTTCCCACCCTCCTCCAAGCCTTCCCTCCCTCCCTCCATCCATCCATCAAGGTATCGTTAACGAGCGGGGCCGCGCGGGGGTAATAGAGTCGACTGTTTGTCCCATAGTGGTTGCGATGGCTGAGTCAACGGGGGTCGCTCCATCAGCAAACTCAACCCTCGATCTTGTGTCAACGCGCGCCGGAGGACGAGGACAAACACACGGATTGCGAGGGAGGGAGAGAAGGGAAGAGGGAGAGGAGGAGGAGGAGGTTAGGTAACGGAGTAGAGGGAGGGAGAGAGGGAGGAAGGGAGGGAAAGGATAAATACGAGGCTGTGAGGAAGGGGGACGTAGAGGAGGAGGAGGAGAGTGAAGGAAATTTGAGATGTGAAGGAGGGAGGTGGTGGTGGTGGTGGTGGTGACGCTGGCGGTAAGGTGAGGAAGGAGGGTGTGTAGGAGGGTAACAGAGGAGGAGGAGGAGGAGGAGGAGGGTAAGTAAGGCGTTCTCGTGTGGGTTTGCGTAATGGTTCGTTAATGACAGGTCGGTGAGAGTGGGCTAACCTGATCCCCCTCGGCTAATCATCCTCCGCCACCTCTCTCTCTCTCTCTCTCTCTCTCTCTCTCTCTCTCTCTCTCTCTCTCTCTGAAACGTTTCTAAATCGCAAGGAACGCGTTTTTTAATACATTACGAGTTACTTATTAAAAATATTTATAGAAACTGATAACACCTTCGAGGAGTATAATAGAAGAGACACGTTACTAGATAAAGAATAAAGTAAAATCGAACCGGTAATCAACGAATGGAGAAAGGAAATTAAGTGAATGTTCTTTAAGGGTGCAAAACAACGAAAAAAAGTAACCACACCGAGTAAAATAAAATAAAAAAAGAAGATGAAAAGAAGATAAAAAGCTGAAATAAAAAAAAGAAGATGAAGGATGCCAACCAAAAAAGAAGCAACTACACCAAATAAAAAGAAATAAAAAAGAAAGAAAAAGGAGATAAAAGGATGAAATAAATAAAAAGGAAGATGAAGGATGACAACCAAAAAAGAAGCAACCACACCAAATAAAAAGAAATAAAAAAGAAAAGAAAAAGGAGATAAAAGGATGAAATAAATAAAAAGGAAGATGAAGGATGACAACCAAAAAGAAAGCAACCACACCAAGTGAAAGAAGATAGAAAGATGACGAAAAGAAGATAAAAAGAAGATGAAAACATGATTAAAAAAATTAAAAAAAGATAATGCCGTTAAAGGTTGCCAAACAAACATAAATAAACACAACAAGTAACACCATCATGAGCAGCAGCACCAATTAAGGAAAACAAAAAAAATAAAAATAAATAAAAATAAATAAATAAATAAAATAAATAGAAAAAAACCTCAGTGCTGTTAGTGTTTGTGTGTGTGTGTGTGTGTGTGTGTGTGTGTGTGTGTGTGTGTGTGTGTGTGTGTGTGTGTGTGTGTGTGTGTGTGTGTGTGTGTGTGTGTAATTTGCTCCCAGGTGTCGCGTATCGTTATGTGTATGTATACCACGAGGAGGGAAAACACAGCGTTAATTTGTCACAAGGGGGAAGGGGGGGTCACCGTGTGTGTGTATGTGTGTGTGTGTGTGTGTGTGTGTGTGTGTGTGTGTTTGTCCACCACTTAGTGCGGGAGGGTCAGGGAGGGAGGGGTGAGGGAGAGAGGGATAGAGAGGGAGAGGGAGGGAAGGGAGAGGGAGGGGTCAGAAAGGGAAAGGAAGGGAGGGCCAGGGAGGGGAGTGGTCAAAATGGGGGGAAAAGAAGGGAGGGACAGGGAAGTAGGGTGGGAGGGAGGAAGAGAGAGGAAGGGAGGGGATGGTGAGGAAGGGAGGGGCAGGGAGGGGAGTGGTCAGGATGGGGGAAAAGGAAGGGAGGGACAGGGAAGTAGGAAGGAGAGGGGAGGGAAAGGGAGAGGAAGGAAGGGGATGGTGAGGAAGGGAGGGGCAGGGAGGGGAGGGACTTTGTAATGAGAGACAGATCGTGGGGTGTGATCGAGAAATTGGGAATGAAGGGAGGAAGGTAAAGTATACTTGTGTGTGTGTTTGTGAATGGTTCGGTGGGAAGGAGCGGGGGAGGGAGCGAGGCGAGAGCGAGAGAGAGAGAGAGAGAGAGAGAGAGAGAGAGAGAATTATAATGAGATGCAGATACTACTGGACAAGAAAATAATTAACATACGAAAAAGTGAGAATATTATATGGGGCAGATGGAGAGCAGGCAATATAGTAGAGGAGAAAAAAGGAATTAATGAATGAAGAGAAATGGCAGTAATGAAATGAAATGCAGTATATGGTGATTTTAATGCCATCTTATTATTACATTATTATTATTATTATTATTATTATTATTATTATTATTATTATTATTATTATTATTATTATTATTATTATTATTATTATTATTATTATTGAGAGCTATGAAAGGACATCAAGGAAAAGATAATATAGAAAAGTATTGAAGAATAGAATAGAAGAATAGAAGAGTATATAAAAAAAACACTGAAGAGCAGAAATGGATATAGAAAACAGAAGAGACAACAACAGTAAGGTAAGGAGAAGAATTAAAAGAAAAAACGGAAGTACAAAAAGAGCGTTATAAGCCAGAGAGACGGAGGATAGAGAGCGCTGAGAATGGAACGAGTGGAAATGTAACAGTGTGGAATGGACACAACTAATGAGCCTACATCATACAACTATACACTCCTATATACTGTCTTTCCTTTCCCCGATGTTGCACCTTCTCCATTATAAATCCACTTTCTCTCCCAGCTGTACCCTTGATTAACCCGGTAGCCGTGGGGGTCATGTTTCTTAGGTTAGGTTAGGTTAGGTTAGGTTAGGTTAAAGGACCCTCTAAGTGAAATAATGAGAAAGAATCATCACTCACGCAAACCATTTTATAATATATATCAACGCATGTGTGATCAGTTTATGCATCATCTATTTTGGGAGGTTTATATCATGGCAGAAATTTCGCCCTTCGCTGGTACACGGTAAAGCGGCAAATTTGGCCCGTCGCTGGTACACGGTAAAGCGGCAAATTTGGTCCATCGCTGGTACACGGTAAAGCGGCAAATTTGGTCCATCGCTGGTACACGGTAAAGCGGCAAATTTGGCCCGTCGCTGCTACCGGGTTAAAAGAAAAAAAAAGTTAACATGACCCGCTCCAGTATGTAGGTATGTATCTCTCAGCATCTTCACCATCATGCTTTTGTTGTCACTACCGTTATTTGCAGTATCAACATTTACTCAACTTTCAATAGTAACTACATAGAGTCCTTCGTCACACCGCTACTATCATAATCATGCAAGTTCACAACCACTATCAAATTATAACTATTAACATCACCACCATCAACAACACGATAATGCTTTTTTTTTTTTAGTATTACTGTCATTAATATACAAGCATACAATATTATCACACCGTCACCACCATTACCACCATCATCACCACCATTACCACCATCATCACCACCATTACCACCATCATCACCACCATCACCATCATCATCACCACCATTACCACCACCATTACCACCATCATCACCATCATTACCACCACCACCACAATTTCCACCATCATCACCACAATTTCCACCATCACCACCACCATTACCACCACCAACAACACCACCACTACCACGGCTACCTTAAAATTACCATCACTATTCCCATCACTGCCACCATCACCACAACCTCTACCATCATAATCACCCCCATCTTCACCTTCACAGCCACCACTCACCACCGTGACAACTACCACGACTACCTTAAAACTACCATCACTGTCATCACCATCCCCATCACCACCACTATCATCACCATCCCCATCACCACCACCACCACCACCGCTGCTCACCCCTCGTCGTAACTCCTGCTCCTCGTCGCCGCTCCGCCACACTCTCTGTTTCGCATCGCCGCACTTTTCCAGCCTCCCCAGGTGGGCGAGGCGGACGCATTGTTGTGAGATTAATAAATGTATTGCAGCAAGATTCATATTAATTAATTAAAGGTGGTGTTGGACTTTTTACACTTGGTGCTAAATAATGACAGCACGCTTCATGCTGTTGATTATCACTGCTGTTATTTTTATTATTATTATTATTATTATTATTATTATTATTATTATTATTATTATTATTATTATTATTATTATTATTATTATTATTATTATCACTGACATTGATATTAGAAATAAATATTACACCTACGATATATTAGTAAGGATTGTGATTATAATAATTATAGTAATGATGATGTTGATAATAATAATAATAATAATAATAATAATAATAATAATAATAATAATAATAATAATTATAATTATAATTATAATAATAATAATAATAATAATAATAATAATAATAATAATAATAATAATAATAATAATAATAATAATAATAATAATAATAATAATAATAATAAATTATTATTATTATTATAATCATGAGTATGCTTTCATTCTTTCCTTAGTCACAATAGCAGCAACAACATCAATTAATTTATGATAATGGTGGCGATAATAGTTTTGTTTTGCTGTTGTGGTTATCGCTATTGTAGTTGATTTTACTACTACTACTACTACTACTACTACTACTACAGTAGTAGTAGTAGTAGTAGTAGTAGTAGTAGTAGTAGTAGTAGTAGTAGTAGTAGTAGTAGTAATAGTATAAATAATCAGTTGCTGTAATTGTTGTAGTTGCGTCGCCAGCGCGAGAAATAGATAATTAAATAAATAATTACAATAATAATAATAATAATAAAAATAATAATAATAATAATAATAATAATAATAATAACAATAACAACAACAATAATAACCTCGCCCCGTCAACAAAAATGCCTCGCGCGCCGGAATATATATAAAAAAAGCTAAAATAAACGCAGCGCGGGGTCCATCCGGCCGGGGCTCTTCACATTGTATTGAAATTAATTTAACCCATGACGCGCTCGGGCAACATTCTGCGTGATCTATAAATTCCACAATCTGGGAAAATTTACAAGTTAATAAAGTAGGACACAGCCGGCCCCGCGCCCAGCCTCGGGGGCCGCGCCGCTGTTTACGCCCGCCGCCGAAATGTTTGGCTCACAACACCTCGCTAACACCCTCGCGCTAACTAAACCACCCCATATTTCACCTTTCTACGGCGTCATGCACTCAGGAAATGTGTTGTTCTTTGCTTATAGGTCCTGGAAATTGAGCGGCGTGATGGCTACGGTGAGGAATGGGGGGTCTGGTGGAGTGCGTGCGAACGTTGGTTACGCGACTGTTAGTTTGGCGTCGGCGGCCGGTAATGGAGAGTCATCAGGGTGCCGCACTGCCTGACGCCCGCCGCGGTGGTCGACCCTTCCCTTGGCGGCCCTCGGGAGGCTCGCCCTTATGGCCCCGCCGCCGCCACGATGATTATGAGGGGATTAGTGTGCTGTGAAGTGACGGCTTGTACCCCTATTCATTTTGGGAACTGTTTCTCCTCTCCTCTTCCCCTCCCATCCCCTCCCTTCCTTCCCCTCTCTCTGCTGTAACTCCCTACGTCCCTAAGCCCAGTTCCTTCCTTCTCTTCCTCCTCCACCTTGTTTTTTCTCTCCTCTTCCCCTCCCATCCCCTCCCTTCCTTCCCCTCTCTTTGCTGTAACTCCCTACGTTCCTATGGCCAGTTCCTTCCTCCTCTTCCTTCTTTTTCTGCACTTTCGCCTCTCATGGACTGCTCCTATCCCTTTTTTTTCCTTTCCTTTCCTCTCTCCTTCTTTACTTTCGTCTTTCTTTCCGTCCTCCATTCATTCATTCATTCATTGTTTCCTTCCATCCTTCGATCCCTCCTTTCTTCCTTCTTTCCTTCTTTCCTTCCTTCCTTCATTCTTTCCTACATTCCTTCGATCCTTCCTTCCTTCCTTCCTTCCTTCCTTCATTTTTTCTTTCCTTCCTTCCTTCGATCCTTCATTCATACGATCCACATTTCCCCAATTTCTTCTTTTTTCATATCATTACATTTTTTTTTACATATCCTTGACAAGCGCAGGGTGGACAGGAATGTATATATATGAATACATGAATGTATCTACTCCTTATGTATGTATGTATGTATGTATGTATGTATAAGTGCCCATGTGTGTGCGCGCGTGTGTGTGCGTCGGGCGGGAACAGTGATCTTGTTTTGGTCGGAATAATATATCAAAAGTATCGACAAAGGACGTTATGAAGGGACAGATTCATAGAGGGAGGGAAGGGAAGGAAAGGGGAGGGAAGGGAAGAGGAGGGTAGGCAAGGGGAGGGAAGGGAGGGAGAGGGGCATGGGTAAGGGAGGGCAGATAAAAGGACAATGGTATAAAAAAAATCCTAAAAAATCCTGCGATGAAAAGATGAACCAAAATTGCCCCATTTAGTGTTATGATATTTTTGTACGTAATGTCCGGAGGGAGGGAGAGGAGGGAGGGAGTGAGGGTGGAGGTAAAGGAGGGAGGGAAGAGAAGAGGGGGGAGAGAAGGGAATGGATGGGTGGGCAGTGGGGAGGGAGAGGAAAAAATGAGAAAGAAACACGTATCCGATAAAATTTCAAGTAAAACAACTGCGCAAATGAGAGAGAGAGAATTAAAACACACACACACACACACACACACACACACACACAAGCACGCACGCACACGCACACACACACCATCATTAATCACACACACACACACACACACACACACACACACACACACACACACACACACACACACACACACTCCCTCCCTCCCTTCCCCTCTAAAAAGCGTATATAAAAATTGACAACAATTCTCTCATTTCTCACTCAAAGGCGAGGAAAATCAGTCTTTTTTCCCTTCCTGCCAAGCCAGACCCAGCCACTCGCCCCTCCGCCTCCCTCCTTTCCTTCCCTTCCTTCCTCCCCAGCCTCCTCCTCTCACTCCCCATCCCCCTCCATCCTATGCACTCTTATTTTGCCTCTCTTGCCTTCCTGGCCTTATGAACACTCAGTTTAACCCTGCATTAGTTTGTTTTTGTATCTTATTAATCTTATTT
This sequence comes from Eriocheir sinensis, assembly GCF_024679095.1. Lineage (NCBI taxonomy): Eukaryota > Metazoa > Arthropoda > Malacostraca > Decapoda > Varunidae > Eriocheir > Eriocheir sinensis. The sequence continues at coordinate 12,554,965 of NC_066543.1, forward strand.
ATCTTTATCTTTTTTTCTTCAGTCTTAATCTCCCCTGCACTTTTTTATTCCATTCCTGGATTATAAAGCGATGTGTCTATGTCTTCTCTTCTACATTATACGAGGATTTTATTACTGAGCTTTCCTATATTTAGTCGGTGTTACTTTTATTTATTATCTCTCTATATTGTAAATCAACAGCCATGGCATGATGTTTTAGCGTTATCTCCATCAACACACAAGATTACTATTCGTTTACTTACTTTTATCAACTTTACTTTTAAGCCGGCATTATGAGACACTTTCCCGCTTCTCACATCAACTATTTCTAAAGGTCAGAGAAGTGATCAATCGGGTTCTAATGAGGGTTCTTTAGGCTCGTGGTACTGAAGAAGGGTCAAACTACCACCAGGGTCATAAAACTACTGGAAATGTCCTCAACTCATACGAAAGCCTTGGCAAATATGTGAACTTACGAGACGAATGTTTTAAAATACGACCCTTAATTAAACTCGTCTGACTATAGAATGTTGCGTACCACCCGAGAAAAATGCTTCCCTCACCTTAGACGCGATTATATACTTGTTAGAGAAAGAGCAGCTTGTAGAATTCACGATAACTCTCTCTCTCTCTCTCTCTCTCTCTCTCTCTCTCTCTCTCTCTCTCTCTCTCTCTCTCTCTCTCTCTCTCTCTCTCTCTCTCTCTCTCTCTCTCTCTCTCGATTAAATACTTGTTAGAGAAAAAGCAGCTTGTAGAATTCACGATAACTCTCTCTCTCTCTCTCTCTCTCTCTCTCTCTCTCTCTCTCTCTCTCTCTCTCTCTCTCTCTCTCTCTCTCTCTCTCTCTCTCTCTCTCTCTCTCTCTCTCTCTCTCTCTCTCTCTCTACCAATGACCTAATCCTCTCAATGTGTCACCTCTCCCTCCCTTCATTCTGTCAAGCGTTGTCTTCTGCCCCTCTCCCTCCCTCCCTCCCTTCCCTTCTGTTATTCCTGCCCGTCCCTCTCTCCTCTACATCCCTCCCTCCCTCTTTTAAGCATTATGCAAATTTCTCTTGACAATATTACGGCCAATAAAGATTTAAAAGATACGGAGGAAGCGCTGTTGTTGTGACACTAGCCGGGGGAGGAGGGGGGGTCAGAGAGAGAGAGAGAGAGAGAGAGAGAGACCGTGTATACTCCTCTGCTGCTACTTTCTGATTCTCTCTCTCTCTCTCTCTCTCTCTCTCTCTCTCTCTCTCTCTCTCTCTCTCTCTCTCTCTCTCTCTCTCTCTCTCTCTCTCTCTCTCTCTCTCTCTCTCTCGTAGAAGAAGTAGCAGAAGTAGTAGTAGTAGTAGTAGTAGTAGTCATTGATGAGATAATAATAGTACCATCAATACCATCCCTACCACCACCATAAACACCACCACCATCACTATCACCATCACTACCACCAACACCACACCACTACCACTATCACCATCACCACCACCACAAGTAAAAAACAGCAGTCGTCAAGCACACACACACACTCCGTCAATGGCTGGGCGGGAGCAAGGAGGGAAAGCAGAGTGGCGAGCAGTGAGTGTCTCCGTGCCCGCAGCTGTAAGCAGGAGGCGGCGGCGGCGGGTGTTGCTGAGTTCCGGCCGAGTTACGACCTGATTTGGGCCACATTTCAGCCGTAAAAGACAGGCGAGGCGGATGTCCTGGGCTGCGGCGGTGGGTTACGAGCTGCCGCTGTTGTCTTGTGTGGCGTTGTGTTGTGTGTGTTGTCTAGCCAGCCAGCTCCGTCTCCCTGGCTCTGTGGTCTGGCTGGACACACACACACACACACACACACACACACACACACACACACACACACACACACACAAGATGGGTTGCAGGGCTTGTTGGATAGACAGATGGACAAAATTAAAACAGGAAAAAGAAGAAAAAGAAAAAAAGAAACAACATATACAATAAAAGCAGGCTGAGGTTATTGTTGCCTGTTTAGACTTCAGTTTTAGGGGACTGTTAGTTAATGTCCCTTAGCCCGTTGGTGGCGTAGGCAAGATTTTTTACGTGACGCCCATTGAGGTCCATGCCACCCTCCGGTGCTCCGATAAACTCGCTATCAGAGACAGAATTATAGCAGCATATGGGTGTTCCGCCACTCGACGACAGCTTCCACACACACACACACACACACACACACACACACACACACACACACACACACTAATAAGACTTTCTTTGTTAATTTATGCTTTAGGTTTCTGGATATCATGTGATTGAAAATTCCCAAAACTTAACCTAACCTAACCTAACAAAACCCCACAGTTACGTAGGTCTTGACTCAGAGAATTCATATATGCTTCCTTACTAATGAGACTTTCTGTACAACAAAATGAGGTCATTCTTTGTTGATTTATACCATAAGGGGCTGGCTATCATGTGTTTGAAGATACCCTAAACTTAACCTAACATAACCTAACAAAACACCAAACAGTTACTATAGGTCTTGACTCAGAAACTTTATCATGCTTCCTTACTAATGAGACTTTCTATACGACAAAGTGAGTTCAGTCTTTCTTGATTTATACTATAAGGTGCTGGCTATCATATGTTTGAAAATACCCCAAACTTAACTTAACCTAACCTAACAAAACCAATAACAGTTACTATAGGTCTTGACTCAGAAAATTCGTATAAGCTTCTTTACTAATGAGACTTTCTATGCAACAAAACGAAGTAATTAATTAACCAAAATTGTTTTGCTTATTAATACAAATGCGCACACGTTTGAAAATTTTGAAAATTCCCGATAATTCCCAAAATTCCCGGGCCTGAAAATTCCCGGAAACCTTCCCTGGAAAATTTTTATTTTTCCGGAGACTTCCCCGCCCCTTGCAACCCTAAATGGGCCTGTAATTATCAGGCGAGAGAGAGAGAGAGAGAGACGAAACAAGACAAATGAAAGCCAATACAAACGACGTACATGACACAGTGAATGCTTTACCTGCCGTCCCTGCCTTTCCTCTCCTAATAGTTCTTCTCCTTTGGCTTTCTACTCGCCTTTTTTCCCTCTTTTTTTTTATGATACTGTAGTCACCCCTCTTTTTTCCCCTGCTGTCCTTCTAACACACACACACACACACACACACACACACATACATACACACATACACACACAAATAAATAACGATAAAAAAGAAACGGTATCAAACACTCGTATCATATGAATCACAACAGAAAACGGGAGATGGGCGGATCGGCTCTGAGCATTACACACACACACACACACACACACACACACACACACACACACACACACAAAGACGAGGGCATTTAGGGATTAAAAGGATAGTGGAAACATGAAATAAAAAAGAGAGAGAGAAGGTTGATGCTTTGGAGGAAGGAAGAAATAGAAAAGGAAGGAAGGAAGGAAGGAAGGGGAGGGTTGAGGTAAGGGAATAAGGGGTTGGGGGGGGGGTTAGGAAGCTGGCGGCTGACTCCTGTATCTCAAATATGAAGGCAATAGACCAAGATAATCTATTCAGGCCGAGGATATGACGAATTATGGCTAAACGAGGGAGGTACGGAGGGAAGGGACGCGGGGGGGGGGGGGGTTAAGAGGAGTGCGAGAGGGGTAATAGTCAAAGAAAACGAGGGGTAGAGGGAGACACAGATAGAGGCAGGAGGGAGAAGAAGAGGAGGAAGAGCAGCATTGGCAGGGCAGGGCGGAGGGTTTGGGGAGCTTAGTGTCATAGGGAAAGCAGCATCTGCCCCTTCTATCTCTTTGTAATTAGGTATTCGGGCACATGATGGCGCTACAATGACGGTAAACATGAGGGAGGGGCACTGACAGGGGGCAGAATGGGGATGGGTTGGGGTACAGGTGGGGAGGGGAGGGGCACAGGTAGAGGGGAGGGATGGGTCACTGCTGGCACGGGTGAATAGCAAACTGTCCTGTGTGTGTGTGTGTGTGTGTGTGTGTGTGTGTGTGTGTGTGTGTGTGTGCATGGGGCGTGTCCGTATATGAAAGGTGTCTCCATACGTGTACATACATGAATACATACATACACATATACATAAATACTTAGGCAAACAGATAAGACGCATATTTATGGTGGTGAGAAAGGTGTGCCGTGAAATAGTAGTAGTAGTAGTAGTAGTAGTAGTAGTAGTAGTAGTAGTAGTGGCATTATCAGCAGAAATAGTAAAAAAAAAGTATTACTATATATTTACTTTTTTATATGTTTGTTAATGTATATGTCCAGTGGAAACACAAACCTGAGGAATCGAAAACATTAGCACGCACAAAACCAAATAAAACAAGTTCCTCGATGATCAAAAAAGATGTTTCCGCTCCTAGTACATTAAGCTTGCAATAAATTCACTTCTAATATCATGCCGCACAGATATATCTACGCGTAAAAGATCCATAAAATAAATTAGACCACACATACGAAAGATTGTTTTCACCAGAGTTTAGTGCACATATACGCGCTAAGTAATCATACTAAAGCCTCGTTTCAAGAGAATAAAAATATACGAGTTAATGAAGCTTAGATCAAGAAAGAAAACACATAACAAACTTGACACACATCTCAGGCAAGGCGTGAAGATGACATAAAAGCATAAGAAGTCTTTTTTTTTTACCACAAAGGAGACAGCTCAAGGGCACACAAAAAAGGAAACAATAATAAAAAAAGCCCGCTGCAAGAGATCGGAATCACTACACAAGGAAGCTCATGCAAAGTCAATTCCATATATTCTCCCTATTCATGACTTCATCTGACCTTTCCTTAGAATCATCTATCATATTGGCACTCTCCATACCATATCAATACTCTTCCAAGCATCCACTACGGAATTAGTAAATCAATTATTGCCCATGTCATTGTTTAAAATTAATTCATATAAGAAACCCATTACTACACATCCTACCTAAAATTAATCGTTTACTTATTAATCGAGATGAGGTCTAACCAATGTTATATATAGCTTAGGAATGATTAGCGTCTCTACGTCTGGTGGCATGTTTGACCGATTCTTACACTAAAATGCACTAAAACGCCTGTCAGAGCTCAAGCAATAATTCGAGGAAAAAAAAGCAATTCCTAATGAAAACAAACGTAAGGATGATGAAACATAACAGAATCACTGGCCATAGATAGGATGCAAAATCAATTCATTAAAAAGGCCAGCGTATGAATCAATAAATGAATATATAACGGGGAATATAATAGGGGTGTCCCTGGAGCCACTGAGCTACGCGTTAACCGTACTCATAAAAAATGGAAAGGAACACATGAATGAAGGAATACAGGCATGAATGAGGGGCGTAACAACACACACTGGACGTCAACTGAGTAACCTCGCGGCCCCATAAAACATACACACATGCATATTAATAAATGAATAAATAGACAATAACTAAGATCATGCAAATATTTTAACTCAAGAGAAAAAGTCCATAGAAGGCGACCCCCCCCCCTTCTCTCTCTCTCTCTCTCTCTCTCTCTCTCTCTCTCTCTCTCTCTCTCTCTCTCTCTCTCTCTCTCACCCTTAACCCTTACCTCCCCTTCCCCACCTACGTCTCGCCCCATTACACGATTATGGCGAACTAAAGGATGGGAGGAAGGGGAGGAGGAAGAAAGGAGGAGGAGGAGGGGGAGGGGAGGAAAGAGGAGAGTAGGGGGAAGGGAGCATGTGGTAAGGAGGGATGGGAATGTAGTAAAAGGATAGATAGGAGGAGGAGGAGGAGGAGGAGGAGGACGAGGACGAGGAGGAGGAGGAGGATGCAGAGGAGGAGGTAAGATGGAAAAAAAGACAAATCAGAAAGGTGTGGCGCGAGAGAGAGAGAGAATGTGTGTGTGTGTGTGTTTAAAGGGCAAACATGAGACGAGTGAAGCAAAGGAAGTCTGGATGGAGAAGGGATGCAAGGAGGGAGGGAAATTGAGGAGGAGGAGGAGGAGGAGGAGGAGGAGGAGGCGATATAGAAGGAAGATGAAAAAGTAGAAACAAAAGAAGAAGAGAAAGAGAGGGAGATGAAGGAAAAAGAAATTAAGAATGAAAAGGAGCAGATAGAGAAGGTGAAAAGGGGAAGACAAAGACGAGGAGGAGGAGACACAGAACGAAGAGGAAGAAATAGAAACGAGGAAGAGGAGGAAGTTAAGGAGAAAGAGAAGGAGGAGGAGATTTAGGATGAAAAAGAAGAGGAAGAAAAGATGAAACTGGAAGAGAGTGGATTGGAAGACTAAAAATCAACAAACGAAACCATAAAACAAAAAAGAAGAAGAATCAAAGCAGAGAAGTTAAGAAGTATAAAGAGGGAAGGAAAGGGGAAAAGAAAGACAAAATGCAGGCTAAGGACGAGGACCAGAAGGAGGGTTTAAGGGAGTACGAAGAGGCGGAGAGAAAGAGGAAAGGGAGGGCTAGATATCAACTTAACTCGAAGGGATCCGTGACGTCCACAGACCGATGCGACAGAAAATAATAAAGCATAAATTGATTCCAGCTCCCCTCCCTCCCGCCTCTCCGATCCCTTATCCCCCCCCTTGGCAGATGACGGGAAGGGAGAGGAAGGGGAGTGAGGGAGTGATTTGTAAGGGGAGATGGGAGGGAAGGCGAGGAAGGGGAAGCGTTGAGGGAAGGGGTAAGGGAGAGGGTCGTAGATAAGTGGGGGAGAGATGGGGAGAGAAGGATAGAAGAAAGGAAGAATATGAAGAAACGAAATGGTGATGAAGGTGAACAGTGAAGGAAAATATGTGATGACTGAAACTGAAATGCAAGTAGAAGAGCAATAAGGGATATCCTGTTAATCTCTCTCTCTCTCTCTCTCTCTCTCTCTCTCTCTCTCTCTCTCTCTCTCTCTCTCTCTCTCTCTCTCCTTTCAAAGCTAACACACTGGCGCGTGACAAATTAGTGACATCATAAGGGACTAGATGCGTTCTCTCTCTCTCTCTCTCTCTCTCTCTCTCTCTCTCTCTCTCTCTCTCTCTCTCTCTCTCTCTCTCTCTCTCTCTCTCTCTCTCTCTCTCTCTCTCTCTCTCTCTCTCTCTCTCTCTCTCTCTCTCTCTCTTAAACACACACACACACACACACACTATTCTATAGAACATTGATAACCTATAATAGTATGGTTTAATTAAGAGCAACCACGTAATATTTTGGGTGCATATAGAACAACACTAAGTACAATCAAACCAAGCATTCTAACCTTAACCATGACTATTTCCATCACCATTAGACTAACTAGCACCATCACCATCACCATCACCATCACGAGCTCATTGTCACTATATCGCCAACATCATCACCAATATCACCACGTCCATTGCCGTTTACATCACCATCCTCGTGACCGCTTTTAGTAATACTGTCACCACCATCACCATTCTCTCTACCACCATCACCATCACCACCATTATTATCATCACTGCTATACCAATCAACTGCGACCATTACCAACAGGCACACCAATAAAATAGTGCACCATTAAAAACAGTCACCTTTACTACCACCACCACCACCACCACCGTAACTACTTCTATAATTACCCACCACCACTACCACTATCCCTCCCCCTACCCCCCTCAACAAACCACACCACCGTGACCAACACACCACCACAAACAGCTCAACGCATCCCACCGCACCCCGCCCAGCCCATCCCCTTCCATACACCCCACGTCCCCAACAGAGCCACGCCCCATCCTCCCCTCTCCCCTCACCCCTGTACTCCCTATCTACCCCCTCCCCCTCCCGTAGCACTGCACAAAAAACAGTTAATCTCAGTATCGTGTTGGTCGTAAAGAAAACAGAAGCCGGGTCTCCTGCCCTCTGAAGCCGGACGGGTAACAGACGTCGGCTGCGTCACAAAAGGATTCCCTCACCGTATAATTGGATCATTTTCCGGCATTGTGTGTAATGATAAAGTGATGGAAGGGGTGCTGGGAGGGTAGAGGGGGTGGCGGGGGCATAGAGGGGGGGAGTGGAGGGGTGTAGGGAGGAGAAGGAGAAGGAGAGGAGGAGAAAGATGGTACAGAGAGAGAGAGAGAGAGAGAGAGAGAGAGAGAGAGAGAGAGAGAGATATGGGGGATACAGGAAAAGAAGGTTGTGGGTTGGGATGGAGGAGGAAGGAGGAGCTTAAGGAGGAAGAGGAGGAGGAAGAAGACAAGGTTAGGGAAGGTGCTTGCAAGAAAGGAAGAGAAAAAATGACGGAGATAGGGAAGATGAGGGATGAAAGACGGAGGAGGAGGAGGAGGAGGAGGAGGAGGAGGAAGAAGGGAAGGAGGTCTAAAGGGGGAATGGCATGGGACAGCAGTAAGATAAAAAAAAGTATATACATTTTTGCATAATAATACAAAAACACAAATCTACTATTCACCTCTCCTGTGGTTGTTTACTTGCATTCACCTCTCTGTCTTTCTCTCCTTCCCTTTGTCTTTCCTTCCTTTCTTTGATCTTGTCTTTTCCCCCTGACCATGCAGGCGAGGACGAGCCTTCTTGCCTTCCCACACCTTTCACAAGCCTCCCCTCACCCTTCCCTCCCACAGGCGCCCGTATCGTTCCCTCCTTGGCGGGACGCACGACACTCGGAACAGGAGGAGGCGTGAGTGTGTCTGCTCAGAACGGCAACCCTGTCAGGCGCCCGAGTTATGAATCTCCATCATTTATATTCTCCCTCCTTCCCTCTCCTTCCCTTCGGCGGCGTATGGAGGGCGGTAGGGATGCGAACCAGTGGGCTAAAGGGCGCTAAAGGCTTCCACCTCGATGATGCTTTCTGCGCATTCTTTGAGGCAGAAAATTTATATGTTAATCATTAGTTCGGGAAGAGGTTAAAAAATGTGGTGTGTGTGAAGCTGTGGCGCTCTCTCTCTCTCTCTCTCTCTCTCTCTCTCTCTCTCTCTCTCTCTCTCTCTCTCTCTCTCCAGCAGTAGATTCCAAACCGGGAGAAGTGAAGTAGACTAGGAGAGGTGTGAAGCCATCTGGTACAATTATCATCATCATTAGTCATAACAAGTATTATGAACTCGGGAATAACGCATTTTCAACTTACATCACATCAGTGTTTACTTCAGAATCTACATGTCACCGCTATTCGCTTGCTATTGAGTATTACGTTCCCCCTGACAGGCCTTACACACCTAGATTTTACACTGACCCTGAGAACTATACCATGGCACTGCTACGCTCTCGTCCATCTCTATTCTTCGCTAGCACGACCTCTCAACGCCACCGCCTCGTTCCTTTCCCTCCTCTCCTCTACCACGGTTCAAAATGTACAATAAAAATAAACAAAACATTCGGGTTAAATGTAACACTGGTTTAAAATAAATAAAAAAATGAAGTTAAAAAACTTTGGGTCATATAACACTAGATTAAAATGAGAAATATAGTGATAAAAAAATTCATGTCAATGTAAAACTGGATTAAAATGAAAAATAAAATGTTAAGAAGCTTTCGGGTCAATGTAACCCTTCAATATTACATAAGAACATAAGAACGTAAGGAGTCTGCAAGGGGCCGGTTGTCCTATATAAGGCAGCTCCTGTAAGCCTAACCCCACCTAACCTCACTATCCATGAATTTATCCAACCTCTTCATAAATGTATCTATGGTAGTGGCACCCATGACATGATTGCCAAGCCTGTTTCTCTCACCCACCACGCTACTGATAAACCAATTCATACCTATGTCTTTGTTGAATTTGAATGTATCAAGCTTAAAACCGTTGCTACGCGTCTTGCCTTGCTCTTTTAACCCCAAACCCTATTAACATCCCCTTTATTAAAGCCTAAACTTAACCTAATATATCCTAACAAAACGAAAGCATACACAATAGATCTTGACTCAGAAAATTCATGTGTTTCCTTACTAATGAGACTTTCTATACAACAAAGTGAGGTCATTCTTTGTTGATTTATACCATAAGTTGCTGGTTATCATGTGTTTGAAGATACCCTTAACTTAACCTGACATAATCTAACAAAACATAAAACAAACACTTTAGGTCTTGACTCAGATAATTCATATATGCTTCCTTACTAATGAGACTTTCTATACAACAAAGTTAGGTCATTCTTTGTTGATTTATACCATAAGGTGCTGGCTATCATGTGTTTGAAGATACCATATAAACTTTTCATAACATAACCTAACAAAACCCCAAACAGTTACTATAGGTCTTGACTCAGAAAATTCATATATGCTTGCTTACTAATGAGACTTTCTATACGACAAAGTGAGGTCATTCTTTATTGATTTATACCATAAGGTACTGGCTATCATGTGTTTGAAGATACCCAAGACTTAACATAACATAACTTAACAAAACCAAAACAAACACTATAGGTCTTGACTCAGAAAATTCAAATATGCTTCCTTATTAATGAGACTTTCTATACAACAAAGTGAGGTCATTCTTTGTTGATTTATACCATAAGGTACTGGCTATCATGTGTCTGAAGATACCCTAAACTTAACCTAACATATCCTAACAAAACCAAAACAAACACTATAGGTCTTGACTCAGAAAATTCATATATGCTTCCTTACTAATGAGACTTTCTATGCAACAAAGTGAGGTCATTCTTTCTTGATTTATACCATAAGGTGCTGGCTATCATGTATTTGAAGATACCCTATATTAACACTGCATAACCTAACAAAACCCCAAACTGTTACTATAGGTCTTGACTCAGAAAATTCATATATGCTTTCTTACTAATGAGACTTTCTATACAACAAAGTGAGGTCATTCTTTGTTGATTTATACCATAAGGTACTGGCTCTCATGTGTTTGAAGATACCCTAAACTTAACCTAACATAACCTAACAAAACCAAAACAAACACTATTGGTCTTGACTCAGAAAATTCATATATGCTTTCTTACTAATGAGACTTTCTATACAACAAAGTGAGGTCATTCTTTGTTGATTTATACCATAAGGTACTGGCTATCATGTGTTTGAAGATACCCTAAACTTAACCTAACATATCCTAACAAAACCAAAACAAACACTATTGGTCTTGACTCAGAAAATTCATATATGCTTTCTTACTAATGAGACTTGCTATACAACAAAGCGTGGTCATTCTTTGTTGATTTATACCATAAGGTACTGGCTATCATGTGTTTGAAGATACCCTAAACTTAACCTAACATATCCTAACAAAACCAAAACAAACGCTATTGGTCTTGACTCAGAAAATTCATATATGCTTCCTTACTAATGAGACTTTCTATACAACAAAGTGAGGTCATTCTATGTTGATTTATACCATAAGGTGCTGGCTATCATGTGTTTGAACATACCCTAAACTTAACCTAACATAATCTAACAAAAAAAAAACACTATTGGTCTTGACTCAGAAAATTCATATATGCTTTCTTACTAATGAGACTTGCTATACAACAAAGTGAGGTCATTCTTTGTTGATTTATACCATAAGGTACTGGCTATCATGTGTTTGAAGATACCCTAAACTTAACCAAACATAACCTAACAAAACCAAAACAAACACTATTGGTCTTGACTCAGAAAATTCATATATGCTTTCTTACTAATGAGACTTTCTATACAACAAAGTGAGGTCATTCTTTGTTGATTTATACCATAAGGTACTGGCTATCATGTGTTTGAAGATACCCTAAACTTAACCTAACATATCCTAACAAAACCAAAACAAACACTATTGGTCTTGACTCAGAAAATTTATATATGCTTTCTTACTAATGAGACTTTCTATACAACAAAGTGAGGTCATTCTGTGTTGATTTATACCATAAGGTGATGGCTATCATGTGTTTGAAGATACCCTAAACTTAACCAAACATATCCTAACAAAACCAAAACAAACAGTATTGGTCTTGACTCAGAAAATTCATATATGCTTTCTTACTAATGAGACTTTCTATACAACAAAGTGAGGTCATTCTATGTTGATTTATACCATAAGGTGCTTGCTATCATGTGTCTGAAGATACCCTAAACATATCCTAACAAAGCCAAAACAAACACTTTAGGTCTTGACTCAGAAAATTCATATATGCCTCCTTACTAATGAGACTTTCTATACAACAAAGTGAGGTCATTCTATGTTGATTTATACCATAAGGTGCTGGCTATCACGTGTTTGAAGATACCCTAAACATATCCTAACAAAGCCAAAACAAACACTTTAGGTCTTGACTCAGAAAATTCATATATGCCTCCTTACTAATGAGACTTTCTAAACAACAAAACGAGGTCATTCTTTGTTGATTTACACCATAAGGTGCTGGCAAACCCTGATTGTAGTGAAAAGAGCGGATATTATTATTTTTTTCCCGATGTAGTTAACTGCCATGTAATATGGAATGTCTATGATGTTTTGAATTTATTAACTATTGCATTTTGTACTATTGTAAGAGGATTATACAGATACACACACACACACACACACATACACACACACACACACCTGGGACTTACGATTTTGACTCCCTCCTGTACGAAAGTAGGTGAAGGTAGATGAGTAGCTACACACACGCGCACACACACGGAGGGGTGGGCGTGGGCGTGGCTGGGGGACGACGGTCTGGAAAAAGAATATAAATAAATGAAAATAATAATGATATAAAAATACGTTGAAGAGTTGTATGAAATAGTGAAGGAAACAAAATCGTGTAATCAATGTAACTTCTGGAATTCTGTAAAATATATGAGAAATTAAATAAAGCAATAAAAAGGTCTCTCTCTCTCTCTCTCTCTCTTGATTAATATGGTTTATTTGTGTCCCTGACGTGAGAACTATTAAGGAACTGTCAAAGAACTGTCAATTCCTCGACATTTCGGCGCCCAAGGACACACATTTGACAAGGCTTTCGTAGGAGCTTTGGGGCATTTCCCGATCGAGGTACTCATATGACCCCGGTGGTAGTTAATTGATCCTCCTTCTGTGCCATGAACGTGAAAAACACTCATTAAAACTGGATTAATCCCCTTTTCAACCTTAGGAATTAGGTGATGTGAGGGGTGGAAGCGTTTGAGAATACCAACACATTTGATAGGGCTTTCGTAGGAGCTTTGGGACATTTCCAGGGGTAGTTTAATGACCCTGGTAGTAGTTTGACCCTTCTTCTGTACCATGAACGTGAAAAAACACTCATGAAAACCAGATTAATCTCCTTTACGGCCTTTAGAAATAGTTACTGTGAGGGGTGAAAACGATGCCGCCCCTTCTCGTGCTTACCATGTTTCTTTGAGTCTCTCCTTAATTAGCGTTTTCTCTCCTATCTGAATGTGATCTGCAGCCCCAGACTAATTCATTCTGATAAACTTTTCCTTCCTGAACATTTTCCCTTTTTTCTCGGTTGTTTTTGGATGTCTTCTGTTTGGTCATGTTTGAATAGATAGAGGAAAGGTTGTTCCCTCCACATGTACCTTGCGTTTGTTTCTAAGCTCAATAACAAGTGAGGAAACAAGCAAAAAACAAACACCACACGACCAGAAATCTGTTAAAGTCTCCGTTTTGACTGGAAGTTGTAACATTTTTCCATTTTTCTCAGTTGCTATAGTGACTCTGGTGTTTGACTGTATTTGGATAGATAGAGGAAGGGTTTATCTATCCACACGCACCTTCAAACTAATGGATGAGTTGCGATAGAGTACGTGGAGTTAATTAACTTTCCTCCTACTGTATCTGAGCAGCTGAAGAAAAATAGGCCTCAAAATTACGATAAGACACTCAGAATACGCGTTCCTATCTAAGCAAGCGTGTGGAGGAGTTACTACAGAGAGCAGGAAGCAAGTTACCCATTTAAAAGACGACAGTACGCAATGAAGATCGTGCCTGGCCCCTCTTGAAGCCCCAGCTGCCACACCGTTGAAATATCGCTATTTTGGGGAGTATGTATATTTACTTTAGAGTGAACTGGATACAACGGGGGCGTGATTCCGTTTGCCAAAAATTTCAGGTCTGCAAAGAAATAAATACACACACACACACACACACGAAGTAACAGTGTTTGAATCAATACATATAATATATATGTATTGATCTTAATTTAGGGGGCATAATGTAAAAATGTTTGGGAACCACGTACTGCTATAGAGTATCCAGTTTGATTTTGAATTCACGAAAAATTTTGGCCATCGATCCTTTTCAGGGTAATTTCATGTCTATGCAACTATAGGGGAAAAAAAAAAAAGCTGCTTCGACTCAAATGCCTCGATCGCCTTCCGCAATTTCTTACCGTGGCCTCCTGTTACATCTGAACAGTTCACTATGTACTTCACTGTGATCAAATTTATTCTTTTTGTGGAGTGTCAAACCGAATCTTTCCAATCTCCCGCCGTGTCGCCTCTCAAGCTTGACAATCCAAACCATTTACTACCCATTTTCGGTCTTACCATCGAGCAGGTTCCGTTCTAAATATGCCTCTTTAGATGATTATCATTTTGAGTTTCCTCGTATGTATGTATTTCATTCGGGTATAAGGAAATACATGAAATTAGTAGTTGATCAAGTTTTATAAGCTTTTCACTTATAGTTTCAGGATTATTGCTGATAGAAGGAAGAACTCATTTTTCCTCGTTCCACAGGTTTCCCTGAACTTGGACTGCTGCTTTATGTCAATTTCTTATATGCACATGTTAGCAATCATATATACATGGCTCGTTTTCGTGTCTCTACTTCCATACTCTCATGCTTTCCGAGGACTGATCTGATATACTGAAATGAATTTACTTAATTACCTCCTGTCCTCAACTTACTTCTCGCTATAAATCTTCTAGTGGGTTGTTTGTCAATTACTTAAAGCTTTACTTCTCACAAACCTTGCTCATGCACAGAATGGGTAATCTTGAGACAGCAGCGTGAAGGGGGTACACATGGAGGTTTGGTGTATGAACCTATAAACCAGACTGGTCGGTTCACAGAATGCAAATACTAACAACAAATTTTGTCCCATTTTGCTAAAAGCAGACACATGTATATAATTACATCTGCACCTAGTCCCTGCAATGGGGTCATGGTTTACAGTTAGCATCTCAGATCCACTCGCTAGACCTCGAGTTGGGGAGGATAAATATCTACTATGCATGTGAGGCCAGTACTGATGGATGGAGCAGACATGATCAACAAATAAAAAAATTGGAGGACGTTAAGGAGTAGTGACAACAGAATGGTGAGATATATGGGGCATGTGAAATGGGAAGCTAGAGTATGAAACGAGGTGATGAGGTGTGGTGTGGAGGACGTTGAGTGTGCTGAAGAGGCAAAGACTGAGATGGTAAGGGAACAACAAGAGGAGAGAGGAAGGCTATGTACTCAGAAGAGCTGCAGAAGAGGAGGTAGAAGGAAGACCAGCTGGAAGACCAATGAAGAACTGGAGATGGTGTGTGGCTGAAGACATGGAGATATTCAGAGCCAGTCCAGTCCAGTAAGGGAAAAGAAAAGCCACCAGGACTCAAGCCACGGACCTCTTGAATTATAGACATTTGTCCTAACCACTACACAATGAGGGTGAAGAAATAGTAATCTGTCAGCAGAACTCAGTCCGACCCAGGCAATGCTACATCCATGATTATCACTTGGCCCCAACCTACAATTTGACAAATATTTTCTTGCAATGATCAACCCTAGTTAACCCGGTAGCAGTGACGGGCCAAATTTGTGGCTTTACCGTGTAGCAGCGATGGGCCAAATTTGTGCCATGATATCAACCCCCCAAAATGGATGAAGCATAATCTGATCACAGATGCTTTGATATATATTATGAAATGGTTTGTGTGAGGGGTGATTTTTTCTAATTTTTCTCGCTTAGAGGGACCATTAAGAAACATGATCCCCGCTGCTACCGGGTTAATGTTACCCTTAAATATATATGGCAAATGAGTTTCTAAAATCACCAAAATGTTCAAAGCATCTCCCTCGAAGGTAACTACTAGCCTTAAAAATAATAATGAGGTTAATGGCTTCCTTTATTTGTGTATCTCACTATATAATTCTTCATGTAGGATCAAAACTTTAACAAAAGATATACATCCCAAACACACACACACACACACCTTTGAATACATCCATATATATTATTCATATACTCATACTCTACCCCTACTTGTCAAATGTACTCAACTGGCTGAGATCAAAACGTGTAAATTCAACAGGGATGCCCAGTGAAGGTTACTCATCCAATAACATTATGGTATTGTGTACTTTCCATCACAGTCAAGAACACTATCTGAAGATCACAGCTTTAAGGAACTCTGTGCAGGTGAAACCCAATATTATGAGGTATGCATAGGAATGTGTCCTATAATGATTCTATCAATAAGTTGTAAATATACTTCTGGTAGTCTAGTTCCAGAATATATGATAATGTACATTCAATAAAATCCCACGCATGCATGGTAATGTACACATATTCCACTTCAAACCATGACACCACCCTGTCACTCCCCCCTCAAGCACAAAACCAACATACAGGGTGAGTGTGGCAGCAGACAGGGTGTGGTGGTGGTGGTTGGAGAGCAAGGGTTAAGTGTTTCTGGTGCTCCCTGACAAGTGCTGCGTATCTGGTTGTACTATGTTTATCTGCTTGATCTGGTTTACCTGCTGTTGAGGGATGGGTTTATGCAGTGGTCCAGAGTGGAATGTGTGTTGTTGTGCTTGGGCCTAACCTGCTTTGCTTTTTGTCTTGTTTGCAAGTTCATGTAATCAGATATGTTTGCCTTGCTTACACTCCCAATTGTGTTGCTTTGCTATTCTTATCAACATATTAGTGCAATTCAATATTTTTAGGGATATAATAGTTTGTAGCTTAAACCTAGATAAAATAATCAGGGACCTTGATATAGTCACAGTATCTGGTCCAAATCTGATAAAAGGAAAATCATAAGCCTCATATTTGGCCTCTGTTTCTTACTTTGGGATTTCATTGCAACTTTACACTATTGACTCATTTCCATCTTGGTTACTTAAAATGCAAACTTCATCTTCCTTCTTGCCCTTACTCTTAAAAATATCTGCACCAAGATAAAACTTCAGATTCTCTCTGAGCTGACTTCTCTTCCCTACAGTCTCCTTGTGTGTGACTGGGATAGGAACTGAACTATCTGCTGATGCCAAACTTACATCCTGAAGGGCAGAACACTGAAGATAAACATCAGTTTTGTCAGGAATCTGTGCACTGTCTTCTTCCACTGCATCTTGAACACTTCCATCACTATTCTTGAAGGTGTGGCTGGAGGTGTCAGGCTCCGTGGCCCGGGCAAGGAACACTGCTAATGGCATGAAGGCCACAGGGATAGCCACTGCCATATTGGACAGCCAGCAAATAGCATTGTTCCAGTGCTGAAACAGACAGACATTCCCTTAGCTGGCTGGAATAAGTTTTTAACAAGAGAGTAACACTGCTTCTGAGATGTCCTTTATCCCAAACAATGGTGCCAAGGAAATTTATTATGTAGCCGCTTAAGACAACTTTTTTTAATCCTAAATGTGGTGAAAAATCATAATATATTGACTGCCATTAGGGAAATCAAGAAAACAATGCACTGGTCACTTACCGGTCCATGAATGAGGAAGAGGACGATGATGACGAGAGGCTTGACAGGCCATGCCCAGCCAGCGCCCGTCCACAGAACAAAATTGCATGCCAAGTCCTCCACTCGAAACGGATCTGTGTGGCAAAATGAAGTGTAAGAGGGTGGCTGAGGGAAACTAATGAATTTTAAGCTCTTAGTAGTGTTCTCTCTGCTTGTCATGGCAATATTTTTTTTTCTGTTGACTGTGATGAGTAAACATATCTGCAAATAATACCAACTGACTGAACAAAGAAAAAGGAAATGCCTATATGCCTTGAGCACCAATAGGACACACTAAAGGAAGTCATTGATTAGGTCAGCACCATGGAGGAAAAAGCAGACAAAGAGGAAATGCTGATGAGCCTGGGGCAACAAGACACGATGATGGAAGTCAAGTGTCAGATCAGTGCTGTGAACAGTGATGTGAACAGAAAGGATGAGTAATGCCTTGGTCATTAACATGGGGTCAGAGAGAACCCTAGTGAAGTTGGATTCAGGCAAGCAATGGCAGTTTCCAGATGTCACACGGGCTATGCGGAGTCAATGGACATTGCATGAAGCCCAGAGGGCCAGTAAAGGTAAATTTCTTGCTAGGAGGGATGGTGGAATCCTTCACTGTGTACACAGGCAACACAGAGGATCATTGGATCCTGGGCTGGGAGAATGGACAGTACATGCTTGACTTATGCAAATGATGGGATGGCAAACAAAACATACTGCTGAAAGCTGCAGGGTATGTAATCCTACCTGTTATGGTACAAAGAACTACAGGTATCCCTCCCAAGTCAAAATTGTTACCTTAAGTGTGAATGCTCGACCTATGCAGGATAAGGGAGGTGTTTGGAGAATGGAATGTGCCACCAGAAACCAAAGAACAAGGCAGCCTCCATTATAGCACAACAGACTACAGTCATCTCTCCCACATCCCTTTGCAAGGCTGCAGTTACTTGGAGTGGTGGGTTTCAAAATTTTGGGATAAGTCGCAAGTGAAAGAATGTTGAAAGCCACTGCTCCAGAGTGCCAACCTACAGAAAAACCCACTGGAAGCAGACTTGAGAGGAACTCCCTTCTATGGATCATGCCATCATGTCTTCTGCAAGGAACAATAATTATTTCACTGAGATAATATAATGCGGATTACCATCCTCAGCCCGTGGACAAATATCACTCTCTTTCTCCTGGCGGAACTTGTATCGTCGAGTCGTTATGACCGCCACCACGACAACCACCAGCAGCACCATGGTCAGCTCCAGGAAGAGGCCCACCACGTAGGCCTCGGTGACGTGCACGTCGCAAATGATGCTGTCTGTTGAGGTAGGGGCAAGGTAACATTCAAAGTATGTACATCTCCTCCGTGCCTCTCAAAACAAAGGATATTAATGCCAACATACATTTCATGACCTCTAGTAATGTTAGGTGCCCAACACATGTAGATAATTTTATGACCACTACAACTGCATAATATAAATACTCATCCCCAAATTCCTGCCATCAATGAATTAATTTATAGTGTCTACATATTTCCCAAGTAACGGATACAACAAAATAGAAAGAAAAAATGTTCCAATCTTATGCAGAAATAGAAGGCTGATACTAAACCAAGATGAATCCCTCGACTAATATACTTTGAAACCACCAAAAGGCTGATACTGATACAGGGATGCAGCCCTCATGACTATATCAAGAGAGAGAGAGAGAGAGAGAGAGAGAGAGAGAGAGAGAGAGAGAGAGAGAGAGAGAGAGAGAGAGAGAGAGAGAGAGAGAGAGAGAGAGAGAGAGAGAGAGAGAGAGAGAGAGAGAGAGAGAGAGAGAGAGAGAGAGAGAGAGAATTATCAAGAGATACTTACACAAGGTATAGCCACTCTTGATCTCCGGGGTGTGTAGGGCAAACATGTCAGTGGTATTGGCCAGGGCCCGCAAGGATAGGGTCAGGGGCACGGGCGTCACCACCAGAAGCAGGGCACCGAGGGACGCCTGTAGCAGCCCGACCACCAGTCTCTGGAAATAAAAAGGCATGAGGCTGAGGCAAAGAGATTATGAATAGTAATTGTTCTAACCCTATATGCTTTTAAATATTCACTCTGTCCCTAAAATACTAGATTAAATCATGATACATGTTACAAATGTTAATCTGCTGATAATTCATGGTCATCATTGAAACTAATCAACACTGAAATATCACTGCAATGATAAGGTTTTCATGCATAGTTATGGGCACGTAGTGGTGTGCTCTTATCCTGGCACCATAAGGACCTACCTTCTCCTTCATGATCTTCTCCACGAGGAGCGTCAGGACGAGGCTGTAAGTGAAGGACGAGGTGATAAGGTCCTGGACGCCAGTAATCCAGCTCTTTAGGGATTCCCCGAGGTCGCTCTGAGGGCTTGTAGTAGGTTGAGGAAATCCAGTAGGGAGTTCTTGAGGATTGTAATATCCTGCGTCAAACAAAGTCTCTTCCATCACCATTCTATCAAACCGTGATTCCAGCAGGAGATCGGGGTCACGTCTGACTATGTATTCGCTAATGCCTGGCGACGAAGGCACCACTCGCTCCATGCCCTCCGGCCTGCGCTCTTGCAGGTTGTGCTTGAAGGTGGTGATGGTGAAGGGCGCCCAGATGACGGTCAAGTACACAAGGTTGAGCATCAGGATGGTGAGGATGGTGACTCGCCGGTAGGACAACAGGCCTGCACGAGGAACAGGTGTTAGGCAACTGTCGTATTGAGTGAAGGGCAAACCGGAAGTGTGCTCAGATAAAACATAATTCGATTATTTGAATACAATGTAAAATTTTACATTCAGTAGCTAGTATCAATTAATACTGGCTACCCAATTAAATAATAACAATCAATCAAAAGTTTCCTATTTTTTTTTTTTAAATGTTAATCCCCCGATAAAATAAGCTGTTTTGTTGTGTGCAGTATTGGTGAACAGACTCGTCTAACGAATCAGATAATTTAGAAAGTAAAGTAATGTATAAATTGCGCCTTGGTGCGATGTTCCTCTCTCCCCTGGCCTCCCCTTACCTGAGAACTTGGGCAGCCTGAAGGCGCGGCAGAGGGCGGCAAGGTTGGCGGCGTACAGCGTGGCGATCACCACGAGGCGGAGCGCCGAGGTGACCAGCGGCGACATGCCCAGCACCATCTTGTCGTCAACCTGGGGGGTGGAAGGGGGGGAGGTCATTATTCAACTGATTTTCAGGATGGGGCCGAGTCCCTGGTAGTGATCGTGTGGCCCTGACATCATGACCCTATACCTGCGCCGTGGGCGGGACAACACCTGTGACGGGGCTTGACGCACAGGTGTACAGAGACCAGTCACAGTGACTCCTTGTTACCTACCAATGATATACAGCCAAGGGGGCTACGCAGCTACAAAAAATGGAGTAATGCCACTTTTCTTACACTTGGTCCGTCATATTTCCTACACAAAACTAGTCTTGGTTCGGGAGGAACATCTCCATTGTTGTCAGGTCCCGGCTGCTCATCCTCACTCTCATCAGAAATGTCCCCAAGAAACTGAATAATGAAACGGAGGTATCAAGCGTGTAAACGACAGCACTGATGTATTGCGTCAATGTGTAGTCTACAATGTTCCATTCTGAAATTGGTCTTTGAAGTTCTGCATGCGCTCAACATTACGAGTGACCTCCAAGCCTTCATCCAGACGAAGGAGATTATAGTCTCCTTGATCCAGACGCACACTGTCCTAATAAAGTCTACTATACATTAGATTATTCAAATGTGTTAAGAAAGTGAAGTTGTTCGTCTTGTGCTAGCGGCAATGGCCTTCAGTCTGCTGTGATATGACTCGGCATCGTTATTTGTTCCACGAGCAAAATCAAAGACAGGAAGCCGTTCCGGAGTGACTTTTCCATCATCTTCTTTTGACCTGTAACGCTTTGTATCGCTTCTTGGGTCCTCCTCCTCTCGCTCCTCCCTTCCTATTCACACACCTTCCTTTTCAGTGTTAGGTAATTTTTAAAACTGAAAGTCATTTAAATCCAGTCGTCTGTGGTGAAGGCTTTGAATACAGTGGTCTGTGCCCGGAAATTATTGTTAACGTTGAGATTTTCTTACAACAAAGAGTTAACAGCGTCGTGCATCCGGTACATAATTTGATCACGTCAACACGAGTCATGATCTTTTCTTGTTTACGTATGACCAGTTGAGATGGCCCCAGTTTCTGAATTTTTCGGTACACGTTTTGTGAAAAATGGAACTGACAGTCTGACACCACCAATCTGAACCTAAGGCCAGCATGACCGAATTGCTTTACCAGAACTATGACTGGAGCTTTGTAAGAAAATTGACTCGCTGCCTATCGTGGTGTATTAAATGTGACTATAACCCTGTAGGAATTGTAACGATGGATTGTGTAGGAACTATGCTCTATCCTTATATTAAATGTCAATATTCATAAAACTCCTAAGTTGTAGATGTGACGAGTATATAGGAAATGCGTCTTAGGAAATGGGGCGCACCCAATGCTGTAAGGGTAGGATGCTCTTCTCTCTTCTCTCTCTCTCTCTCTCTCTCACACACACACACACACACACACACACACACACAGGTTGTGCCGGTATAAAGGGTTGACTCTCCAACGGGTCACCTGTACAGCAAGAAAATCTCTCTCTCTCTCTCTCTCTCTCTCTCTCTCTCTCTCTCTCTCTCTCTCTCTCTCTCTCTCTCTCTATATATATATATATATATATATATATATATATATATATATATATATATATATATATATATATATATATATATATATATATATATATAAATGATGCTGGAATAATGAGCAGGAATGGAGACTATTTTTACGTCACAAGAACATAGGGAGACTGCAAGAGGTATAATGGCCTACACAAGGCAGCTCCAGATTCCCCCCCACTACCACCTGTCATCCTCGTCCATGTAGCTATCAAGTCTACTCTTAAAACAAGCTATCGTCCCAGCACTCAATATGTGATTGCTGAGTCTATTCCATTCCTCCACCACCCTATTACTAAACCTATGCTTGCCTATTTCCCTCCTAAATCTATACTTTTCTAATTTAAATCCATTACATTACATTAAAGTCCATGGGTAAGATTGTAAAATATTTCCTCTTAAAAGTCAGATAAACGTTTAATTGCTGAAAACCGGTAAGAACGATGCTCAATAATTCCAGTCCTGATCTACTTTCCACACCACAACTACCTTCTGCAAAGCTTCAAACTGAAAGCAGATTCACGTGACTAATAAACTTTCACCAACAAAGAAAGCGCTCACCTTTACTTGTCTTGGCGAGTTTGAAGTTGTGAGAAGTAGTGATGGAGTAACCCTTCCAACTGATGTCAAGTTGGTTGGAGCTCTTTTCTATTCAGTAAAGACACACGATGAGACAAACAGCAGAGAGCCACCAAGCACGAGCACCAAGCCAGCCGCCGCACACATCCACACAGCACCACGTCCACCTTGCTTCTGCACCGCCACGCTTTCGAAGTCAGCGTGTTTGGGGAAAGCGACGTGAGCAGCTCTTTGGCTTTCGTTCACGCACAGAGTCGATATAGCCAGCTTCCATATAACATAACTCAAACGCATAGGTATCATTTAAATGCTAGGGGTGTAAACGGCTTATATTTTGTTTCTTGTGGTGTTGGACTCCTCATAGCTTACCAAGGGAGATGTGTGATATTAACGGAGAAAGAGGAAACGGTATGAGATAAAACGAAATCTACTGACACGTTGAATCTCCGCGTCGCGAGTACTGTTGCCGGCTCGTCCAACTTTCTCTTAGTTTTTCGAACGTAGCGTGAGCCAGATATAGAAAGCACCGCCGTTGTTTGTCACAGTCTCTTTGTTATTAATGCCCCCTATTACTGCTATCATCACGGACCATCACTAACACTGTCATTAGCACCACCGTGGTAACTCCAGCCGTTTTACTATCATGTAGAGTCGTAAAATAGTATACTATATTTGTCCCAAGCCTGAATAACAGGAGGGATGAGCACTATGTAGATAAATAAGGCCTACGGAGAAAGGACACACATGAGGGGGGGCGCCACCAGGTGTGGACGGCTGAGATTTACGGTGTGGGGAGTTAAAAAAAATCTGTACTCAATACGTATTGATGGAGGTGATTCAACGTGAACTGGGTGACACGACCACCAGTGATTTATTTCAAGAATTATGTGATATGGAGCTTTGAATTATAAATTAAAACGTCAGATAGCCTTTGTATAGTTCATCGTTCATTGTTTGTAATATATATATATATATATATATATATATATATATATATATATATATATATATATATATATATATATATATATATATATATATATATATATATATATATATATATATATATATATATATATATATATATATTGATATTTAGATGGTGAAAGTAATACTTGATAAAATCAGTAACAATAAAATAACTATAAAACGTTCTTTATATTATCGAAAGGGGGGGGGGGAATCTGGAGCTGCCTTGTGTAGGCCATTAGGCCTCTTGCAGTCTCCCTATATTCTTATGTTCTTATGAAAGAGCACACACACACACACACACACACACACACACACACACACACAGGCAAGCAGCTGTGCACACACACCCCGAGCGCTGTTTCTGGTCATGGCCACAGGTGTATACACTGCAAACACACACATGTGCACCGCCCCTGAGCGAACACATGAGGATTTTGCTTTTCTGTAGACAAAGTGGCGGAGCTGGGCGCACCTCAGGCTGCCTCCGGAGGGTGTCGGTGTGGCATTTAGGGGAGGGGAAGGAGGAAAAGAAAGGGAGGATTCATGAAGGTTCTGGGGCTCAAGGGAATCACCTCATCTTTGGTCTCACCTCATCTCACCTCACTCGTTTCTCACGGTTACTTTTTCTCATGTTTTTTGTTCTTGAGAGATAATAAAAGGTGTGTGTGTGTGTGTGTGTGTGTGTGTGTATGTGTGTATCACGAGTTAATTAAGTCAGGTCCTGCTTTATCTCTTCAACCCTCCCAAAACCCCTTAAGCCCCCCCCACCAACACCCCTTCCCTCTCCGCACCCCACTCTTCCTTATCCCTTTTCCTTCTCCACCCCGCCCACGCCAGACCAACAACGCTTCCTCCTTCCCTGTGTACCCTACAGCCATCGTCCTTTCCGCCACACACACACACACACACACACACACACACACACACAAACGGACCCGCCCCAATTTTGCTCCTCCTGCATTTCCTCACTTTCACCTTTCCCTGCTTTCCCTGGTGACGTTTCCTCGGTGGAACGGAACGGATCCAACTACGTATTGTTACATTCTGATTGATGCCGACGCAGTGTTACAGAGGAGTCACGCCCAAGACGGATGGTTCGCGAAGATAAACTGGGAACGGCACGGAACTAGGAACAGGTGTTACGAGTGTTTAATGGACGGCAGAGGCTCAGTATAAGAACAAGGGGGTTGCAATGACCGAGAAAGAGGTGTTATTTTGTCTATTAGTGACTGCGTATGTGATGTATCTGTATGTAAGAGAGTGAGGGAGGCAGGAAGGAAGAAAGAAAGGGAGGAGTTAGTGACTGATAGATGGTTCAGTAAGGAATTAGTATATAAATGAAGGGGCTAAAGGGATGAAGAAAGAAGTGTTATAATAGACGTCGATGTCTGAGTGACCGCGAATGTGATGAAATATGTGTTGGTAAGGAGGAAAGGGAATGCAGGAAGGGAGGAAGAATGCAGGAAGGACGAAATGAAGGAAGGGAGGAAGAATGCAGGAAGGACGAAACGAAGGAAGGAAGGAAGAATGCAGGAAGGACAAAATGAAGGAGGAAGTATAGGAGGTGTGTCTTGTGTCTCGTGTGTGTTCCCTTGTCTCGTCACGATTCTGCAAGACGGATCAGCGGAGGTGTAGCTTGATGGTGACGGTTTGTCTGTCTGTTTGTCACTCGGTTGGTTGGTTCTGTGGCTATATAGAAATGTTGCAAGTCTCTCTCTCTCTCTCTCTCTCTCTCTCTCTCTCTCTCTCTCACCCCACACACACACACACACACACACACTTTTATCTTTGTCGCCTGATACGTTATAGTTTTTCGCTTCCATTCTGCGCAGTAACTTAAAAAAATAATCGCTCCCTTTCCGCAACACCACTCCTATTTTTTTTTGCTCTTTCTTATTAGCGTCGAGAGGGTACGTAATTGATTTTCTTTAATGAGGTGCTGGAGAATAATGGTAATTTCTAATAACTGTGCATAAATCTCTCGTTTCCATCATCATCATCATCGTCATCATCGTCGTCATCTGCTTCAACATCGTCATCATCATCATCGTCATCAGCCTTTTCATCGGCATAGAAGGCAATGGGATTATATTGTAGTGCGTTCAAGGCGTAAACAGTTGACGAGGGACACACACACACACACACACACACACACACGCCGACACACTACTCCCACATCATATATTTGAAGCCGGGATTTAGTGAGTCGTGAAAATGATCAAACTCAGCAAACATTAAAATAGCTTAAGGCTGATTCCCTCTAAAGCAGATGTTGTTTTATTGTATCATTTATAGTTTTACGGAGAAGGAGCAATTATCTTATTTTTATGGTCTGAGAGGTTCTGAATAGGGTTTAAATAGCAGAAAGGAGGAACTGCAGGAGAGGGAAGGTGCATGGCTACAGAGTTTTCCCGTGAGATAGATGAACTTTGAAGAAACTGATAAAGTCATGTATTAAAAAGCTGAATAACATACGAGTACTGTGTAACGAGGCTGTGAGGAGGGAGTGGTGGAGACAGACATGCAGTTATCAAATTCTAAAGAGTAGTTAGCATTAAAATAAAGCTACAATACAACATAACAAGAAAAGCAACACTACGGCTGACTATACCCAGAGGTTCAGGATACTCAGTTAGAGGAAACGAGTTGATAAGAAGGGCCCTTGACAATATTTTATCAAGGAGTGTCGTAAGGGGAACTCCCTACACCGGATGCCCAGACTTCACACAAAGACATACGAGAGACTACACACACTTAGAGAATATGGGTACAGCAACTACGAAGCTTAATTTAGAGGAAGCTGATTTAGTGAAAGATGGAATAATAAGATTTTGAGTTAAGGACAATCTGAGGAAGCTTTGTGGGGAAGAGGACGGATGAGGTTGGGGTAAACAGCATCCACGCATTATATTATTCCGTCGAAATTCACCGCAGCTGCCTCCCCTCTCCTCACCCCCCTTTCCTTTTCCCTCCCTGTTCACAAAGACACATATCCCCCCTCTTGTGCCCGTCTCCCCCTACCCCACATCCTTTCCCTCCACCAAGACCATCACTCCTGCCCCCTCAACCTTCCCCCTTTCTTCCATGTCCAAAAATACACACATCCTCTCCCACATCCTTCTCCTCCACCAAGACCATCCACTTCACCAGGCAGCCATAACCTCCTTTCTTTGCTTCCCACCTACTTGTCGATCCATCCTCTGCTTCTACTCCCTCGCCACTGCCATGGACCGCTAACCTAACCTCCGCCTCGCGCTTTTAATTCCGCATCTTTCCGCCACCTCCTCATCTGATTTTGAGCTGCTTTTCCTCCTCCAGATGCTATTTTTCCTCCATTCCACCTCTTCTTACTCCTCTATCTCTTACTTGCTCTCCTTTAATATCACTTCTTTTATTTCTTTTCTTTAATTCTTTCCCTCTTCCTCTTCCTCATGCTCTCCTCTGCCTGTTTCTTGTTCCTACTTTCTCCTCCTCTTCCTCCTCCTCCTCCTCCTCCTCCGCAGGCAGACTCGTGGCATGCCAAATAATGACATGCAAATCTTTAGGTTCTGTTATAAAAGCAGAATATCAACACGATGCTCATCCACGGCGCTGAGGAGGACCCAAAAGTAAACCCCATTAAAGCGCAAGCCAACAAACACATTAGAGAGACCGGCGGACCGAGACGAAACACGAAAGACCGTCATTAGGCCACCGTCACCCTCTCGCCCGGCCACCTCGACAACACCCAACCCTCCTCGTTCCTATCTTGCCTTGCTTTCTACCTCCCTTTTTCTCCCCCGCTCCCATCACCTCTTTACTTATACCACACCCTTTCTCTATCTTCCATTGCCCTTTCCACTCGCTTTCTCTCCCTCTTTCATCACCCCTACTCATTATACTAACACTACGACCACCATCTCTCTTTGCCATCACCCCTTCCAAGTCCTTCTCCGTTTTCCTTCTCTATACTCTCTTCTTCTCTCCCTCTCTCTCTCTTTCCCCACACGGCGACCCAAAACTCACAAGAAGCGGTGCCTACTGCCTCCAGGTGGGCCAAGCTGAGGTGCGCGCGGAGGGAGGGGAGGAGGGAGGTACCGAGGGAGTGGACATAGCCAGCGGACCGTCGGGACTTACCATGGTGGCTGCGTCTCCGGTGATGTGGTGGTGGTGGTGGAGGTGGAGATGGCAGCTGTCGCCTCCTCGCCTCCTTCCTGGTGTGGTGCAGTTATGCGTTTTTGTGTTAATCCGGAACGGGGAGAGACTTGCATCCAGTCACTCCGCCTGTTAATTCCGTCAAGGCAGTCAGTCATTGCGCCAGGGTAAAAAATAACTACTACTTTATACTACGATACTACAACGCTATTACTACTATTATACTGTTGCTAAAGTTACTGATGATGATGATGGTAATTATGCTGCTATTACTGCTGTTGATAATGATTGTGCAAGAAAAAAACCACTTATGATAATGATAAAACATAATAATACTAACAAGAAGAAGAAAAGGAAAAAGATCAACCGTAACAATGTCAACAGCAACGCCAATAACAAAATGATATTAAAAAAGGGAATTGGTAACGGAATGAGGCCAGTGACGCAGGAAACGACAAATTAATGAAACAGAGAAAACTCCCACGATATATAAAAAAAAAAGAAAAATAAGAATCTGAGACGTGACAGCGGACACTAAAAATAAACACACGAACTGAAGAAAGACGGGAAAGAGGAGGCGGATGAGAAAGAAAGAAGAAGAAAAAAAAGGCCAATCTCAATATTTTTTACATCGAAACAAAAAAAACAAAAACAAAAAAAACGAAAGGAAGGTGATGACCGTTGGAGAACGAAGAAAAGAAATGGGAATGAAGAGAGGGAGGGAGGGAGTGGAGGCAGGAGAAAAGGAGGAGGAAGGAGGGAGGAGGAAAAGGAGGAGTGAATGGGATGGGAAGGCAGGAATGTCATGGGAAGGGAAGGCGCGGGCGGAAGTGAAAGAAAGAGAAGAGAGGGAGGGAGGGAGACACAGGAAAAGGATTAGAGCCACCTGGGTGATTAGCGAAGTGTCTCAAGAGAGCAGTAGGGAAGGTGGGAAGTAGGGGTTGGGAGTAGCAGTAATTGTTGGGGAAGGTCACGAGGGAGTGGAGGCAGGTGAAGGAGGAGGAGGAGTAGAAGCAGGAGGAGCAGGAAGAAGAGGAAGAGAAGCGAACACAGAGCAGAGAAAAATATATCTTACTGACTTACTCTGGCAGAAAAAAAAAATAACTGTCCTTCTCCATCGTAGTCCGTTTTCCTTATTAACTGCCAAACTTATATTAAGAACGTGCATCATGACAGAGAAAGCTTTCATGTAATAAACCGTATGATGGAAAATTCTCTCTCTCTCTCTCTCTCTCTCTCTCTCTCTCTCTCTCTCTCTCTCTCTCTCTCTCTCTCTCACGTAGGATTCCACAGGTGAGTGCAGGTGATAGCAGGAGGCCCAGGTGCGAGACGCCCTCCCAGGGGTCATTTAATTGAGTCTCCCTGCGGCCTTTTCACAGCCACTTTAATTTTGTTGTCATCTTTTAATAACACAGTTGAGGAGGAGGTGTGAAAAACGGTTCCTTGCACGTGTTTACTTCCTTCCCTATTACATCACCTCTCCATCCAAAACTGACATGTCCTTTAGGGTCCTTTTCTTTTTTGTTTTGTTAGGAGCAGCGTCTATAGCTGGCTTTGTTTTCTTGTTCCTGTTTTTTACCTTGAGCTGCCTCGCTTGCTGTAAAAGAAAAAGGTAAATAAAAACTATCACTACCACCAGTACCGTCAACAATAACAAACGTAACAACGTCGAGAGGGCGATCACGAGAGTTCACGTCCACGAGAATCAAGACAAAAGATTCAAGCTCCTGGAGGCGAGGGCGAGCAGAGGGAAACACGCTCACCGCCGAGAAGGAAAACCGTGTGTCACAAGTTACGTCAAGGGCCCGTTTGCCTCGCCCTCATGACCCCATCACCCTATGACCTGCGTCCCCATCACCCCCATCGCCCTCTTCTTCCCACCCTTCTCCGCCTCCTCCTCCATCCTTTCTTTTAACCAAGCAAACATTACATTTCTCTTTCTCAAGGTACTGCATGCATCTCTCTCTCCCTCTTCCTCTCCCTCTCTCTCTCTCTCTCTCTCTCTCTCTCTCTCTCTCTCTCTCTCTCTCTCTCTCTCTCTCTCTAACGCTGCAGGTAAGTTTGTGGTTTCCCAGGCCATGATCACGTTTTGGATACATGGTTTTATAATGCCGAGGTTTTAACAGGTCCATTGCTATTAGTGAGTGTGTGTGTGTGTGTGTGTGTGTGTGTGTGTGTGTGTGTGTGAGAGAGAGAGAGAGAGAGAGAGAGAGAGAGAGAGAGAGAGAGAGAGAGAGAGAGAGAGAGAGAGAGAGAGAGAGAGAGAGAGAGAGAGAGAGAGAGAGAGAGAGAGAGAGAGAGAGAGAGAGAGAGAGAGAGAGAGAGAGAATATTCAGGATTTCTCTTCTCCGCCTTGCTTTTTCTCCGCCTTCTCGTTCACTTTCTGCCCCTTTTTTCCCTCTCCTCCTCCTCCTCCTCCTTCTCCTCCTCCAGCACATACATATACATACGAGGCAAATTCTATACAGCGAATACCTGTCTCGCATTTCCGTCCCGTGTTCCCCAAGCGCACAACATCAATGAAAGAGCAATGTGTGTGTGCCCTCGTGCCGTGCCTTACCTGTATGATACAAGTCTTTTTCTCCTTCTATTATCAGTACATTTATTTTTCCTTGCTTTCTTCCTTTGCGCCGAGAGAAGGGTGGACACACACACATACACACACACACACACACAGAGCGGCTATGCGAAAGTGGGCTTGATTGAAATTGCAGACCGACTGATACACGAATTATCTGTATTAACCACAAGTCTTCACAAAAACGCGAATGAAAGTGAGGTGTTGACTGAAAATTTTACGTATTTTTCGAGAATTAACACGAACAATACGCTGAACAAGAGGGAGATTCATTTGAAGGCAGAATTTACTCGGCAGAAGTAGGAGAAAGAGATTCAGGGAGAGATTCATTAACTTAAAGGAAAGACGTAAGATATTAAGTTTACCGTAAGTGGATACAGAAAGTGGGATGTAAGTCAAGAGGCAGTAATTTCCCTACGGCTGCCACTCACCCTACGCTCTACTCTTGTTTCCCTATCATTAAGCAGTTTCTCCGCTCCGGCCTGCTCTTTTCTGCCCTTTCTTCCGCTTTCTCCGCTCTCACCCACTTTCTTCCTCCTCCTCCTCCTTCAAGCTGACTCACCCCAGCATGTAGGTCAGCTGAGAGACGCCCCGCTCCCCTCCCACCCCCAGCTGAGACGTGAAAAAACAGCGCGCGTGACGGAAAAAAAGAGAAAAAAATAAAAATAAATACGCTTGAGTTCCAACCCAGATGCTGCTGCCTAGGAAGGGGAAGAGAAAGAGGCGAAGGAGGATGAGTTATGAAGATATGAATAGCAGGCACACGGTCAGGGAGGAAGGAGTGGGTGGATGTTGATGGTCAAGGGGCCAAGGTCACGCTGAGTTATGGACTTTAATGGGGTCTAAAGGCGCGCTGAGAGGCCACACTATACCCTCCTTGACAAACATCCCGGTGTCACCCCTACCCTGCCTCCCTGCCTCCTCTCCTTCCCTCTGTACTCTCCGTCGACTCATAGCTTATAAATTAATTAGTGCCCCATCCGATCTCTGGCCAAAACAAAATGCTTACACACACACACACACACACACACACACACACACACACACACACACACACACACACACACACACACACACACACACACACATTATTGTCATACCTCTTCCCGCAACCACTGTGCAATCTGCTTTCGTCTATATTCATTATGTCATGTTTATCTGTGCCATCATTACCTGTGTCATTATTATCGTTCACCTCCTTAACCATTATCAACATCTTCACACATATTTGGTCTATGATACCCACTTATATATGGCTTTCCTACTCATACTTTGCTATCCCTACAATCATTTTAATAACAATCCCCTTTCCTTTCCATTCCGTCATCTTTACCCTTTTCTCCGTATTCTTGTATTCTTCCCTCCATCGATCGCTACCACTACTGCCTTTCCGTAATGACCCAATCCATCACCTCTATACCACCTTGCACACGATTCTTCTATAGACACACCAAGCCCTGCTCCAGTATATCACTCCAGTCTATAATTTCCCTTACTTTATTTTCACCTCATGACTCGTTTTCTTTCATCACTGTATACTTAACACTTCATTCCGAGCACACATACACACACACATACACACACACACAAAAAAAAAAAAAAAAAAAAAAAAATAGGGATCGTCTAGCCTCAATATGTGGGTCTATCATATGGCAGGAGGGCGCGGCAGCAACACTCGGCCTCCTGCAGGACCTCCTCTTTGCCGCCGCCGCCTGAGCGAAGGACAACAAACAACCCTCGACCGTTAGGAGGAGGAAGGAGGAAGGAGTTCACACCCGACGCCATCCCGGAAAACAAGGTCAACGGATCCACGAAAATACTTGTTGCTCAATTCTGCGTATCATGAAGCGGGAATTACTTACGCCTGAATTTTTTTTAACGTCGCATTTTTTTTTATAGTTAAGGAGGCAGCTCAAGGGCAAAAAAAAAAAAAAAAAAAAAAGCGAGAGGAAAAAAAAAAGCCCGCTAATCGCTGCTCCTATGAAAGAGAGTGGCCAAAAGAGAGGTCGATTTCGGTAATTTCGTCCGCATCAACAATAATGTGACTGATTTGTTTTGTTTTTCTTGACCAGTTTTTCAAGGCGTGTTTATAGTTTGGTTGTGTTGATTTGTCTTTCCCTCCCTACACAATGAATGGATGATTCCCATGCCGTGACCAACACCAGACGAAGAGGGTGGCGGGAAGGGAGGGAGGCAAGCGGGAGGAAGGTGGCCGCTGGTTGGAAACAAGATACATCGCTTTTATTATGATTGAGTTTGTAATGTGTCGAATTTTAACTGTGAAAATCCCTCTAAACTCTCTTTTATAGGAACAGTGATTTGCGGGCTTTTTTTCATTGTTGTTTTCTTTCTTTCTTTCTCTTTTTTTACCCTTGAGCTATTTCCTTCGCTGTGAAAAAAAAATAACACCTCCAAACTCCGTCGCAAAAATGGAAGTAAAACGCCAAACTAACCACATAAAAATAAAAAAAACTAATACGACGCTAAAGAAAAAATGGAGTTAAAATCGCTGGTATGTGAAGCACTGAAAGATACATACGGAAGGCAGATCAAAGCAAAGACGAGGAAGAGGCAAACAGAGCGAGTAAATGAAAATCCATTCGGGCATATTCTGTGTGCACTCCCAACAAACTGGACACATTTCAAGCGGCAGGTGGTGTGGTAAGCCAAGACGCGCGGGTAAACACATGAAAACAAACCAAGCAGAGGCGAGGAAGCGGCAAACACAGCGAATAAAGTAAAATGGAGGAGGGCGGTATAAACTAACAGCGTGTTTGAGTGCCCTAAAGGCCTTGCACGGGGGAAAGGAGGATACAGAGGAGGCTTGTGGCTACCGCATGACAAGAACAGACCGCCACTAGTCCATAAATTAGCATACTTAATCATTTAGGGAACGGCGTATACAGGTAAATGAGTTACATGTAAGCCTAGTGAGTGGCCTTCATTAAAGTTAGTGTGAAAATTAGGTACGTGAGAATTAGATCACAAGCATTTCAGGTTACCATAATGAGTGATATAGTAGAGGAAGAAAATGCAGATAAACGAGTAAAATGGAAACCTAACAAGTAAATAATGTAGCAAGAAAGTAATTTAATTCGTTTAGTGACTGATGATTAAATAGCATGATGGCAAATGAAGTGTGATTTGTAAATATTTAGCAAAGACGTTCATGTCAGTCTGCTGGATGTGTAAGAGAGTAACATTTTTTTTTTAAGAGCACTCAATGGGGCAGCTGTCGTGTGTGTGTGTGCGTGTGTGTGTGTGTGTGTGTGTTATGGTCACTGTTTCCCTCCTACACAATGGCTGAGGATCATAAGCCCGTGACCAACACCAGACGAAGAGGGCGGCGGGAAGGGAGGGAGGCAAGCGGGAGGAAGGTGGCCGCTGGTTGGAAACAAGATCAAGGGAGGCGATCCACTATCATAGTCCCATGTCGCTTGAGATTCACAAGTCTATGAAATCTTGTGCCTTTGATTCTATATAATTTTCCTTTAGTCTACAGTCCAACTATAAAAAATGAGCAAATAGTAAATCAGTCAAACTCTTTTAATGATGTAAGAAACTAGTTATATATATTTTTTTTTATATATCAGAGAGATCTGGCCGTTTCAAATATTTAGTGTTCTCATTCACAAATACTGCCTGCCTCTGTTCATTCATACACACCTTCATTGAGAACGTTTATCTTTATGAAAATTTTATTCATGAATTCGCTTGTTTTGATGCAGATTTGGTCATTTGAATGCCTAATTAATTCAGTCTATTATGACATCATTGTTTCTACTATTACTTCATTCAGACATTTTCACAAACGCAGCACATCAAAGGTTCCTGTTAATGTATGAAGAAATATAAATGAAATTATGTAGATGTGATTCATTAAGTAATATATTGACATTTTCTTCTATCGCTACATGACGTCAGTGGTTGCGTCAAACCAAGCGACTCTTGATACTACAATCACCCCCGCCTCGTTCCCAGCAACTCCCTCTAGGGCACACACACACACACACACACACACACACACAGCATCAACATCACCACCACCACCACCACGAAGGGCGACTTCACTAAACATGACGCAAGGTTTGACTCTGCTTCCTCTTTTATTTCACATCCTCCTTTATTTCCTCTCCCTCTTTTCTCCTCCCCACCCACTCCCTTCCTTTACTCTTCTACCCTCCTTACCACTTTACAACACCCATCCTTCTTTTTTTCCATCTTCTTCCACCATCTTATTTCTTTACACCTACTTCCCTTTTTCCTTCAACTCCTTCCTTCTCCTCATCCACTTCCTTCTTTTCTCAACTTCATCCTTCTATCCTCTCACTTTTCCCTCTTACTCTCTATCTCCTACTTAATCCTCTATCCCTGCCAACACATTTAATTATTTTCTCAGCTTCCTTCTCCCATTCTCTTACCTCCCCACTCCTTTTCTTTATTCTCCACCCTTTCACTTCCCCAAACCTTCCATTTTTCTTGCTTCTTTTCATCCCAATGTTATTTTTCTCTCCTTTAACCCCTCCTCCCCCTATATGACCTTTCCCATCTTCCTGCGCTCCGTCCTAAGATCATGCTCCGCCCGTTCTCTTTCTTTTTATCTAATCCTCTCAACATACATAACACCATTCCCCCCTCTCTTCCACCCTCCATCTCCCTCCTCTACGATATCAGCCGTAGCGTGTAGCGGAAACGATGGGATAACAGTGTGTCACCCTCTAGAGAGGAACGGAAGCAACGGGATGACTATGGGAGGAGGAGGAGGAGGAGGAGGAGGAGGGCTTTTTCTCTAACCTTTCACCTGTTGATCTGGCCTATAGACCCGCCAAAAACTCTCCTCACCTCCTCTTCATACCTCACACTACCAAAGGTTCCTGTTAATGCATAAAAAATGATAAATAAAATGATAAACGCTGCCTGAATAGTTCCTTTGCATACTTTCACAGGCACAACCAATCTTTCAGCGTCCTTTCGGTATTAACAGTGAAGGGAAAAATGTTAAGCTATATAGTAGTAAGAATGTGAAGGAAAAGGAGGAGCAAAAGGAGATGGAGGAGGTGGAGGAGGATCAATTATATATCTCTTCAATGCATCTGTCTTTCAATGAACTTCCAACATTTGCACATTCCTTCAGCTGTTTCCTTGAGTCCTGTGCCGGCAGCGAGTTCGGATCGATGAGCACCAAGATTTGAATGTGTTCCAGCGGTGCCTTCCGAGGAATAGCAAGAAGCCACCCCAAGCCATCCCTTTAAAGAGAGGAATATAGCAAGAAGCCACTCCAAGCCATCCCTTTAAAGAGAGGAATATAGCAAGAACCCACTCCAAACCATCCCTTTAAAGAGAGGAATATAGCAAGAACCCACTCCAAGCCATCCCTTTAAAGAGAGGAATATAGCAAGAACCCACCCCAAACCATCCCTTTAAAGAGAGGAATATAGCAAGAAACCACTCCAAACCATCCCTTTAAAGAGAGGAATATCTCAAGAGCAAAGGCCCAAGGATTTTAGGGACAAATTTTAAAGTTCGCCTACTCTCATATCTTTAATATTTATTTTTTATAGCTACGGAAACTACGGAGGCAATGGAGGCATTCTGATGGCAAAAAGAGATGCTACTTAAAATACATACGAGTGTCCAATAATTTGATGTCATGCTTTATTGGGGAGCGTGAACTTTTTGATGCAAGTAAAACACAGACTTCATATTACCGCCACATCTCAGTAATTTGCTCAGAACTGTGGCGCCACACACAAAAATTTTCCTCCAAATAACGTAAATCGGAAATACATAAATTGAACTCTGAACCACCAAAGGCTGTACTGGAAAGATTCAAAACGTCCTGAAAACACCTCAACAAGCTCACGAAAACAAGCAAAAGTAGAACATCTTGCACACGCGTTCCTGCACGCCAACAAACACAAAGGGAAATGACAATAATCGGCAGGAAGATGTAAAGAGAAGTAGATAAAAAAGAAAAAAAAAACGCACAACGCAGAACTCATAACGTGTCTCGCGCGCCTCGGATTGTTTACGGGCCTACCTGAGGCACGGCGGGAGGAGGAGAAGGAGGAGGAGGAGGGAGGAAGCCGGGCAGGGGGAGGGGACGCACTTGGTTACGTTGAGTGCTCCTGGCTGCGGCGCGTGGAGGAGGAGGAGGAGGAGCGGCACCAGTGGCGGCGGCATTAAATTTGGAAGCAAGGGAACAGTTAGGCGGCGAAGGGCGGCACTCACAGCCACGGCCCGACACCCGGAAGGAGGCGCGGGCGTGTCTGGGCGGCTCTCCTCGTGCTGATTCTAAGCTCATCACCCGCTAGCAGCTCCCTGACCGTGCTGATTGACGGATTCCAGATGAGACACGCCCTCCCACGCCACGCCACGCCAGCACCGACACACACACACACACACACACACACACACACACACACACACACACACACACAGACACACACACGCACACACTACGCCACGACAGAGGCCAGCCCAAGTGAACAATGTGCACAATAAACAATGTAACAATGAAAGCATCACCTGTCTGATGATGAAAACTCCCTCCCAGTTACAAACTAGAAGGATGTGCCCGAGCATAAGCCCGACGTCAAAGTCACAACAAAAAGTAATGTTTAATATAAAACAGACGAAGTACGAATACTGTGCGCACACTGAAAGACGAGGAACTAATATAATAGTGATCATTTGAGTGAAAACTACAACAGTAGTTGTAGGGAAGTAGTTTTTAAACATAATATTTTCTGCTTACCCTTTTCATAATAAATCATTCAACATGGGTAGTTTTAACATAGGAAGATAAACAGAACACTAAGATACACTGCGAGTTGATGAATAGGAATGATGAAATTATATATATATATATATATATATATATATATATATATATATATATATATATATATATATATATATATATATATATATATATATATATATATATATATATATATATATATATATATATATATCCTCTTTCAAACAAACGAGGGTGAAGGAAACGGCTGTGTCTGCATTCTCAAGCTTCTGCTGCGTTTTCTCTAGCTGTCATATCAACTCTCTTTTGACGGTCAATAGTCAAAAGAGAGTTGATGAGTCAAATAGAGTAAAAGCCGAAGAAGCTGGATAAAGCAGAAAAAGCCGTTTCCTTCAACCACGTTAGTTTGAAAGAGAATTACTCACTGGCTACACCAATATATATATATATATATATATATATATATATATATATATATATATATATATATATTTATATATATATATATATATATATATATATATATCTATTCTACTTTGTCTATTTTGGTTGCACACACTTACCTGTAGGCAAGGAGTAGCGTGCGAGCGTCCGAAGCGTGGCACGGGCCCACCCATGCAGGCACGGCGGTGTGTGGCATGTGGCGATGCTTGCCTGGCCGCGCTGCCTCCCGACGCCCCCGTCCCCACCTCCAGGCAACACTCTGAAGTGCAAACAAACCCTGAGTTACTGAGACTCAAACACACGGCAGCGGAGACACATCTGTCACCTCAGCTACACACACACACACACACACACACACACACACACACACACACACACACACACAGATTCTCTCTCTCTCTCTCTCTCTCTCTCTCTCTCTCTCTCTCTCTCTCTCTCTCTCTCTCTCTCTCTCTCTCTCTCTCTCTCTCTCTCTCTCTCTCTCTAATGATCCAACTCATGGTCTTCATTCTTCATTCTAATGGGTTTAGAGCAACTGTGTGTGTGTGTGTGTGTGTGTGTGTGTGTGTGTGTGTGTGTGTGTGTGTGTGTGTGTGTGTGTGTGTGTCACGGTGTCAGCTGTGCGTACGTACTCTCTGGAATATCCGTGTCTATAATTGGTGTATTGTTTGCGTCAGGAGGTCGCCTGGAAACTATTGGTCTTTCTCCCTCTCGCTTCCACCTCCTCGCCGTCCCCCTCTTCTCCTCACCAGCAGTCCTCCCCCACCTTCACCACCACCATCACCACAAGAGTCAGGGCAAAGAGCTAGTGTGCAGGGGAAGTGAGTGTCCCGGCAGCGTCCAGGTGAGCTAAGATTCGCTTCAAATAGCCCATAACCATTCCTGCAGGCGATAGCGGCGTTACTTTGATGGTCTAACAAAGGATTGAGTAGTGCGTTGGCAGGCAGCGGTCAGGAATCTCGTGGGAGGAATGCTGATGTGTGGCCGCCTTATTGACATTTCTTCTGTGCCGTAAGCGGAGAAGACCGTGCAGTGATGGGCCTTTCTGTGCCTTACCAAGCAGAAAAAAACATGCAGTGAAGGTCTTTTCCGTGCATGACATTCCGCGGGTTACTGATGAATCGCGTGCTAACAATATATTTCATTCTGTTAAAGCGACATTAATTATAAATGGAAAAGTTTAAATGCAAGGTACAGATTAACGACAAAACATTAATGTTCATTGTGTGCAGGTTTGTTCGTTCGTTTGTTTGGTGTGTGTGTGTGTGTGTGTGTGTGTGTGTGTGTGTGTGTGTGTGTGTGTGTGTGTGTGTGTGTGTGTGTGTGTGTGTGTGTGTGTGTGTGTGTTTAGTATCAATGAACGGTATATATGAAACAGTTCAGCCGCAAGACAGATAATATGCAATGAAGAAGAGCGTGTGTGTGTGTGTGTGTGTGTGTGTGTGTGTGTGTGTGACTGATACACACACACACACACACACACACACACACACACACACACACACACACACACCATCACTCATTCCTTCCAGGCTGTCAGGTGGCGACCCTTCCAGTACCCTTGGTCGGACAGAAGGCTTCATGGGTGTCTGAAGCTGCCACATCTCCCTCTGCCGTGCCCTTAACCCCTGATTGACCTCATGGCCCTCAAGTCCCGCAGCCCCAGACTCCCCAGGTGGGTATGCTTTATCCTAACCTAACTTAAAAATCGAATATATATGAAGAAAATTAAAACTATACATGCCGACAACCCTTTAACTCTTCTTTGTCTCACGACCCATCACGTAAATATTGGTGATGACGAGCATAGTGACGGGAGTTCTGGAAGGCGCTGAGTGTTTGTAAAGCGACCAATATTCTACAGTCTCTCAATCAAGTGTAACAAGAAACAATGGATACAAAATAACGAGGAAGCGTTTCAACTCAGATAAGTCAAAACACTTCTTCTTCAACCGTGTCATTAATGTATGGAATGGTCTGCCTCAAAACGTCGTCGAAAGCATGGATTTATTTACCCTACGCCTCCTCTTCAGCGCCCGTATTCTCAGACGCTTTGGGCTCTCAATATCCATTTCCTAAGGCCACAAGAGAGAACAGCCGGGTTCTCTTGAGTGTATTTTTTCACAATTATGGTGCAGAAGCCTTGTCAAACTACCACCAAGCTCATAAAACTTCCCACGAAAACATTAACACCACGTCTAGGAAAGCCTTATCATATGCGGGAGTGTAAGCCCCGAAGTGTTTGAGGACATGGCCCCAGCCTTACGCACGTCCCTTTCCCCCTTCCAGACTGGGTGTCCTCGGGCAGCCTACTGATGAGTGGCGTGGCGCCTCCTCCCCGCGTGACTTCCGAGGGGCGTCCCCGTCCCGTCAGCAGGAGCGTCACTCCGGGAGGTGTGTCTGTGCAAAGCTAATGTGTCTGTGCGCCGCCCCGCCAGTGTGTTGTGTGACGTTGAATAGTTCTTAGTCTTGAATAGTCCAGTCTTGAATAGTTTTGTGCTTTTCTAAGATGTCTATTCCAAAGTTTACCAGTGCAGGAGAGGAAATAACGGACATATTGACATGGGATAGAGAATCAAGTCGATCACATTAGTTTAAACCATGAGGCGAGACTTGCACACGAGTTATCTCTTCCC
Source organism: Eriocheir sinensis (assembly GCF_024679095.1). Classification (NCBI taxonomy): domain Eukaryota; kingdom Metazoa; phylum Arthropoda; class Malacostraca; order Decapoda; family Varunidae; genus Eriocheir; species Eriocheir sinensis. Next base: position 12,595,301 of record NC_066543.1, read on the forward strand.
AAAGTAACAAGAGATTAAAATATTGATAACAACTAAAAAAAAAAAAAAAAATGACGCGGTTCAGTTAGCTGTGAGTGGTCGTTTTCACTGTCTTTTCCTTCTCGCCTGTTCTTCCGTCAGGCTGGTGCTGCTGCCGGTGCTTGCTGACGGCGAGGAGCACCCGATGCCTTACTACGAGACCAGCGACGAGCTCCTCCGCGCCGCGCAGCCCAAGCCCCGGCGGGAGGAGGAGAGGAGGCTCAAGTCCCAGGCACAGGTGGGCAGGAGGCTGTTTATGGGACGTTCATCTCGTGGAAGGAATGAAATGAGTGCGACGGAATGAAGTGAGTGAGAAGGAATGAAATGAAAAGGAATGAAATGAGGAGGAATGAAGTGAGTGCAAAGGAATGAAATGAGTGTTCATCCCGTGGCTATTCCATTGGTATTGTCCGTGTAGAAATATACAAGCTATCCATATAAGTTTTCCTATAGTGATACAGAGAAAACGGCTTTTTATGGGTGGCTCGTGTAAGAAGTAGGACTCCATGACCCCCACAAATGGCAACTCGGTAGAGAAAACGTTTATCATTTGGGTGTCTCGTGTATATAGCATGATCCCCTTAGACCCACACACTTCTTAGTTCCATTTCTATGTGTCTTTTTGACAAGTGCAGCATGAACTATATGATATCAAATTATTGTAACAACGCTTATCACAACCTTGGTCTTTCTGTTATAATGATTCGGTCTCAGCCTATCTCGACAACACAACCATTAGTGACATGGTAAGCACACAAACAACTTCCTATGTTCTGCCCCACTAAAAATCATACGTTATCCCCGCCCACTGAGCCTCCCGCCACACTCCCGTCCTGCAGGTGTTCGACAATGATCCACGCCTCCAAAAAATGCTGCTGGACGAGGTGCTGGAGGACGCCCTGGCAGAGGAGGTGGTGGCCGTAGCCTCTGTGGTCCTCGAGGAGAGCAAGTACAAGGTAAGAATGCGAAGGGTTCATTGTTTTGTCTCGTCCTCGTCCTCAACTTGGACTACAGTGACGGAATACGTAATTACACACACACACACACACACACACACACCAAGGTTGCCAGATCATCGTACTCAGAGCCACGTACTTACCGGTTTCTGGCCCATAAATGTTGCCAAGAAACACCATTGATTAACCATTTAAACGATAGCCATATATGAAGGCAGTTATTTGGGTGATGAAAGCAGTTTTTGGGTCGGAAATCGGCAAACATAAGAGGCAGAGTACGACAATCTGGCAGCATTGACACACACACACACACACACACACACACGCACACACACACACTGCAGTCATCATGTTACCGTTCCTCGTCATGCAGGAGGACGAGGACAAGCGAGCGGCGGGGCTGGTCGAGGAGGAGCTCATCATGCCGGAAGTGAAACAGCAGGTCTACATCAGTGTGTGGGAACTCCTGTACGACCTGGGCCGCGCGCTGCCCCGAGACGAGTTTATGGAGCTAAAGAAGCGTGAGAAAGAACTGAAGCTGCACCCTGTGGCGAGGCAGGCGTTGTTGGCGCACGTGTCGGAGGTGGGTGGCGTGGTGACGGGAGAGTGATGGGTGAGGGCAGCGTTACCAAATTATCGTACTCATCGCATTGCATTTTCGTAGTTTCTGACCAATAACTATATCAAAAACAAACAAACAAACATCAATAAATAGGAGTTTTAACGCTAACTTCAATTTTCTATCGTTATTTGTGTAGGTACGAGAGTTTGAGGCTTAAAAGTAATAAATACGATGTGGTGAATACGATAATCTGGCACCGCTGGGTGAGGGATAACATGCTGGGAGAGAGGTTAGCAAAGGTACGGGGAGAGTAACACAAAAGGAGGAAAGGAAGATGAGGCTGGGGATGTTAGTGCAGGCAAATTAGGGACAGTGGATTGGGTGGGTGTGGGTGACAGACGTTGGATGAGGGGCGGCACGGTGTGAATGTGTAATGGAAGACAAGGTTCTGTTAGAGGAAATGAGAAGAGGTAGAGGTGTGTATATGACGGGTGGTGGGTTGTGTTCGCACGGGCGCTGCACTATCTCGATAGTCGACACATTCATATCTTTCCTAGCCGCCAGTCATAGCTTACCAAAGTCTACCCTCTAAGATCTCACGAGTCATATCAACAGAAAACGGCGTTACGCAACAAATGAGGACTCTTAAACACACTATATCTACACCATTCCCTTTCATGTAATCTTATATCACGCTTCTACTCCGACTACCTCTGATGCGCAGGGTGAGAAATGGACGGACAACTTAAAAGAAGAGAAAATCCTGTCGGAGCTGCCATGGGACGCTCTTGTTTACAACTACTACAAGAACCTGCAGGAAAACGCCATGTCCAAGAACGTCGCCTTGAGGACTCTTCAGGTAATACGTGTGCAAGTGAAGGTATGAAGGGAAGGAACGAAGGAGGGAGGAAGAGACAAACAAAAAGAACGAGAAAAAGGGATTAGTGATGGAACATAGTGTGCTTACGAGAAAATAAAGAAAAAGTGAGAGAGAGAGAGAGAGAGAGAGAGAGAGAGAGAGAGAGAGAGAGAGAGAGAATTTCCCTCACCTCCAGGAACGCGTGGTTGCGGCGGCGGCAGGGGAGGAGATCGAGAGTGTTCTGGTGGAGGCGCTGGAAGACGAAGTGAAGCAGTTGGACACGATGGAAAAGGTCGCCTCGCCGCCCCGCCACACGTAGCGGCTGGCACGTCCCGGGATGGGTGCCACGGCCGCATAAAAAGGCGTTGATCTGGAGACAAAAAGATTGAAAGTAACAGTGACAAGAAAGTTGAAGGAAATAGTATCCAAATGTGGATCTGGCAGGTTTTTCGTGTGTTGGTGTTATAAACAGCATCCATGATACGAAGAGTACCTGACTAGGCCAAAAATACCTCAGGGCGCCGCACAAATTTCACAGCAACTTTTTGACGATGCATCCCACACATGACAATACAACGCAGTACTTGTGAGGCAAAGATTATTTTTAATTGTTGGTACTTCTCACTCTTGTAGAAGGTAGCGACATTCATCGAAAAGCTTAAAGAATTATTCAAGAAGGAAATCATAAGATCAGCAGATCCCGTGGAATGAATGGCTGAGGCCGGAGGGAGGAGCCTTGATATGAGCTAGCGACACCCCGAGCCCACGCGGCCCAGATAACAGCAGTCAATGAGAGTGAGACTGCAGTAGTTCAGTCCGAGACAAGAGACCTCCAAGACCCATCAACAGCCATTCAGGGCATATCATTGGCCATTCTGCACACACACACACACACACGCACACACACACTTTAACGAATTTTAGAGGCTAAATAACACAGACAGCGATTTAATTCTTTTTATCATGGAAAAAGGATTATTGCTTGATGCAGTGGCATTTAATTCTTCCTGATAACGCTAATATTAACATAAATATTAGAGGAAAACAATTACGTTGAAAAGCAAATGTTATATAAAATAAAATAAAAAGAGAAAACGATATCATTTATACATCTTCATGGAACGTGTGTGTGTGTGTGTGTGTGTGTGTGTGTGTGTGTGAGAGAGAGAGAGAGAGAGAGAGAGAGAGAATATTCTATGTTTCTGAAGCCTCTAGGAGCAGAATCCTCTCACATCGGAATACACTCAGTTCAAGGTCGGTTTGCGTCACAGCACGAGAGGGAAAGGAAGAAAAAAAGATTATCTGGAGCGGCACAAACACCGCTTTCCCTTTACCGGAGTTTTATGAGCCTGGCAACATAACGCCGACACACATTTCTCGTCCCATCGCGGCGTATTCCCCCCGTAACACAGCCCACGCCACCACTCGCCAGGTGATCTCGTCTCGTCCCATCGCGGCCTGTTCCCCCCCTAGGCCCTAACACAACCCACACACACACACTCGCCAGGTATGGGGCCAACGTTAAGCTACTTGCGGCTCCACACTGGCCAGAAAAAGAGGAAGGGAAAAATCGTAGGAATAAAAATAAACCTGTGGAATCAGAAAAAAAAACAAGGTAGATCTTTTCATATATATATATTTTTTTAAGTTATATTTGAGACACTGCATCGGGTGGTATTGACCTTGACCTGAGAAACAAAGTATATATATATATATATATATATATATATATATATATATATATATATATATATATATATATATATATATATATATATATATATATATATATATATATATATATATATATATATATATATATATATATATATATATATATTCTCAAGAGTAATTTTACAATTTTGAAGTGGAGAAGTTGTATCAACCTTAGTATGTATTTATGTATGTATGTATGTATATGTATGTATGTATGTATGTATGTATATATGTATGTATGTATGTATTTATCTGTTTCTCTCTATCTATCCATCTATCTATCTATATCTACTCTCTCTTTCTCTCTCCTCATCTACCTATCTAAGTTTAACTTTCTATTTAACCATCTATCTACATCTAATCTCTCTTTCTCTCTCCCTCTCCATCCCTCACAACAGCCTCACCTTCCCTTCTCCCTTCAGTATATCTTCTTCAGCCCCGCCACGCCCATTCCATCCCAGCCACTGTATGTAAGTCCGTCCGTATCCCAGCAGGAAACGCGCGGCTGTAATTACCAGCCGCGTCCCCTGAGCAACATATCTCACGTCACTGCTCCCGCGCGACTCTCTTCTTCACCGACGTCGCCAGCGGAGCGGCGCCCTGGGGAGTGTATAGCCGCGGCGCAGACGAAGGAAGTTGACGGTCGAGAGTTTCGCCTCTGTAACGGGACGAGAGACGGCAACGCGGCGAGGTCTCGGTCTGGGAATCTATCTGTTCCTGGTATATATATTTTTTTCATTGTTTACTTTGTTCGATGTGCGTCTCCCTGCTTTATCTATCTCCCTCCCTCCCTGTTTGTTTGTTTGTCTGGATTTCAGTCCGTATTTTGTTTCTTTCTGTTTACTTTACTTTAGGCGTTTCTCCTTGCCTCATATGTCTGTCTGTTTGTTTGCTTGTATGCTTTGTTGTTTTTGTTGGCTGGAGAGAGAGAGAGAGAGAGAGAGAGAGAGAGAGAGAGAGATCAGGGAATGGGTCAGAATTCACTAGTTGCTCAAAGTTGTCAGCATATACAGGAGTTCGGAGTGTCTGGTTCTTGTCGGCTGGGACGTGAAAACAGGGGAGGGAGGCAAGGTCAAAGGTCAACGTGTGTGTGTTTGCGTCTGTGTGTGTGGGGGGGGAGGGGCGGAGGGGTGAAAACACTTATTGGATGAAGTATGACGACCAAAAAAAAAAAAAAAAAATGATGCATACCCGATCCATAGGCAGATATAGGCCTAACTAACGACACAGAGGCAACACAGATAAACAGAATACTAAAATAAATGGTAGACAAATACAGATTGACGGACAGATTGACAAATGTGCCACAACAAGAGAGAAAAGCGAAGCAGAACACAGAATAATATACAAAAACGCGTCCACAGAGCAGACACGTGCCTATAAGTATTATGGTAAGCGGCAATGTTTATTTTTTTATTTTTTTTAGCGTTAGTTGGTTATTAAATGCATTCAAAACAACATGATCCAGAACTTATTAATATGGTGGTCCATATACTAAAAACAAGTTAAGAATTAATGCACTAGAGTGATCAGATTGAGACATATCCACCAGTTATGACAGACAGACGAAGACGGAGAGAGGTCGGGAAGGGAAGGTGTTTTTGTGTGAATGTAATAGACGCAAAAAACAGAGATTCTCACCACATAACGAACGGAAAACTTCCTCTTCGGTTAATCAGAAAGACCGACGAGGAAATACGATCCCCACTAATTAAGACTGGATTCTCGATGATCGCACACACACACACACACACACACACACACACACACACACACACACACACACACACACACACACACACGCACAATATTCATCTATCTATCTATCTATCTTTCTATAATGCAAGTAAGCAAAAGTATAAAAAAAGTAAACAATATATATTTTTTCTGCATGCAAATACTTCACAAAACTCCAATATAATAGACGTAAAACCTATCCCTAAGAGGCGTGGCAAATTTCTGAATACCTACACTACATTTTTTGTTTCTCGGCGGGTCCGGAAACGTATATAATTATGGTGAAACAAATAAAATCTCATTTGTATCATGATTATTATGACGCGTAAATTTCAACAATATTGCATCTCTCTCTCTCTCTCTCTCTCTCTCTCTCTCTCTCTCTCTCTCTCTCTCTCTCTCTCTCTCTCTCTCTCTCTAAAGTTCACCATATACAGATTTCAGACCATGCAACAGTTTTTCTTCAACAATACACTCCTACCCCTTCCTCCCCCCTACCTACCAACCAGCCTTCCAACTATTTACTCCATCTACCGACCTTACCTACTGGCCTTCAACCTACCCACCTGCCTACCTACCTACCTTGCCTGCCTTACCTGTGCTAGTGGTACGGAGGGAGGTGGAGGGAGTGTCAGGTCGCAGTGAAATTCAATAAAGACTACGTGCAATAGAATGGAAACACCCAGCAAAGAACGGACATAAAAGGCGAGGGAGACGTATACGGTGTGTGTGTGTGTGTGTGTGTGTGTACCGTGTTCTTTTGGTGTGTGTGTGTGTGTGTGTGTGTGTGTGTGTGTGTGTGTACCGTGTTCTTTTGGTGTGTGTGTGTGTGTGTGTGTGTGTGTAAGTCTCGCCCTTGCATTACAGAAAACGGATATGTCTATTAGCTAGAGGGCAGACTATGCTTCACCTAGTCTCTCCTCATTAGTTTTTTATCCCTTTCTTCTTTATGTGTTTCCTACTTTTTCTTTTTGAGGATGCAGTACGTACCTATCACATCCCATTTTCTCTTTTAATCTAATAGGCGAGCACTGGCGAGCTTGTGTACTTCAATAACGATTAAAGTCTATTAGAAGTACACATCATAGACTCCAAAGCACACGCAAGTACAGAACACACTAAGCTTATGTACTAACTCGTATCTATCCATCCACGCGCGTGCAGATACACCCAACAGGCACCATCCACGCCCTATCGCTATACACCCACACACAGGCACAAGACTAGACGAAGAAGAAGGAAGGAGAATAGGAGGAGGAGAAAAGGAGAAGAAGGAGGAGGAGGCGGCATGGCGAGGAGTGTTTGTACAGCTCTCGGGTTGGCGGGCCGTATATTGGATAAAACTGCAGCATTTGTTTACTTGTTGTCTCTGCGGCAGAAAAGTTTCGCGGGAGTTCATGCAGTTTCCTTCCTCCCCAACAGTGGCGTTTCAGCACTTCGTCCCCTTCTGCCCAGCCTTGCCTTGCTCTGCTCTTATCTGGTCTGGTTGGGTGTTCTCAGGCCCTTCCACCCTTCACATCAATCATTTCCAAGGGCCTGAAAGGAGATCAGTCGGGTCCTCGTGAGTGTTTCTTCAGGTTCATGGCACAGAAGAAGGATCGAACTACCACCAGGGTCACTAAGATACTACTGGAAATGCCCTAAGCTCCCACGAAAGCCTTGCTAAATGTGTACTATTTCCAAAGGCTTAAAAGGAGATCAGTCGGGTCCTCGTGAGTGTTTCTTCTGGTTAATAGCACAGAAGAAGGATCGAACTACCACCAGGGTCACTAAGCTACTACTGGCAATGCCCTAAACTCCCAAGAAAGCCTTATTAAATGTGTACTATTTCCAAACTATGTGTACTTGGGCGTCGGAAAGGTTTGGGAAGGCTGGTCTGTCCGCCACCCCTCACACCGTCACCTCTCTCACCCCTACCCTCACACCGCTACCCTCACACCGTCACTTTCACACCGCTACCCTCACACCATCACCCCTCAATACCGCCACCCCTCACACCGTCACGCCTTCCTGTACTACTCTACTGATGTTCATAATGTACTATATATTAATGTTTCCGGCGCCTCCTTGATGGCCTACATTACCTTTGATTCCTTCCTTCCTTCCCTCCTTGCCTTCATATCAAATGGCACTCAATTATGTTACGTCATTATTATTGTTATCATTTCCTCATTGTGGTTTCTCATTACCTCTATCTGCAATCTCTCTCTCTCTCTCTCTCTCTCTCTCTCTCTCTCTCTCTCTCTCTCTCTCTCTCTCTCTCTCTCTCTCTCTCTCTCTCTCTCTCTCTCTCTCTCTCTCTTATAGCTTCGTTTTTTTTTTCTTCTATTTTTTTCCCTTCATTATCCCTCCCGTCCTCCTCCAAATCCTCTCCTACATTCACTCCACTCCACTCTCTCCTCCTCCACCCTACAATTGATTTCCACACACCTCACTGCTCTCCTTCATTTGTCTTTTCTCTCCTTCTCGCATCACATCCCACCCCACCCACTTCTCCACACACCTAAGTCCCCCCCCCCTTCCCCTCCTCTTCCCCAGCCAGCCATCACAGTACCAAGCGACAGGCAGGAGGGGGCCGAGGCTACCCCCTAAATCTCCCAGGTCTCACACACAGCAGACAGCAAATATTCATAAGCCATCACATCGGATTTCTGGCGGGCGCTCGTGCCTCCCCAAGGGCCAAGGAGGGAGCAAATTGGCAATTCTCGAGGAGCGGCGGGAGGAGAAGAAGGAGGAAGACTGCGGCGAGGGAAGAATTGTCTGAGGGAGGGATGATGGACGGGGGGAGAGGAGGAGGGTGTGGGGTTAGAGGAGGAGGTAAGGAGGGAAGGAACAGTGGCGGGAGATGTCAAGGGAGATGAATTAGATGCTGTTATTACCTGCGCCTGTGGTAATTAGTTTCATGAGAGGCAGCGAGGGAGGAGGGTTGAATCTCTCTCTCTCGTTCCCTCTCCCTCTTCCCCTTCCTCTCCCTCTCTCTCTCTGTAATAACTAGACACACAGAGAAGTATTTTATGAGAACACATCACTCGTTCGTCTCTAGAGGCCGTGAATGAATAAATAATCGAAAAGACTTAAGACAGACCGAAAGCCGACACCATCACCGCCTTCCATCCTCTCGTACCTCCTTCCTCTAGCTCTTCTTCCCTTCTCTCCAGGATATTGTGTTCCCTTCCCTTTTTACCGAAGTACTCCCCTCCGTGCTCTCTACTTCCCTTTCTCCAGCCATCACTCTCCTCCTCTCTCCCTCTATCTCTCTTTCCTCCATGTTTTTTATTTCACTCCTCCTTTCACGATATTCTCCCTCCTCCTTCCACTTCAATGTATTTTCTATCAGTTCCTCTCTCCCGAAGATGTTCCTACGCCCATCACCTCGGGCAGAATGTGTTTCCTCCTTCTTCTTCACAATACCTTTCTTTCCCTCCCTGATGCCTTCCTCCTCTCCTCTCTTCCTTCTCACAAGGGCCTTTGTCATCACTTCCCCAGGACACAAACAGACGGGGAAGAAGACAGACAGATAGGCAGAGAAAGTCATACATACACATATATACACCTAAACATGTACAAACAGAATCACAGACATACACTTGGGTAAACAGACAGACAGGCAGAGCGATGGACAGAAAATGACAGGTAGACAAACAGACATCTACAACATCTCTCCACCACACACATACATCCACCCCTACCCCCCATTGACACACTGACCTCCTCCCAGCCCTTCCCACCCCCCTCCCACATATACAAACGCAGGCACAAGCTCATTTTCCGTAATCCTGCCAATCCATCAAGCAAAGGAAAGGTAAACTCGAGTCCTGATTAATTCTACCCACACTGGAAGCTCATAGGAAGTCCGATATTGGAGGCGACTCGAAGCGGAATGACTGGAATATCTTGTGTATAGACCGACAGGCAAACTACTAACCCAGGAGGAGTAGGAGGAGGAGGAGGAAACATGGAAACATGGACGAGCAGGCAACAGAAAGACTATTGGCTTATTGCGAGGTTGCCTGCTTTCAGTGATTTAATCAATTCGTCAGCCACAGGAGCGGCTTGCGGGAAGGATTAAAGCACTTCTGTACGGACTCGTGGGTACGTTTAGTTCACTTCAGATACAGAAAAGTGACGGTCAGTGCGATTTTTAATGGAGTTGATTGTTTCCGCACTAACCACTCATGCAGGAAGGTTGTTCCAGTGGCGGACGACTCTGTTCGAAAAATAACTCCAGCCGATATCCGTAAAGCATCGCTTGGATTGAAGTTTTACCGTTGTTTCTTGTTCGCGGGTTAGTTTGTAGCGTGAAGAGTTTGGAGTGATCAACGTTGCTAAATTTGTGAATGTACTTGAAGACTTGTATCAGATCTCCCCGCAATCGTCTCTTTTTCCACCGTGAATAGGTTGAGTCGCTTGAGTCATTCTTCGTAAGGTTGCGTTCTCAGTGATGGTATAATTTTCGTAGAGCGTCGCTGTACTTTCTCGAGTAATTCAATGTCTTTCTTGTAATTGGAAGACCAGAATTGCACGGCGTATTCAAGGTGGGGTCTTACCTGCGAATTATATAAAGATAACATAACTCCCGGAGTCTTGTATTCGAAGTTCCTCGATATGAACCCGAGCATAGTGTTGGCTTTCTTGCAGGCGGACTTGCAGTGTTTTGCTTGTTTCAGGTCACTGCTGATGGTGACCCCGAGGTCTCTTTCCTCCTGTACTGCCTGTAGTGGTTCGCCACCCATGTAGTATGTGTGGTTGCTATTTCTGGACCCGATGTGCATTACTTTACATTTGGTAGTGTTGAAGAACATCTGCCACTTTTTCGACCACTGAGTGACCTTTTCCAGGTCTCTCTGGATAATTTCGTAGTCTGATGTCGTGATGGCCTTCCCTCCCACCTTGGTGTAGTCAGCAAATTTAGAAAGAGTGGATTTTAATCCTAGTTCTAGGTGGTTTATATATATATATATATATATATATATATATATATATATATATATATATATATATATATATATATATATATATATATATATATATATATATAAGAATGGGGCCCAGCACTGACCCCTGTGGCACTCCACTTGTAACCGGGGGCCACTCGGAGGCCTGCCCGTTGAGTAGAACTCGTTGCTTTCTTCCAGTGAGCCAATCTTTTATCCACGCAGTCAGATTGTCTCCTAGTCCCGCCGATTTCAGTTTCTTGAAAAGTCGTTCGTTTGTGTGCCTTGTCAAAGGCCTTTTGGAAGTCTAGATAGATAATATCGCTGGGGACGTGATTATCCCAATTTTCATAATACCTTGGAAGAAGTCCAGTGGGTTGGTTAGGCATGAGCGCTTATTCATGAAACCGTGCGGAGCATCGGAAATAATATTGTTGTCCTCAAGAAACTTGACGAGTTTGTCTCTGCTAATCTTCTCGAAATTTTTTCCCACCACTGTAGTCAGGCTAATAGGATTGTAGTTCAAGGCCTCTCTCTTTTCTCCCTTCTTGTAGATCGGTGTTACATTCGCTTGCTGCCAGTCTACTGGAACTTTATTTTGTTGTAGTGCCAAATTATAGATGGCGGTGAGTGGCTTGAGTATTTGCTGCTTGAGTTCCTTGAGCAGCCTGGGTGACAAGTCATCGGGTCCGGTGGACTTGTTTGTCTCGAGTTTGTCTAAGTACTTTTGCACGTCCCATTCGTCAATTGAACCAATTTCTAGGGAGGAGGAGGAGGAGGAGGAGGAGGAGGAGGAGGAGGATAGGAGGAGATGAGGAAAGTGAAAGTGGAGAGGGAAAGATGGAAGCAAAAGAAAGAAAAAGGTGGAGGAAGAAGTTCAGGAGGAGGAGGAGGAGGAGGAGGTGCTGCTGCTGAAAGGGGGAAGAAGAGAATGAAGAAGAGGAGGAGTAGGAGGAGGAGATGAAAGAAGTAGAGTGTGAGGAGGAGAAGGTGGAGGGAAGAAAAGTGGAAGGGGACAACAATAAGAAGGAAGATGGAAGAAGAAAAAAAATATGTGGAGGAATGAGAAATGCAAGAGGAGGGGAGGAAGTGGTGGTGTTAAAGGTGGAGGAGGAGGAGAAGGAGGAGGAGGAGGAGGAGGAGGAGGAGAGCAGCGCCTGGGAACAGTGACGAGTCAGCTGGAATGACTGATCGAGCAAATGATGGATCCGAGGAAATGGCTCAGCTGGAGAAAAGACACACACACGGCTTTCTTTTATATCTCACTTTCTCCATGAAGGATTGCTCTCTCTCTCTCTCTCTCTCTCTCTCTCTCTCTCTCTCTCTCTCTCTCTCTCTCTCTCTCTCTCTCTCTCTCTCTCTCTCTCTCTCTCTCTCTCTCTCTCTGACTCTCCCTCGCTCTCCCTCCCCCTCTCTATCTCTTTGTAATGAGGTTGATATGTATTTTTTCCTGGCGACCCTTTACCTATCATTAACATTAATTGGCCAGCTAGATTAATTCAACTTGCGAGGCTTTATGAGTGAGTATGTTATAATGAGGATGGAGAGCTGGTTAGGGAGGGTCGTAGATATTTTTCGTCAAAACGCGTGGAATAATAACATATTCTAATAATCTGTATAAACGATCGGATCTCATAAGTAAGGAAACGCTATGTAAACCTATATGAATTGGACCTGTAAGTGTATATTTGTTCATCTTTTATATATCGACACGAACGCAAAAAAGGGATACATTTTTATTTTATTTTCTTAGTTTCCGTTTCTCAAGATCCATAAAAAATATCAACAAGTTACATTGTCACCTAACTCTGAATTACCACGAAAAAATTGGGTAATATTCAACAAATTAACTATTCCAACCCTCGACTTTCTTCACCAAACAGTTACATCTCAGATACTAAATTCTCAGATACTTTTTATTCTGTCATTCACTCAGAGCGGGAAATGTCAGGGAAAAAAATGGGTAATCTTCAACAAATTCAGCATTGCAACTCTTGACTTTCCTCACCAAACAGTTACATTCTCTCAGATACCCAAATTCTCTGTTCCTTCTTCTTCTGTCATTCACCCAGAGCGGGAAATGTCGGAAAAAAATGGGTAATCTTCAACAAATTCAGTATTGCAACTCTTGACTTTCCTCACCAAACAGTTACATCCTCTCAGATACCCAAATTCTCTGAAACTTATTCTGTCATTCACTCAGAGCGGGAAATGTCACGTCTGAAGCCCTGCCAAAAGACCTCTTGCAAAGTTCGATGCTCTACACTTTCCTCCTCCATTTACTTAGCTATTCAGACGCAGAGACGTGTACAGCGCCTTATACGGTGCGTGTATGTGAGTGCATCTTTGAGCTTGTCAGTAGCGCGTGTGCCTTTCTGTGCGTCCCTGCGGGGAGGATGAGTGCCTATTCACGCGAAACCCCTTAGCAGGAACGCGTCAAAGCAAGTTCGCCTCATCAGTTTTCCCTTTCGAACCGAGTCTGCAATCCTATACGTTTCCTTGAACTGAGGCTCCTCATGCCCGAGTAAATATATCAAGAAAAAGCATCGGTGACCTAGATTCTTATGGTGTGGAAACTAGTATTTCAAAGGCGGTCCGTCTATACGATACTTCATGTACTGCCTCCTTTATTGACGCTTATTAGAGAACTGTGAATGTTTGAATAACACGTCTTTACATATGGCTCGCTGGACGCTCATTCACTTTCATTTTAAAATATGTTCGCAAGGAAGAAAAATTATACCAACATCTCAGTACCTCACCACCACCACTACACACACACACACACACACACACACACACACACACATGAAGCTGTTGATTACTTGGCGGTTTCTCATTACCTCGTGGCTGCCAGAGTCTGTGCGTCGCCTCCGCCCTTCGCCTTCTTCCTTCCCTCCCTCGCCTCCTCCTCCTCTCCTCGCCGCCACCAGCATCGCCGCCAGAGAAAGATTAATGCGTGGCGATAAATTAAGTCATCGTCACGTAATAGTTCGCCAGTAATTAGGGCGGAAGTGGGATTCGAACCCTAGCGTGAAAATAAGAGAAATATACGAAGGTGAGGAGGTTGTATATGCATAATAGTAATAATAATAATAATAATAATAATAATAATAATAATAATAATAATAATAATAATAATAATAATAATAATAATAATAATAACAGTAATAATATCCGCACGTATTGAGTTTACGATTGCTGACATTTACGCACGCACACACACACTCTCTCTCTCTCTCTCTCTCTCTCTCTCTCTCTCTCTCTCTCTCTCTCTCTCTCTCTCTCTCTCTCTCTCTCTCTCTCTCTCTCTCTCTCTCTCTCTCTCTCACACACACACACAGGAGAGAAAACAGGAGAGAACGCGAGAGAAAACGAGAGAGAGAAAACGCGAGAGAGAAAGACAGACAGACAGACCGAGAGCGAGAGCGAGAGAGTGGGTTCGCAGGAGAAAAGTCAAGATTAAATAAGATGAGATGGGATTAGAGCTGAGGAGACGCGAAGGAAGGGAAGGGCAGAGAGCACGGGGCCGGCCATCATGCAGGGGGAACACAATCATTCCTAACAGCACCACGCATCCACCGACCTGCAACACTGGGGAAAAAAAAGACACGAGGCAATAAGCGAGAAAGAAAAGAAAACCCGAAGTACATAAGAAATCCCAGCGTAGAAAAGAAGCCAAATAATAACTTTTTACAACTTACTTTTAAAATAGAATCACTTCGATGTTGTATACGAATGTCCAAAACTGCTGCCGCTCACAAGAAAACGAAAAACAGTATACCAGCAAATAAATACTGGTTGGCGTTCAATATTTTTTGGGGGGCCTTTTACCTCCAGCCGGCCAAGTTACTTCAATATATAAGAAGTCTTTAAACGTTAGCCACGGGAGAGAAAGTATGAGCCTAATCTGGCCTACATATTAGACCAACCCAACCAACCAACTTATTTCTACCTTCACTGAACAATGGACAAACTTCTGCAGAAAAGATTTAGCTGCTTTAATTTTGTCTTTAACGGGTAGATAGATTGACTGATAGATAAATAGATAGATAGATTGATAGATAGACAGAATGAGTGAGATAATCCCATAATTTTTACTCTGCATTGAGACATTTTCCGTCGCAGTCGAGGAATGATTAACACAACATTAAAATATCCTTCGGGACGATAAACACGGAATAAGGCCCGGGAATCAGAGGCTTAAGGGGGCCGTGGTTGAGTGTTGGTGGTGTGTTGGGCCGACGAGACACGCAACACAACACAACACACGCTACCACCGCCCTGACTACCACCGCTACCACCGCCCTGACTACCACCGCTCCCACCGCCCTGACTACCACCGCTCCCACCGCCCTGACTACCACCGCTCCCACCGCCCTGACTACCACCGCTACCACCGCCCTGACTACCACCCCTACCACCGCCCTGACTACCACCCCTACCACCGCCCTGACTACCACCGCTACCTACGCCCTGACTACCACCACTACCACCGCCCTGACTACCACCCTTACCACCGCCCTGACTACCACCACTACCACCGCCCTGACTACCACCACTACCACCGCCCTGACTACCACCGCTCCCACCGCCCTGACTACCACCGCTACCACCGCCCTGACTACCACCGCTACCACCGCCCTGACTACCACCCTTACCACCGCCCTGACTACCACCACTACCACCGCCGTAACTACCACCGCTCCCACCGCCCTGACTACCACCACTACCACCGCCGTAACTACCACCACTACCACCGTTAACACGCCTTCATGTCTTACTCATTTGTGCACAATTGTTTCCGTGTCGGCTTTTGTAGAATAAAATACATTACTAAAGCAGCTTTTTTTCACTTTTCTACTTTAAAAAAAAAATATCATCTAGCAGTGTAGTAGGAACAATTGATGGATATTACTCGATAAAGAAAAAAAAAAAAATGAATATGCATGAAACAAAAAACGGCTACATTAAAATATTCATAAATGCTGTTCAGGGTGTGATATTTACTACTACTACTAATAATAATAATATTCACATTCGCGGGGGCTTGAAATCAGTGTTCGCTATGACACCAACGTTCCACTAAGATATTCGTTCTGTCTTATGTAGCAGATTCAGCAGCTTCCTCGCCTCCTTCCGCAGTCACAGCTTAATGGATGCTACCTTGTCGCCTGCAGTGACGCCGAGGGACTACGACAACAAAAACAACAAATATAATACAAATACATATACAACATACAATAACAACGACTTCCATAACTAGAACAATCCTACAAAACCCCCTCGGCCGTCACGTCCCGCGGGAAGGCTTGCGCTGAGAATTGAGGAAAATTTAATCACGAGTATTTTTCCTTCTCGCCGCCAAATCCCTAACCAGCCAGCCAGCCAGCCAGCACAAGAGGAGGAGGAGGAGGAGGAGGAGGAGAAATAGGAGGAAGAGGAGGCAATGTAGCGTGAATTAATTAACACACACACACACACACACACACACACACACACACACACACACACACACACACACACAAAACCCTTCCCCGACCCCCACCCACCCACACGCACACAACCTCCTTCCACCCCATCCCCCAGCCCCCCTCACCCCTGCAACCCCTCACTCACCCCCACACAAACGTCAAGCCACGCCGAGCCGCCGCCATTCCGCGTCAGATCAACACTTAGGCCAACGACGTCTGATTCAGCTTAGCAGCGAAATTGGCGTCGCGGGTGTGCGGGACGGCTGACAAAGCTCCGCGACCCTCCGCCGAAGCCCGCGTCGCTAAGTGCTCGCGCGACCCTAATCCAAACGGCACTCGCACATTTACCGGGAATTTACGCCGCCAGTGTACTCAGGGGTCTCGGCGCCGCGGAATTTGTGACTAATCGTATCTCTTCTGCCATTACCGCGCCTGGGTCCTGCCTGCCTCCCGCCCCTCTGTCCTACTTCCCTGCCTGGCTGCCTGCTCAAGTTTTGTCGTAAGAGAGGGAGGCTGGGGAGGCTGGGAGGTGTAGGAAGGGAGAGGTAGGCTGAAGAGAAAGGATGGGAGGGAGGGAGAGAGGGAGAGAGGTCATGGGAGGAGGGGAAAGAGGGCTGCGAATGGAAGAGATGGAGGCTTGGGAGGAAGAAAGAGAAAAGGAGGAAGGGAGTGGGAAGAGAGAGGGAGAGAAGGCAGTGAATGAGGGAGAAAGAGGCAAGGGAGGAAGGGAAGGTGGTGAAGGGAAAGGGGAAGAGAAAGGGGGAGAAAAAAACTGTCAATAGGAAGAGAGAATGAAAACAAGGGAAGAAGGGAAGGAGGAGGTGAAGGTAGGGTGAGAGAAAAAGAGAGAGAAAGCTCGTCGAGAGAAAAAAAGAAAAAAAAGTAGAAAGAAGACTGGAAAGAGAAGGAAAGGACTGGAAGGGAGGGAGGAGGGGAGGGAGGGGGGGGTAACAAGGAGCAAAAGGCTGCGTGTGCTGAAAGAGAAAGGGTCAGGTTCCCGCCGCTGGTTCCCCGCCTCGCTGGGTGGAACTGGAGGAGGCAATGGATGAATGCCATGTAGTACTGCAAAGTGTGTGTGCGTGTGCGTGTGTGTGTGTGTGTGTGTGTGTGTGTGTGTGTGTGTGTGTGTGTGTGTTTGTGTGTTCGTCAGTGTTTATTTGATTTTTGTCCTTCGATGTTTTATTTTTTCTAGTTACTGTTCTCTCTCTCTCTCTCTCTCTCTCTCTCTCTCTCTCTCTCTCTCTCTCTCTCTCTCTCTCTCTCTCTCTCTCTCTCTCTCTCTCTCTCTCTCTCTCTCTCTCTCTCTCTCTCTCTCTCTCTCTCTCTCTCTCTCTCTCTCTCTCTCTCTGTCAAACTGAATCCCCGGGGCCTGCCTGCATTTTACCCTCCAGTGACTTCAAACTTTTTTGTTGTCTCTGTCTGTCAGCCTGTCTGTCTGTCTGTCTGTCCGTCTCTATATCTATCTATCTATTTCTTCCTATCTATCTATCTTATGGTCACTATTTTTCCCCTCACATACACATTCCATTCCCGCTGTCTCTCTTCGTTTATCCAACCACCACTCGATTTTTTTTTTCTAATTTAAGGCATATAATATTTCTTTAAATTCTCAATGCTTGTGTCTCTTGTTTATTCACTCTGTAAGCGTGTTTCGAAGTTATATAATATCACGCGCGGGTACACACACACACACACACACACACGCATTCTCCACCCCCACACATACACATTTTTTTCACCGTGGAAACTTTCAGAGTTGTCGCCGGTCTGTTCTTTCTCACAACTTAAAATTTCCTCTCCATGCAAAAAATAAAAAATAAAATAAATCAAAGCTCATCAGATCCTCCAGTGCGGGAAACAGAATCACAAAGGCACATAAGTCCTCTTCAACACCCTATCATACTCAGCCAAATAAACGATTCAATTCTCCTCCAGGACAAAACGCCTTAGTGAACGGGACACGACACCAGGACAAACAGAGTAATTGCTTTTATTTCTAGAGCCTCGGTAAGCAAGGGAGGGGTCGGTGCTTGTTTCGTTTAGATGGCTGGTGTTTTTTTTTTCGGGTCCAAGTGTTCCCTGCAGGTAATTAGATTTGGGTTCTCTTTGAGTGTTGCTGATGAACCCAACGATGCGGATCACCTGTGTTTGTTTTGTTACCCTTTGTCGTTATCTTTATTTCAGGTGATTCACGCTGGTCTGTCAAATGAGGTCAAGTTTGTGTGTTTAGTTTTTGTGCTTCTCTTTTGTGTTCACTTAGCTCGTTACTGATATCAGCTGTGTTTGTTCTGTTACCCCTCGTCGTTATCTTTATGTCAGGTGATTCACGCTGGTCTATCAAATGAGGTTAAGTATGTGTGTTTAGTTTCTATGGTTCTCTTTTGTGTTCACTTAGCTTGTTACTGATATCAGCTGTGTTTGTTCTGTTACCTTCTCCCATTATCTTTATTTCAGGTGATTCACGCTGGTCTGTCAAATGAGGTCAAGTTTGTGTGTTTAGTTTTTGTGCTTCTCTTTTGTGTTCACTTAGCTCGTTACTGATATCAGCTGTGTTTGTTCTGTTACCCCTCGTCGTTATCTTTATGTCAGGTGATTCACGCTGGTCTATCAAATGAGGTTAAGTATGCGTGTTTAGTTTCTATGCTCCTTCTTTTCTGTGTTCACTTAGCTTGTTACTGATATCAGCTGTGTTTGTTCTGTTACCTTCTCCCATTATCTTTATTTCAGGTGATTCACGTTGGTATATCAAATGAGGTTAAGTATGCGTGTTTAGTTTCTATGCTCCTTCTTTTCTGTGTTCACTTAGCTTGTTACTGATATATCTGGCTTGATAATATGCGTCGTAAGAATAGCTTTAAGGAGGAGGAGGAATAGGAGAAAAAGGATGAGAAAGAGAAGGAGGGAAAGAAGAAAATGGAGAAGGAAAAGGAGAAAAAAGGAGGAGTAAAAGGAAAAAAGGAGAAGGAAAACGAGAAAATGGAGGAGATGAAGGAGAAAAGAGAGGAGGAAAAAAAAAATGGGTCCAGGAACATATGCCATCGTTTTTGTTCTTTTAGATGATGCAAGAGTGTGTTTTTACCAACGGGCAACACACTATAAGCAACAAAAACCAGCCTCTCCCTTTACTACTCTTACATAAGCGTACGGGAGTAAGGAATGTATGTACTGAGAGGGTGAAAGAGGAGGAGGTAAGACTGGTGACATACTCTATATATGCGCGTAGCCTCAGTGCTCATCTCCGTCGCATTGGCCCTTAACCGATTGGTGTATAAGAACCCAATACCCCGGGACGCAGGGAGAAGGAGAGGAACTGAAAGAAAAAGAGAAAGTAGAACAGGAAGGGAGATAAAAACAAGACCAAAAAATATTAGTGAGGAAAACAGTTGCAATATAATAGAGGAAACAACACAGCAGGACACAGAGAAAAGAAAGTATGACGGAAGGATTACAGACAGGGAGCAGGTGAGGAGCGGGAAATAGGTAAAGGTGAGGTAACAGCTGGAGGAGAAAAAAGGAGAACAGCAAAAGTAATAAAAGGTCGAGAGGAGGAGGAGGAAGAGGAAAAGGAGAAGGAGCAGGACGAGGAGGAGGAAAAGGAGGAAGTGGAGAAGGAGATAGAGGAGAAGGAGGTGGAGAAGAAGGAGGAAGAGGAGGATTTGGAGGAGAAGGATGAGGAGATATAGGAAGAGCAAGAATGGAAAAACATCAACGAAAAAACAAAAAAATAAAAGGCAAGAAATGGGGAAAGAAAAAGGAACGGAAAGAAGAAAAAAGAAGAAAATAAATCCCAGAGAAACCCAGATGGCGCCAGAAAAGGGTTCGGGGGGAAAAAAGGAATTAATAAAGTAAAGCTAAAAAGAATAGAAAAGTAAGGCTGGGCGACCCCTGAGATTCCTTCCTTCCTTCCTTTCTTGGGCGGCCAGATGTCGTCACCAAGAGCCAAGTTGGTGGTGTTGTGTTGTGTTGTGTTGGGCCTGAGTTTCCGGGCCTGTGGTTGAGGCGGGCGGGCTCCTTTCTGGCCCAAGTTGGCGGCTCTTATGCGCTCGCTCCCAACAACTCCACAACTTCTGAGGCGCGGCAACAACGACGACAACAACGATAGCGGAGAGAAAGAGGAAGGTTAAACCGACGAGAACGACGATTACGACGCCTGAAATGTCTCGAACGAAGCCAAGAGATGACGAAAACGACGAAAGCGACAACTGGAAATACTTAAACAGATGCACGCGAAGGGCAAAACGACTTAAAATATGCTTAAAACGACCTAGACGACTAAACAAATGCGGAGAATTGGTTAAACTACGAGAAAAACGGTAAAACGAAATGAAAAAAAAAAGTAAAAAACGAAAAAGATGCTTGTGACGACTAAACGACAAAACGGAGGAAGTAAAATTGGTTAAACTACGAGAAAAAAAAACGATAAAATATTAAAAGAAAACAGAGTGAAAAATGAAAATAAGGAGAAATACGAGGACGATTACCCTCATGAATTGAAAGCCAGTAAATACGAGAACGAGGACGACCAAAACCGAGTAAAAGGAGGAGGAGGAGGAGGAGGAGGAGGTGAAAAAGAATGATGAAGAAAAGGACAGGAGGAGGAGGAGGAGGAAAAAAAGGGAGAAAGAAAAAGAGGAGCAGTAAAAAGAGGATGATGATGATGATGATGATGAGGAGGAGGAGGAGGAGAAAAGAGAAAACCGAACACGACAACCGGAACGACCCCCCCCCCAAAAAAATGACGACGATAACGACCACTCCCGCGCCTGCTTCCGGTGGCATTGAGTTCTCGCGGAGGGACAATAATGGAAGGCATAAATATTCAGCCCGGGACAAAAAAATAATTAATGGGTACGTGCGGGCCAGGCTTTTAATTTCGCGGTCTGCTTTTTATACTTTTTAATTGGCTGCGTGGGAGTTTTCTTGGTGGAGCTTCTTTCTAATCTCTCTCTCTCTCTCTCTCTCTCTCTCTCTCTCTCTCTCTCTCTCTCTCTCTCTCTCTCTCTCTCTCTCTCTCTCTCTCTCTCTCTCTCTCTCTCTCTCTCTCTCTCTCTCTCTCTCTCTCTCAATATAAAAATAGAATAATCCTGAAGATAGATAGATAGATAGATAGACAGAGATAGAGAGAGAGAGAGAGAGAGAGAGAGAGAGAGAGAGAGAGAGAGAATTATTTTGTTAATCAGTGTAAATAATGAGATATTTCGCAACACAGTAGAATATAATTATAAGCTAAATGCAAAACTCGCGTTGTTATAAATTCAGATAATAATAATGACAGTAATAATGATAACAACAACAACAACAACAACAACAACAACAACAACAACAACCAGTAACAAGTACAGTCAAAACCATCATCATATTCTTTTTATTTTCACATTTTCATAACTTTTCTTTTCCTCTTTTGTCTTCCGCTTTCTTCGCCTTTCTTCCTGCTTCCTTCTCCATCAAAACTTTTCCACCTTCTGCTTATCTGCTCCACTAACTCCTCCACCTAACTTATTTTTCCTCTTCCTCTTCCTCTTGAGTGGCGTTCAATGTTAGCTCTCTTCCTCATTGTCCGTCCATCATCTCCGCTCTCTTAATTTTTCTCCAGATAACCCTTCCATTATATTCCTTCCTAACTTCATATTTCATTTTCCTTTACATATTTCTTCTCATCTAAACGGTTTATCCTTTCTCTATTTTTCTTATTGTGTTTACTCGTGTGTTCCTTAAATGTCTATCTTCTCTTCTTCATTTCCCATTTATTCACATTTTTCTTCCTTGTTCTTCTATTAACTTCACTTCTATTCCATCTCATTTTCATTTTATTGTCTTCCTACATTTTTTTCATCCTTTCTCTTCACATCTTGCACATTCTATTTTAATTCTTGTTCTACTCTCGTGTCCCTTCAGAGTTTCATTCGCCTATCTTCTTTTCATATTTCTACCTCTTCTCCCTCTTCCTCTCCCTCTTCCATCTTCCTTTACATCTTTCTGCTTCCATGTTTCCTCCAGCTTTTTCTTGTTCTTCAGTCTCTCCTTCCTAAGTTCTTGAATAGTTTTCTTTCAATTAAATCCCTTATTTTTTACTCCTCCTCTTCCTCTTATTCTTCCTCTCTCTCTTTCTCCCCTCTAATACTTAATTGTTTTGCTTTTCTCTTCCTCCTCTTTGCTTCCATATTTTCTTTTCTATTTCTCTTCCTTCTCCTCCTCCTCCTCCTCCTCCTCGTCTTCTGTTTTCCTTTCGTTTCCTCGTCTTCTCATAGTTTTACTTCCTCCTTCTTTTCCTCTCCCTCCTTCTTGTTATGCTTTTTCTCTTCTCTTTTTTTTCCGTATCTTTTCTTCTATTTCTCATCCTTCAGCTCCTCCTCGTCTTCAGCTTCCTTTAAGTCTTCCCTTGTTCTCATAGTCTTAGTTCCTCCTACTCTTCCTCTTCCTCCTTCTTGTTATACTTTTTCTCTTCCTTATCTTTGTTTTCTATGTCTTTCTTTTATAATTCTTCCAAGTCATTTTCCTCGTCTTCAGTTTCCCTTTAGTCCCCCCTTGTTCCTCCGCTGTTTCCTTCCCTGCCTTCCTTCCGTGGCTCCAATACTCCTGCACAAACATCCCGTCCTTCACTTTCCGCCTCGAGGGACCAAGTTCGAATCCACGCGAGTCAAGAGCAAAGACTGATTCTCATTACACTCAACTTTATCATTTATTAATTCCTAACGTATTTCCTTGTCTATTATATTTTGTGCCTATTGTGTATTATTTTTTGTCTATTTTTCCCTTTTTTATTATTTTCTGTATTTTATTTTATTTTACTCGTGTGATTGATGACCTCAAATACGTGACTGTTAATGGGTGTGATCCTGAATTCTTCCTTTGATGTTGGATCTCTCTCTCTCTCTCTCTCTCTCTCTCTCTCTCTCTCTCTCTCTCTCTCTCTCTCTCTCTCTCTCTCTCTCTCTCTCTCTCTCTCTCTCTCTCTCTCTCTCTCTCTCTCTCTCTCTCTCGCTCATCACCGTAAATTGGTCGTCAGCTAAAGCCGAGATATCTGGTCTATTCCCTCCGCGGGTTTAGTGTCAGACCGACTTATTTGACCCGAAAAAGTCTATAAGGTCTGTTCGCCTATCTTCAATTCTCTCTCTCTCTCTCTCTCTCTCTCTCTCTCTCTCTCTCTCTCTCTCTCTCTCTCTCTCTCTCTCTCTCTCTCTCTCTCTCTCTCTCTCTCTCTCTCTCTCTCTCTCTCTCTCTCTCTCTCTCTCTCTCTCTCTCTCTCTCTCTCTCTCTCTCTCTCTCTCTATCTGTGTGTGTATCTATCTCTCACACTCTCGTAATACTTGGAAAAGTCTTGAATAAAAATCGTCAAATATGGTAAAAAAAAAATCACTACAGAGAGCAAGAATATTACGCGATTCCTTGTTATATATTTTTTTCTTCATTCCACGTAGAAGAAAAGAGATAACGAAAAGAGAAAACGAAGAAACAAACAAAAAAGAGAAGAAACAACGAAGGAAAAGAGAGAGAGAGAGAGAAACAGGGTAAACTAATGCAAAAAAAGTAAAAGAGAAAAATAAGTAGAAATAAAAAAAGAGGAAAATGTAAAAATAAAAAAAAGTCCTAAAAAGTTGGGGAAATGAATAAAGACTAAGGTACAAAATTAGAGGAGTGAGACAGGGAAAAGTGTGAATATCAGCGTCCATCATAATTATATTTCACCCTATCATTAAATTCATCACGCCTGGGGTACATCATTCCTCTACTTTCCTGCACATTATTTTATTTTTTACCCCTTTCTTTTAAGCCTCTTTCTTTATCAGTTTTCCTCTCTCTCTCTCTCTCTCTCTCTCTCTCTCTCTCTCTCTCTCTCTCTCTCTCTCTCTCTCTCTCTCTCTCTCTCTCTCTCTCTCTCTCTCTCTCTCTCTCTCTCTCTCTCTCTCTCTCTCTCTCTCTCTCTCTCTCTCTCTTCGACCTGCTTTCCTTGTCACATCATTTCTCGTTCCTTCTCTCCTTCCTCTCACGTTGCCTTTCTGATTTGCCTCTCGCTCCTTTGCCTTTCCTTCAAGCCTCCATCTCTGTCGGTCGTTTTTCCTTCTGTCTTCTTTCTCTTTCCCTGTTTCCTTTTAGTCTGCTCTTTCTTTCACTTCCCTTCCAGTGCAATTCGCTCTCCTTTTGTCTTTCTCACCTGCCTCTTGCCCCTTTCTCTTCTTTTCAACCCTCTTTTCTTGTCTATTGCCTTTCGCTTTTGTTTCTATTTTGTTTCCCTTTTGCTTTTTGGTCTGTTTTTTTAAATAGTTTTAGTTCCTCCTCCTTTTCCTCTCCCTCCTTCTTGTTATGCTTTTTCTCTTTCTCCACTTTGTTTTCCGTATCTTTCTTCTATTCCTCTTCCTTCGTCTCCTCCTCGTCTTCAGTTTCCCTTTAGTCTTCCCCTGTTCTCATAGTTTAATTCCTCCTACTTTTCCTTTTCATCCTTCTTGTTATACTTTTTATCGCTTCTCTTTCTTTGTCTGTTACCCTTTCTTTTCGTGTTCCTTTTCCATTTCCCTTTTCCCTTTCGGTCTCCCTTTTCTCTCACTGCACACCTCGCTCCCTCTCCTCCCCCTTTCCTCCCCTCGTCACCCCTTCCCCCACTTTACTAACTCTGTCTAAACAAAACAAGAACAACTCTGACCTTCACAAAACGTCCTTGCATACTTGATAAGGTCAGCTGCTCTGTTTGTTCCTCGTTTTTTCACCTTCACACGTGAGAGAGAGAGAGAGAGAGAGAGAATAATAGACCCCACACACTCATGTTAGAGGTATGACAGCCATTTAAACTCCGTCAGCTTCACTTCAGCCTGACCCCGTTTTCTTTTTCATCCATTAATTCCTTTTAATTGCCCGTGACGTGGCCGGGGAAGGGAGTCGCGAGGCCGCCGCTGTGTGCCGTGAAGGGACCCGCGAGGAGAGGAGAGCAACACAAATGAAAACAAGGCAGGATGTGTGTGTGTCTGTGTGTGTGTGTGTGTGTGTATGTGTGTGTGTGTGTTTGTGTATGTTGGTGCCATCGTGTGCGTGTTTGTGCTTCCTCTCTCTGCTTCCTTCTGTGGTTTTTCTCCCTATCTACCTGTCTGTCTGTCTTAATTACGAAACTGAAAACAAGAGCTTGTGAGGCAAAGGAGGAATAACAGGTAACAGAGACTCGAGTTTTGGATCACACTGAGGTTTGTTATATCTTTTAGCTCTGTTTTATGTGTTTAGAAGTTTACTTATTCAGCTTATTTCGTTATCAAGTTTATATAGCGCTGCAGAAGTTCATATAGACACTTAATTAGGAGCTCTTTTTTTTTATGTTTGTAGTGAAAAAAATGTTATCCCATGTGTATGTATTTGTGCTCCCGCTGCTTCCTTGTGTCGCTTTTCCTCTCTATCTACCTGTCTGTCTGTCTTGATTACGAAACTGAAAACAAGAACAGGTGACGCAAAGGTGAGTAACAGGTAGTGTGTGTGTGTGTGTGTGTGTGTGTGTGTGTGTGTGTGTGTGTGTGTGTGTGTGCTTCCTTTGCTTCCTTCTGTCCCTTTTCTCGCTATCTACCTGTCTGTCTGTCTTCATTACGAGACTGGAAACAAGAACAGGTGACGCAGAAGAGGGTTAACAGGTAATATGTGTATGTGCTTGTGCTCTCTCTCTCTCTCTCTCTCTCTCTCTCTCTCTCTCTCTCTCTCTCTCTCTCTCTCTCTCTCTCTCTCTCTCTCTCTCTGTGTGGTCTGATTTTCTATGTAAATCTATGTAAATCTCTCTCTCTCTCTCTCTCTCTCTCTCTCTCTCTCTCTCTCTCTCTCTCTCTCTCTCTCTCTCTCTCTCTCTCTCTCTCTCTCTCTCTCTCTCTCTCTCTCTCTCTCTCTCTCTCTCTCTCTCTCTCTCTCTGCTTCCTCTTTCCCTTTTCTCTCTAACTACATGCCTGTCTGCCTTAATTTTGGACCTGAAAAAAAGAGCAGGCGACGCGGAGGAGGAATGACAAGTAGTGTAGATGATAGGATGAAGAAAATATAAAAGTAACAATTCCAGATAATAACTATTGACGGTACGAGAAAGTCCTGGTTTGGGGATGATGATGGAAGGGCCGCTCCCTCTCAGGTGTCCGCCGTTGGCACCTGATGTATTATAATTTATGCCGCCCAGGTAAATTAGCTCTAGATTAGCGAGCCATGAAATTCCCTCCTGATATACCGACCTCTACGCCTCTCTCTCTCTCTCTCTCTCTCTCTCTCTCTCTCTCTCTCTCTCTCTCTCTCTCTCTCTCTCTCTCTCTCTCTCTCTCTCTCTCTCTCTCTCTCTCTCTCTCTCTCTCTCTCTCTCTCTCTCGTATGCATGACGCACCGTGTTGCATATTTCTCGAGGCACATCAACTCTCTTTTAGCTTGACATTTTACTCATGAATCTTTAAAGCCAGCGCTGGTCGGGCATCCTTTCTCTCTCTCTCTCTCTCTCTCTCTCTCTCTCTCTCTCTCTCTCTCTCTCTCTCTCTCTCTCTCTCTCTCTCTCTCTCTCTCTCTCTCTCTCTCTCTCTCTCTCCCTAACCGCTCCCCTACCCGGAAATATGACCCGTGACCTTCGCCGACTTAAATTCATCCCCTTTTCCAGCTCTCTTCCACACCCTCCCTGTTTATACTTTCCCTTACTGATCCACTTCTCACCCCTCTTCCACACCCTCCCTATTTAATCGTTCTCTTACTTTCTCTTCTTTCCTTCCGTGTCCCACCCATATTCCACACCCTATCCATTTATGCTTTCCCTACTAACCCTCTTTCCTTTCCTTCCTTCGTCTTCCCACCCTTATTCCACACCCTCCCCATTTACAGCTTGCCTTACTGAAGAAAAATGATCCCTTCTTCCTCTCTTTTTCTTCCCCGTACTCCTCCTCCTCCTCCACTCCCTTCCAATTTACAGTTTGCCTTACTTATCCCCCTTCCCCTTCTTTCCTTCCACGTCCAACCCTTCTTCCTCCCCTCTTTAGTTCCATTTACACTTTGTCCTACTGACCTTCTTCCCTGCCCAGGTAAATTAGTTCTAGATTAGCGAGCCATGAAATTCCCTTCTGATATATACCTACCTCTGCGCATCTCTCTCTCTCTCTCTCTCTCTCTCTCTCTCTCTCTCTCTCTCTCTCTCTCTCTCTCTCTCTCTCTCTCTCTCTCTCTCTCTCTCTCTCTCTCTCTCTCTCTCTCTCTCTCTCTCTCTCTCTCTCTCTCTCTCTCTCTCTCTCTCTTTTAATTTTTATATTTAAACATAGACACATATATACTATTTACATACCCAAAGGTGCACTGTCGTGTGCTGCCTATTCAAAGGGCAGAATAATATCTATATAAAAAATAACTACATAAACTATAAAAAATATATATACAAAAATAACATACAATACAGAATATATGTGTGTACGCACTGCACTCGTGTCACTGCTCCACCACGAGTGTCAGTGGAGTGGGGAGTGAGCCCCTCCAGTGGTGGGCCGACAGTTTTATTTTTTGGGTGTTCATCTCCCGGATGTTTGGTACACAGGCCGTGAACATGTTCCACATCCGGCAGACTCTTCCCGAAAATGTGCGTTGGTGCTGGCTGGTACGGGAACGCGGCACCTCCACTGCGTCACCACGGGATAGCACCGTTCTCGTGTCCCGCGTGGTGACTCTCGGAGGTTGGCGTAAGCCCGCCAGATGTGGCACTCCCTGCACTTGTGCCTTGTGTAACACCACAAGAGCAGCTACGTCCCTGCGGTGTCCCAAGGAGTCGACGGAGCTGAGAGTTTCTTGCCCGGTTGGGGGGTCTGCAGCATCCACCGGTCGCAGTGCCCGTCTCTGGATGGCGTCGAGTCTCCCGCTGTGTGAGGCAGCACACGACATTCAAGAGAGGGCAGGATACTCTAGGTAAGGCCGTATCTGGGCCTTGTAGAGCAACAGCCTCCCTTTTCTGTCGAGGAAGCTGGCCACCCTTCGCAGGCAGGAGACTCTGTGGGAGGTCTTTTGGGCAATGTTTTTGATGATCCACTTCCACTCCCAGAATCTTGATGGATTCCTGGAGTGGGAGGGGGACGCCACCAAAGCTTAGCTTCCCCTCCACTGCTGGCCCGGCAGTGGGGGATCGAGAGACCACCATTGCCTGGGTCTTCTCTGGGGCAAAGGTCACCTGCCAGCGGGCACCCCACTCCTGTAGCACCCTCAGCTGCTAACTGATCTCGTCAGCAGCACGCCCACTGTCTTGTCGGGGGTAGGTGCAGGAGAGAGTGCAGTCATCAGCGTAAGCTGAGACTGCTGGTAGCTGCCGGAGAAGGTCGTCCACATATAAGTTCCAAAGAACTGGCCCTAGACCTGTGGCACTGATGCCTCCACTGGCAAGGACTCAGACGTCTGCCCGTTTACGACAACCTGGAGGGTCCTTCCTTGAAGGTAGTCTCCCAGGAGCTGAAGGAGTTTTTCAAGAAGACCTCTCTCTCTCTCTCTCTCTCTCTCTCTCTCTCTCTCTCTCTCTCTCTCTCTCTCTCTCTCTCTCTCTCTCTCTCTCTCTCTCTCTCTCTCTCTCTCTCTCTCTCTCTCTCTCTCTCTCGTTGCATATTTCTCGAGGCACATCAACTCTCTTTTAGCCTGACATTTTACTCATTACCTTCCTCCTCACCTGGTTCAGCGGAGCAACAAGCAGGTGTCGGGCTCGTCAGGGTGAACTCAGAACTTCCTTCGCCTTTCGAGTCTGTTGGGAAGAGTATCGACAAAATTAATGATGACGATGATGGTACACATAACAATGATGATAATGAGAGTGCTAATGTTAATAAAAAGGAGGAAACACGTCATCAGTAACACGCTGAAAAAGAGAAGGTAAGCTGTAAAGAAAAAAAGGTTGAAAAAAGAATAGGTGAATTATAAAAAAAAATAATAATAAAAGCGACAGCGAGCTTTGAAAGATAAAAGGGAAAAAAAACCTGTAAAAAGACAATTATAAGCGCAATAAAAAAGGGAACGGAAGACCAACATCTAAAAAAAAAACTTCAAAAACTGTGAAAAAAATCGAGAATTATAAGAACGCCAAAAAAAAAAAAAAAACAGCTTTTTAGAACCTTCATCTAACCGTGCTACCCTCCCCCCTCTCTTTTTTTTTTTCTGCTACCCTTTCAACTCTTCTTCTCTCATCCCTTCGTACTCAGCAACCCTTCTCTTCCTCCCAACCCCGTCCTTGCCCTCCCCCCCCCTTTCCCATTATCCTTTCCCTTCCTCCCAACCCCCTTCCACCCCCCTTCCTCCCATCATCCCTTCCCTTCCTCCCAGCCCCGTCCCTGCCCTCCCTCCCTTCCCATCATCCCTTGCCTTCCTCCCAACCCCGTCCCTGCCTTCCCTCCCTTCCTATCATCCCTTGCCTTCCTCCCAACCCCTTCCTCCCACCATCCTCCCAGCCCCTTCCCCAACCTCCTCCCCCCTTGCTCAGGTGTATACGTGCGTGGTGCAACAGGTAAAGCCATTAATTGTGCCGCCGATTTACATAATGCAACCTTTGAGTGACATGTGGGAAGGGGGCGGGGAGGGAGGGTGGGAGAGGAGGCGGAAGAGATGGGACGGCAGGTGCAGGATGGGAAGGATAGGAAATGGCAGAGAGTTAGTTAATGGGAAGAAGAGAGGATAGAGTAAGGGATAGGATTGATAACAGAGGATTATGAGAGAGGAAGGGGGAGAGTGGGTAATGGCAGGGAAAGGATGGGAAGAAGAGGGGAATGGCAGAAGATTAAGGGAAGGAGGAATAAAAGGAAAAAATAGGAAGAAAATTAAAGAAGGAGGATACAGAGAGGAAGGGAAAGAGTAACAATGGGAAAAGGAATGCCACAAACGGAATGAAGGGAAAGAGAAGGATAATGGAAAGGAGCATAAGGAAAAGATGGACAATTGTGAGTGACTGAGAGAGAATTGACGCAAAACATAAAAAAATTGAAAAAAATGAATAAAAGCGGAGGGAGGAGAGGGAGAGACAAAGAGGAAGAACAAAAGGGAGATGAGGCAGGGAGAGATGCGAAGGGGGACGCGAGGAAGAGAGGGGAAGGGGAGAGGGAAGGGGGAGGGGGAAGAGGGGAGGGAAAAAACAGTCAATCAGTCAATCACTCGGGATTAGTGGGAGGTGTGTCGCACCGCTCACGTTGATAAAGCGCCGCCCACCACAAAACAACAACTGCAACAACAACAACAACAACAACAACAACAACAACAACAACAACAACAACAACAACAAAAAGAGTAAAAGTCAACAAAAAAAAGAGGAAAAACTGGCATCACATAGCCGATATCAACGCAAACAACAACAACAACAACAACAACAACAACAACAAGAGTCAGAAGAGCACTAACGAGAACAACAGCTAACCTAACCTAATCATCATCATCATCACCATTATCAGCAACAACAGCAACAACAACAACAACAACAACGGCCATCAAACACTCACCAAACAGACAATCAAACATGTCAGGTAAATTAACAGACAAACAAACAAACAAAAAATAAATAAAGTCGGTCATAAATGCGATGTGTTAAAAAAAAAAAAAGTCGACAATGGCAAAGGTGATTTATGACAACCACAGCCACAACCACACAACCACAGCCACAACCACACAACCACAGCCACAACCACACAACCACAGCCACAACCACACAACCACAGCCACAACCACACAACCACAGCCACAACCACACAACCACAGCCACAACCACACAACCACAGCCACAACCACACAACCACAGCCACAACCACACAACCACAGCCACAACCACACAACCACAGCCACAACCACACAACCACACAACAAAAGCCAAATCCACACAACCACAGCCACAACCACACAACCACAGCCACAACCACACAACCACAGCCACAACCACACAACCACAGCCACAACCACACAACCACAGCGATAAAAATGAGAAGAAAACATCAATAACGAGTACTTTAACAATAACAACATCAACAATACGATCAAGTTCTTAACCAACAGCTTTTCTATGAGTTTATTTATTTATGATTTATTTTACTCATCAGTATTTATAGTTATTTACGAGTCAGTTTATTTTCTATGAGCGAGCGTGATATGAGACAGCCCCTTGTGACGACCCCCCCCCCCTCCCCCGGACATATTTTAATAGGAAATGCACACTGTTAATGGTTACTGTAGCCAAATGCAGTGTGGGCTTTCTCGTTTTCATTTATTTCCGCCCTTGAGCTGCTTTCTTTACTCCAAAAAAAATAATA
Organism: Eriocheir sinensis; assembly: GCF_024679095.1. NCBI lineage: Eukaryota > Metazoa > Arthropoda > Malacostraca > Decapoda > Varunidae > Eriocheir > Eriocheir sinensis. The sequence goes on from NC_066543.1 coordinate 12,626,787, forward strand.
CAACCAAATCTCTCATAATACAGGTTAGCTAATTGAGTCTTAACGAGCTTTATGAAGGACAGGTATGACAAGGAGGAACTTCATTCATAATTTCGAAAAGTTCACAATATCGCACCAAAAAGCTGACAGAGTAACAGGTGAAGCCAATGAGAGTGAAAGGGAACACAGGTGATGAAAGTTAAATTACAGGTGTTAGTGCCGTGTGTGTGTGTGTGTGTGTGTGTGTGTGTGTGCGTGTGTGTGTTGTTGTTGTTCTTGTTGTTGTTGTTGTGCAGGTTCATCAGGTTCCAGGTATGGTTTCAACACCTGGCTACACGCGGTTGTGGAATAAGTGAATTACAGAGGTGGATTTTGTGACTATGTGGTTTTAAAGGGAGGGAAGGAAATCAAAGGGTAGGAAAGGGAAGAGAATCAAATGGGAGATGAGGGAAACAGAGGAAAGGGAAGGAAAAGAATTGAGAGGAAAGGAAGGATTGAGAGGAAAAGAAGGGAAGGAAAAGTGAGTCAGGGAATGCTAGGAAAGAAAGTAATGGCAGGGGAAGAGAGAAGAAGGAAAGGCAAAGGAAGGTGATTGAATGGAAAGGAATTGGATAAGAAGGGAAGAGTTGGAAGATAAGTGAATGTAAAGTGAGCGAAGACGAAGAGATGGAGAGGAAAGAGAAGGGGAGGAAGGGGACAGGGGAGCTCATGCCAGTGGAGTAATGCAGGGAGGGTGAGGAATAGGGAAGGGAGAGAGGATAAAAGGAGAGAGGGAGGGGAGGGGGGAGAGGAGAAGGGAGAGATGTAGGGAAGGGAGAGGAGGGAGATGATTTGAGGGACTGGGGGAGGTGGATAAGGGGAATGGGAGGAGGAGAAGTGTAAGAGAAGGGAGGGGGAGGATATGGGGAAAAGGAAGGGGTGGAGGGAGGAAAGAAATAATGACGTGGAAGGGAATGGGAGTGAACGCGGAGTTTACAGTTTGTTAAAAAAAATGTTTGCATAAATCTCTCAGAGCGTGTGTCATTTATATGTTTGTGAAACTGTTATTCCTTATAAATTATTACTCTGCTTGTCTGTCTGCCTGTCTGCGTGTGTGTCCTTCTTTGTTTGTCTGCCTGTCTGTCTGTCAGTCTGTGTGCGTGTGTGTGTGTGTGTGTGTGTGTGTGTGTGTGTGTGTGTGTGTGTGTGTGTGTGTGTGTGTGTGTGTGTGTGAGTGTGTGTGTCATTCTGTCTGTCTGCCTGTATGTCTGTCTGTCTCCCTGTTTGTGTGTATGTAGGTATGTGTGTCTTGTGTTATTGTTAGTTTTTGTATGTGTGTCCATGTTTGTCTGTCTCTCTCTCTCTCTCTCTCTCTCTCTCTCTCTCTCTCTCTCTCTCTCTCTCTCTCTCTCTCTCTCTCTCTCTCTCTCTCTCTCTCTCTCTCTCTCTCTCTCTCTCTCTCTCGCTGGGTCACTCTCTCTTTGCCTCTCTCTCTCCGTGCGTAAAATAGAAAAACTATATCATTTTGTTCCAAACTAATATTTGTCAATCATTTCCCTCAAAACGTCAGTCGAATATATATATTTTTTTACTGCGTTGTTCTGAATGTCACCTGTCCATCAGCGGTGACCTCCCCTGACGCGGCCTGACCTGGCTTGACCTCCGCCCCACTTACACGACAAAAGGTTACAGTTGTTTATCATCGCACTTCCGTATACGATCTGACCTGACCTGACCTGACCTGACCTGACCTGACCTTTCGAATTAACAACGGGACTGGTAATAAAAGTAAAGTAAGAACCGAATGAATCAATAAACGGGAAAGCAAAGAGAGGAACAAAGTAAAGGGTTAAAACTATCACAATCGAATGAAAAAAAAAAAAAAAAAAGGACGAGAAACGAGAAACTATATAACTTAACAATAATTTCCAACAGTACGCAAACCAATGAACTATATGGACGTGCATTCAACTAACTTTACCTCTCTATGACTATTTATTGTTTGATTGAGAAGTGGAAGGGGTGGAGGGAGAGGTGTATGGGAAGGGGAAGGGGAAGGAGGGAGAGGTGAAGAGGAGGGGGAAAGGAAGGAGGGAGACGGGTGGGGAAGGGGGAAGGAAAGGAGGGAGAGGTTTAGGGGAAGGGAAGTGGAGGTGGGAGAGAGGATTTGGGGAGAGGAAGGAGGGAGAGGTGGCGGGGAGGGGGAAAGGAAGGAAAGGGATGGAATGAGAAGAAGAGGGAGGGAAAGGAAAGGTGGGTGACAGAGGAGGACAGTGTAAGGAGGAAAAAGAAAGAATGAGAAAGAAAATGGAATGAAAAGGCAGGGGAGGGGTGAGAACCGGAAGGTAATGCATAGGAAGGAAAGGGAAGGAAATAGAAGAAGAGAGCGGAAAGGAAAGGTGAATGACAGGGACGTGAAAGGAAAGAAAGTTCAAGAAAAAGGAGAAAGGAATAACTGCCAACCAAAGGAAGGAAAAAGGTAGGGAGGAGGAGGAGGAGGAGGAGGAGGAGGAGGAGAGGTAAGATGGAGGGAAGCATTCAAGAGGAGAGAGAGAGAGAGAGAGAGAGAGATGTAAGTGTTGGAAGTAAAGTTTTATTATTATTACTCTTATTTATATTGGCTCGAGAGAGAGAGAGAGAGAGAGAGAGAGAGAGAGAAAAGAAAGAGAGAGAGAGTCATTTCAAATAAGAGAGAAGCTGAGGATGAAAACCTACAACAGACGCCTGAAAAAAAAATAAAACAAAAAAAGAAAAGAAAAGGAGGAAAGGGAAACGGGTCAAGAGGGAAATAAGGGAACGGGAAACGAGAGAAAAGACGATGAATGAAGAAGGAACACAAAGCCAATAACAGAGGAAAGAAAAATAGAAAGAAGAAGGAAAGAAAAGGACAGATATAGGAGAAGGAAAGATTAAGAAATGGAGTTAGAGGAAATGGAGAAAAGAGGTAAAGGAAGAGAGGAAAAATACATAGAAGGGGTAGGAAGGGAAAATAAGGGTGGAGAGATATAGAAAATAGAAGGAACATATGGTAGAGGAATAAAGAGAGGAGGAGGAAGAGGAGGAGGATAAAGGGAGCACAGTGAAATGAAAAGAAAGCGAGAAAGGGAGGAAGAAAGGAAGAAGGGGAAAGGAGAAAAGCAAAATGAAGAGAAAGATAACAGGGAGAGAGAGAGAGGGTATAGAGAAATGAGAAGAGAGAGAGAGATAGAAAATAAATCTATGAAAGAAAAATGAGAAATGAAAGAGGGTATAGAGAAAGGAAGAGAGAGAAAGAGAGAAATGAGAAAACAAAAAGCGAAAGGAAACGAAGGAGGAAAGGAGTCGATAGGATTAAGGAAAAAAGAACTAGAATCAACACTGAAAGGAGAAGGAAGGAAGAGAGAGAAGGAAATAGAAGGAAAGATGCGGGAGAAGGTGAAATGAAGGAGAAGACAGAAGGAGGAGGAGGAGGAGGAAGGAGGGAGGTTGTAAATAGAAAGGAGAAGGAAGAAAGAAAAAGCAGAAAACAGAAGGAAAGGTGAAAGGGAAATGTGGAGTGAAGGAGGAGGAGGAGGAGGAGGAGGAGGAGGAGGATGGAAGGAGGTTGTAAACAGAAAGGAGAAGGAAGGAAGAAAAAGCAGGAAATAGAAGGAAAGATGAAGAGGAAATGTGGAGTGAAGGAGAAGCCAGAAGAAGGAAGGAAGGAAGGAAGGAGGGGGAGGAAGGAGGCGTCTTTGTAGTCTCTTGGCGGGAGGTTCTGCGGAGGACGGAGGGAAGGGAGGAGGGATCTATTTTAAGGCTTCTTCCTCCAGTGGTTTGGAAGGTATTATTGTCTTTCTGTCTTCCGGTAGAGCATTTGGTGGCAGCGTCCTCTCCAGACTCCCTCAGTGCATCCCCATCAACCGTCATCCTCACAAAGGCTCAGTAGCTTCATCAGACCACTTTTTCTTCCTCCTCCTCCTCCTCCTCGTCTTTTTAAGGAAAGTATAATCTTCCTCTTGAAATGCTCAGTACCCCCATCAACCTTTCCACATCTTACTTTATTGATGCTTTTCTAAGTACGTATAAGACCACCTTTTCTTCCTCCTCCTCCTTGTCTTTTTAAGGAAAGTATAATCTTCCTCTTGAAATGCTCAGTACCCCCTTTAGCCTTTCCAGACCTTACTTTACTGATCCTTTTTTAAGTACGTACGCCTCGCCAATTCATCCTAGTACCCTTTGCTCTCTCTCCTCCTCTTTCTGTTCCCCTTTCTTTCATCCTCATCCTCCTCGTCCTCCTCATCCTTATCCTCCTCCTCACACGGAAAGGTTTGGTGATTCTTTTACCTTCCATACCTCTTCTAGTTTCGTCCCGGCGCCATACTCTATAAGGAGATTCAAATCGCATCTATAAAATTCCACTTTCAGTTCTGAGTCTTTCTGTAATTCCCACTTCCAAATACGTAACCTCAACACACTGGAAGGTTCAATCGCTCTTTTACCTCATATACTTCTTTTACTATTGCTCTGACGTCAATTCCAATAAGGAGACTCCGCTTGTGTCTATGTAATTACTCCATCAACTCGGAGTCTTTCTCTCTCCTGTACTTAACTCATGATTTGCTAAGCTTCACTCATTCAGCGTCCTGACCTCATTATCCAAGTTTACATATCTCCATTCTCAGTAGCGGCTCATCAACTTCCCTATTGTAACCGTAACTACACTGCAACTTCCCAATAATTAACTTCTCCCCATCAACTTCGATACATTATGCCCGTCCGCTAACGCCGTCCCATGAACAGCATCACCCCATAGCCAGAACGTCCACTCTCCATCATTTCACCACATCAGTTCCCGATCCCATTACTCCACCCCATCAACTCTCCCACGTCCATAAAATAACCATAGCGCAAAAAATCTTCCCATCTCCATAACTTCGCCTCGCCAATTCATCCTATTTTCCGCCCCTATCCGCTCTCTTTAACCTCAATATCTCGTATACCCTTTACTCTCCCTCTTCTTGCTCTTCCTCCTCTTTCCGTTCCTCTTTCTCTTCCTCCTCCTCGGCCTCCTCATCCTTATAATCATCATCCTCTTTTTGTTTCTCTTTCTCTTCCTTGTTGTTCTCGTCCTCCTCTTCCTCTTTGTCCTCTTCCTCTTCGTCCTCTCCCTCTTCTTCTTCTTTCTCTTCTTCTTCCTCCTCCTCCTCCTACTCTACTTCCTTCCCTTCCTTCCTCCTTCCTTTCTGTTTCTTTCCTTTTTTTTCCTTCTTCCTTCTCTCATTTTATCTTTTCATTTCCTTCTTTTCTTCTTTTCCTTCCTCTGATTGTTTCCTTCTTCCTTCCTTCCTTCCTTCCTTTCTTCCCTTATTCTTATTCGTTTATTTTTCCTTCTTCTTTCTCTCTTTTTATCTCTTCCTTTCCTTCTTTCTTCCTTCCTTCTCTTTCTTCCTCTCTTCTTTTCCCTCTTTCCACTTTCTCCTCCTCCTCCTCCTCCTCCTCCTCCTCCTTTGTTGTCTGGGGCGCCGCGTTCCCACCATGGAGATCACGGAATTAGCTTTACCTCCACCTCTCAAAATGATCCTGTAGTGAAGCAGTAATTTAATTTTAAGCTATTTATTACTCTTTACATATTCTCTATTAAGGCTCTTTTTACCACGTTCTCTTATTATTTTCTCCTTGTTATTGTGGTTTTAATTGATACCTTTATTAGTGCAGGTGGGGAGGAATTCATTAGGTTTTTTTTCTAGTATTTTTTTTTTTAGTTTTAGTCGTTCTTTGTTTTTGTTTTTATTTTTTTGCGACGCTTTTTGTTGGGTTTTAATGACAAGATTATTACCACTACTTTCTCATGCACATTCACTGCTATTTATCATTCTGTTTGTTATTCTTTATTCATTCTTTATTATTATTATTCTGTTGATTTATTTTCTAGTTTCATTTCAGGTACGATTTTTTTTATATTGGCAAGATTATCACTACCTCTTCTCCCATCCATATACATTTATTTCTGTTTGTCATTCTATTAATCATTCTTTATTCATTATTCGTTGTTATTCTATTTGTTTACTTCCCTATATTTGTTTATCGTATACATATCTTAAACTATTCTAGCTCTACTTCATCGATGCCACTCATTTTCCTCTTCTTCATCCTCAAACTCACCATCATTTATTCATTTTTTACATCTTTCCTAATTGATCTCTAATTGTTTGCAGCTTTCTCCTTCCTTTCTTTCTTTCCTCTGATTCTTGTCACTCATTTTCCTCCTCTTCATCCTCATAATCACCCCCATTTATTTGCTTTATACATATTCTCTTTCTTTCTTCCCTCCTTTCCTTCCTCTAATTGTTTGCAGCTTTCTCCCTTCCTTTCTTTCTTTCCTCTGATTCTTTTATTTTTTTCCCTTTTTCCTCTAGTTCCTCCACGTCACTCATTTTCCTCCTCTTCGTCCTCATAATCACCACCATTTATTTGCTTTATACATATTCCTCGTACTTATATCTTAACTTTGTCTACTTCAAGTCCATCGTCGCCTCTTATTTTCTTCATCTTCATCCTCATAGAAGTCATCACCATTTCCTTTTTCCCACATGTTTCTCCTCTTCATCCTCTTTTTCACCCGGACAACCCCAAGCTCTTCACTCTTCCCTCCCTCGCTGCTTCGCGTTTTTATCTCCTCTTCCATCTTCGTGTTCCTTCGTCCACGTCTTCTTTCCACCTCTCTTCCTCTCTCTCTTCTCTCTCTCTCTCTCTCTCTCTCTCTCTCTCTCCTTCTCCTCTCTCTGTTATGTCTCTCTGCTCTCTTCTCTCTCTCTCTCTCTCTCTCTCTCTCTCTCTCTCTCTCTCTCTCTCTCTCTCTCTCTCTCTCTCTCTCTAAAAGTTATTTCTCTGGTTCCCTTTCCTCACTTCTCTTCTTTTTTTTGTTTTCTCCTCCTCCTCTTCCTTCTTCTTCTTCTTCTTCTTCTTCTTCTTCTTCTTCTTCTTCTCTTCCTCTTATTTTGTCTCGTTGTCAGCCTCTTCTTTTTCTTCTTCTTCTCCTTGTTCTTTCTCTTCTTGTTCTTGTTCCTCCTCCTCTTCTTCATTTTCCTTTTTCTGTACTTTTCCTTTCTTTTTCTTTTCTTTTCCTCCTTTACTTCTTTATCTTCATCATCATCTTTTTCTTCATCTGCCATCTCTTTCTTTTTCTCCACCTCCATCTCCACCCCTCTTCCTCCTCCCCCTCCTCCTCCACAGTATCAATATTCCTTCTCCTTCCCTTCTCCGTCACATCTCTTCCCCTGTGATCCTTCTCCCCATCTGTCTTAGCTACAAGGGGCGGGAAGGAGGGAAGGAAGGAGACGAAAAGATAAAAGAGAAAGAATTAAAGAAGAAACCGAAAAGAATGCAAGACGACAGGGAGGCGGAGGATAGCGAAGGCAAGGATGGAAAAGAGGGATAGGAAAGGATAATAAAGGATAGGAAGATTATAAGGCAGAAGGAAGAAGAGGATAATGAAGGAAAATGAATGAAAAGGAGTAAGGAAAACGCTAGGGAAGGAAGACATGGTGAAAGGGAAAAAAAGAATGAAAAAGGAAAAGGGAAAATAATGTAGAAATGAGTAATGAATGAAGGAATGAGGAAAGGGAATAAGGAAAAAATGTTAGGAAGGAAGAAACGATGAAATGGAAATGATAGTAGATAAAAGTAGGAATGGAGGAAGAGAGGAAAACGCGGAAATAAGAAAGGAAAGAAAAATGACTGGAAGAAGGGATGAACGAAACAAAAAGTACGAGAGAGAGAGAGAGAGAGAGAGAGGAAGAAGGAAGAGGAAAGAGAAAGAGAAATCACGGAAAGAAAAAGGTGAGAGTCTAAAAGGTGGATGCTTGAGGTAATATGTGGGACAACGTACATGCAGGAGGAGAAAAAATATTGGAGAAAGAAACGGAGATAGTATATGAAGGTCGCGGAAGAGGAGGAGGAGGAGGAGGAGGAGGGAAGAGGAGACTAAGGTATAGAAAAACGATGGGAAACTGGAAAAAGAAGAAGGGGAGCTGAGGAAAATGAAGTAAACAAGTGGAGAGAAAGAGAGAAAGGAGGAGGGAGAGAATTTCTATTTTTTTTTTCTCTCTCTCTCTCTCGAAGGGATGCTGCGTCGGAGAGACAAATGAAATGTAAGATGCAGGAGATAAGGAATGAAAGAATAAAGACAGGAAGGAAGGGAGGGCCGGAGGAAGGGAGTATACAGGGAGATGAAAAGAAGGGAGATAGAGAGGAAGGGAGTAGACAGAGGGAGGAAAAGAAGAGAGAGATGAAGTGAGGCTTGGAGGGGGGGACTGAAGGAGAAGGAAGAGGGAGAGAAAAAGGGACGGAAAGAGAATTTGAAGGAAGAAAGGAAGGAGAGAAGGAGGAAATGAAATGGCCAACTCACCCCTTTAAGCCTGCACGATCTTCCTCCTCCTCCTCTTCCTCCTCCTCTTCCTCCTCCTCCTTCATGTTTTTCTTTTCTATTTCATTTCTCCTCCTTCACCTCTGCCTTCTCATTCTCCGCCTCCTTGTTTTCTTTCATTTTCACTTCTCTTTTTTTTTCTGTTACCTAATATTCCTCCTCCTCCTCTTCCTCCTCCTCCTCAAGGCGTCTCACAAGTCGGACTCATGTTTAGGAAAGCTATTTAGGTGTGCATAACATTTAAGGTACATACTAACCAACCCTCTTGCTAGACCTCTACTTTCCTTTCTTTCTGTTTCTTTCCCTTCCTCCCTCCTTCCTTTCTTTTCTCATTTCTCTGATTCTTTTCTTCTTCCTTTCTTTACTCCTTTCTTCATTCCTTTCCTCTTCTCCTCTGATTCTTTCATTTTTCCTTTCTTTACTCCTTTATTCTGCTCCTTTCTCCTTTCTTCATTCCTTTCCTCTTCTCCTCTGATTCTTTCATTTTTCCTTTCTTTACTCCTTTCTTCTGCTCCTTTCTCCTTTCTTCATTCCTTTCCTCTTCTCCTCTGATTCTTTCCTTCTTCCTTTCTTTACTCCTTTCTTCTGCTCCTTTCTCCTTTCTTCATTCCTTTCCTCCTCTCCTCTGATTCTTTCCCCTTTTCCTTTTTTTATTTCCCTTCCTTTATCTAATCTTTTTTCCTCTTTCCCTTTTTTCCTTCCTTTCCTCTTCTGCTTTTTCTCTCTTCCCTCCTTCCCTTCCTTTGCTCTTCCTTCACTCTCCTTCCTCCATCCTTCTCTTTCTCTGCTCCTTTCTCTCTTCTCTCCTTCTCCTTTCCTCCCTTCCCTCTTTACTCCTTCCTCCTTTCCTTCCTCTGCTCCCTTCCTTCTTTCCTCCCTCCACCCCACCCTCCATCTTAGCCTCGCCTTCTTCTTTCCTTCCTCCTTCTCTCTCTCTTTTCCTTCTCTCCTCATGCCGCTGACCTTTCCTGACCTCAGACGACCTCGCACGAATGACTTCACCTTAAGGGCCAAAGGTCACTTGAAACCAGGACCTCCTTCAGTAAATTAGAGGTGAGGGTCTTGAGGAGGGAGGGAGGGAGGGAGGTAGGAGACTTAGAGGAAAGAGAGGGAAGGAAAGGTAGGAGGAGAGGAAGGAGGAAAGGATGGAGGAAAAGATAGAAACCAGAAGAGCGGGAGAGAAAAAGAAGGAGGAAAGAGAGGTAAAGGAAAGAGAGGAAAGGAAGTGAATAGGAGAGGAAGGAGGAGAGGATGGAGAAAAAGAGGGAAACCAGGAGAGACAGAGAGAGTGGGAGGAAAGAAAGGTAAAGGTTGGGTAGGAGAGAAGGAAGGGAGGGAGGGATTGGGTCGAAGGTAAAGTGGGCAAGACGTTAAGAAGATGAAAGCAAACAGAGAGAAGGCAGAGAGAGAAAGAGGATGATGGGGAGAGAGAGGAAAGGGGAGGTAGAGAAGGGGAGGAGAGACGGGGAAGGGACTTTACGATACACACACACACACACACACACACACACACACACACACACACACAGAAACTCAACCCCCTCCCCTTACTGCCTTCTCCCCTAGCCCCCCTTACCCTTCCCCCTTCACTCTCGCACCAGAACGAAACAAACAGAACAAAACAAGAGAAAACAACAACAGGACTGCGGCGGTAGTAGTTAGTTCTCTCTGCCCCACCTTTCAGGATTTCAGTCTATTGATTCAGCTGCCGCACGAACAGTTCTCATCACCAGGAGCCACACCGCCAGAGAATGAACAGCTCCTCCTACGCCGCCTCCTGCAACAGTTAAAAAGGATGGTGGAGGTGGTGATGGTGGTGGTGGTGATGGTGGTGGTGGTGGTGATTATCAGTGGTGGTATAATTATCACTAACTTTTTTTTGCTTTTTTACTTATTTCTTATTCCTGTTTTTCTTGTTCCTGTTCTTTTCCTGTTCTTGTTCTTTTTCTTCTTCTTTTTCCTCTTCTTGTTCCCCTTCTCCTCCTCCTCCTCCGCCTCCTCCTGCTGTTCCTCACCTCCTCGTCATTATACAACCACCACCACCAGCATGATCACCTCCACTGCCACCCAACACCACCAGAGAATCAACAATTCCTACACCGCCTCCTGCAACATTTACCACCACCACCACCACCACCACTACCACCACTACCACCAAACACCACCTCTCCCACTAACTCGATTTCCCTCCTCCATCCCACCCGCCCGTCTACCATTATCACCACTCAGACTAATACAACCACCACCACCACCACTACCACTACTACCTCCCTCACTGTCTATATCACCACCACCGCCGCTACCAAATTTATCAGTAACGATATTAACACCAATAGGATGAACAGTATCAAATTTAACACCACCACTAATAGCACATTAACCAATAACACCACCAACACCACCAGCATCACTAACACCACTACAAACATCACTTACATCACTACTACTACTACTAACACAACCACCACCACCACAAGCAGACAATTCACAGCACCACCAAAATCACCACCATTACCCAAACCACCACCAACAGCAGCCACCGCTTACCAAAATCACCACCACCACCACCACCACCACCATCACCACCAGCACGCAAGACCCTCACCTCACCTCACTTCACTTCACTTCACTTCACCTCACTTCCGGGGCAGCAACTTGCAACACTGTTTCCTCCTCAAGCAGAAACATTCATGACTCGCTCGCCTCCTCCTAGCAACACTCGCATCAAGATGAGCTCAAGTTTTTCTCTCCCTCTTTTTCTTCTTCCCCCAAGGCGCTTCATTTTCCCCTTTAAACCCTGGAACATCTTAAACTTTATAGCCTGCCTTCCTGCACTGTACGGGCGCGAGATTGAGACTGGTGGTATTTTTCTTGTGGGTCATTAGTTACAGTCTGTGTGTTTGCTCTATCGGTGTTTTTTTAGTATTTTGTAACTTCGATAGACTCCATAAAAGTGACTAGGTAATTTCCACGCCTCCTCCTCCCCCTCCTCCTCTCCTGCTCTTCTCCCTCCTCCTCCTACCCTCCTAAAATTATTTCTATCGGGCCTCGGGGAAGTTTGAAGTCACGCCGTTAACTTGCGAGAGAAAAAATACTGCAGGTTATGTCAGTTTTTATACGGCCTTTCCGCTCGTTTTTAGGGGCAACTATAAAAAACTTTAACGACGTCACCGCCTCTCTTTCTCCTTTCTCTTATTAAATTCTATCAGGCGGGGCTTTCATTACCTTCTCCTTATTAAATTGTATCAGGAAAATTGGGCGGCCTCGCTGGAGCATTAGTGTAAAGGTCAACACGGTGGAAGAACATCAGTGAGGGTCAGGAGGTGAAGGGAGCGGAGGGGCGGGTGATGGCAGGCAATCCTCAGGTGGAAACAGTGCAACAACTCCAGACTTGCGTGTAACGAGCCACCGCGGGGCGAGGCGAGCATCAAAATTAAGGCCAACTGAGGATTGAGGCTGAAATGGGGCCTAAAACCAAAGACTCGAACAGAATACCCAAGTCACCCCCTCTGCAGCAACACACGGGTCGCGGCCCTGGCAACACTGGCGTCACCTGAGCAACAGCACGCACCGTTGTCACGCCTGCAGGAAGCCGTCTCGTGCTGGAGCCGCGGGGCGTGTTGTGTTGGCAGCATCGTTACCAGAATTACGTTGATCCCTACCAGGTGAGCGTGAATTTACGAAGTAGAAGAGTCACGATGTTAGAGGCCTTTCGTTCTATTTTTCTTTTGTTTGAGTAGCGTCTAGTGTTTTTCTTTTTGTGGATGTTTTTTTTCTTCTTGAGTTGCCTCCCTCGCTATGAAAAAAACAACAACGGTATTTCTTTGATTATGACGATAGAAAACATGAAATTATTTAAGAGGGGAAACCTTCCTCTTTTTCTTTTTGTGGCTTTTTTTTCTGTTGCCCTTGAGTTGCCTCCCTCCCTGTAAAAAAAAAAAAAAAAAAAAAACGGTATTTCTTCGATTATAACGATAGAAAACATGAAGCTATTTAGGAGCGGAAACCTTCCTCTATGTTTTCTTATCTCTTAGTTTCTCTTTTCTCCTTTCTCTCTCTCTCTCTCTCTCTCTCTCTCTCTCTCTCTCTCTCTCTCTCTCTCTCTCTCTCTCTCTCTCTCTCTCTCTCCCCGCCTTGAACTCAGTCTCTTAACATCTACATCCACCTCACTCTACCTTCCTTCCTCCCACCCTCACCCCCTTACCACTCCCTTAGCTCACCCCTTCCCCTTTCTCCTTACGTCCCCCATCTCCCCTCCTCCACCCCGCCTCCTTCATTGTATAGCCAATCTGGGAAATTAATGGTCGGGTGATTGGCGTAATTAGCCCCGCTGTCGTTAAGCCCCGGGAAATACGACAGTTAATAGCATGAATAAGAGTAATCGAAGTGCCCCCGGTAAAGGCGTACAGAGGCTGAGTGACGGCGCTGCTTAATGCTGAAGGGGTGGAACGGAGAGGAGAGGTGGACACGGCTCGAAGTTAACAGCAGCAAGAGGAGAAGGAGGAGGAGGAGGAGGTTAAAGAGGAGGAACTGGTGGAATGGGGCAACTAGGGATAGAACATTGACTTGGGAAACTAGTAATGAAGATGGAGGAGGAAAAGGATTAAGAGGAGGACCCAGAGGAATGAAAAACTTGGAAGAATAGGAGAGGAGGATGAGGAAGAGGATGAAGAGGAGGAATTAGAGGAATAACGAAACTAGGGATTGGGAACTGACTGGGATAACTGTTGATGAAGATAGGACACTGAGAACTGGAAGAATAGGAGGGAGGAGGAAAAGGAAGAGGATGAGGATGAAAAAGACGAACAGGAGGAGAGGGAAAACTGGGAATTGGTAAGTGACTCGGGTAAATATAGATGAAAACAAAATAGAAAACTGGAAGAACGTGGAGAAGGAAAGGAAGAGAAGGAATGGAGCACAAGTGAGTGAGTGAATTTTTAAGTTTCAGAGACGAAATTCATCTTACAGCTCCAGACAACTTAATTTTGGAGGAACGAAAACCTTAACCCTTCCATAAGACCACGTTTTATACACTCAGTCCTCACACCGAATGAAAAAGGGAAGCTGAGGCGGGGCCGACCAGAGAACAAAGCCAGACTCCGGTACGATGGATGAGTTTGAGAGACGATGGAAAAGTGTCGTGAGGCGCCTCGTGTGTTCCATCAAGTATTCGTTTCCCTCACTCAAGGAGAAGGAGAGCGGCAGCGGCGGCGGCGTAACTAACAAAAGAGATGGAAAGATAAACAGTAACCCGAACCATCATAAGCCACTCCGATGATACAAAAAGATTCACGGAGCCACTTTTTAATCCGTTTCTTGTGTCTCGCCTTTGCCAGACACCACTCATCCATACAAGCCCCGAGTTTATTAGCTCTTCAATTACTTTCCATCTCAAACGCTGAAACACAAAACTTAAAACTCCATGCTTTCACGTAAGTAATATCAGTGTATAGACGAGGCCGTTCTGATATGGGAGAAAAAAGCAAGTTGGGTTTTTTCATTCCGCAAATGGTCTGTTGGCGCACGGCCGTCGGCGCGCCCCAAATGGCTTACTCTCGCTCTGGCTTCCGTTTCATAACATTTCAAGGGGTTTGGCTTCGGCTCCGACCTCGTTGCTGTGTGTGACCTCCATGTAAAGCGCCCAATCCAGCTAAACGGAAATGTATCTAAATGTCAACGTTTTTATCTACCTTTCTGTCTGTTTTCCATTTATGTATCTCAATATCAACGTTTTAATCTACCTTTCTGTCTATTTTCCATTTATGTTTCTCAATATCAACATTTTTATCTACCTTTCTGTCTATTTTCCATTTATGTATCTCAATATCAACATTTTTTCTACCTTTCTGTCTGTTTTCCATTTATGTATCTCAACATCAACGTTTTTATCTACCTTTCTGTCTATTTTCCATCTATGTATCTCAATATCAACGTTTTTATCTACCTTCCTGTCCGTTTTCCATTTATGTATCTCAATATCAACGTTTTTATCTATCTTTGTCTAATTTCCATTTATGTATCTTAATATCAACATTTCTATCTACCTTCCTGTCCGTTTTCCATCTATGTATCTCAATATCAACGTTTTTATCTATCTTTCTGTCTAATTTCCATTTATGTATCTTAATATCAACATTTCTATCTACCTTCCTGTCTGTTTTCCATTTATGTATCTCAATATCAACGTTTTTATCTACCTCTCTGTCTATTTTCCATTTATGTATCTCAATATCAACATTTCTATCTACCTTCCTGTCTGTTTTCCATTTATGTATCTCAATATCAACATTTTATCTATCTTCGTGTCTGTTTTCCATTTATCTATTATCCAATCAATCCACACAAACCACCACTTAAACGGGAATGAACCTCAATATCAACATTTTTTTATCTACATTCCAGTTTATTTTTAATTTATCTTTCGTTCAGTCAATCCAGGTAAGTTTCTGTTTACGATTATATCTATCCGTTTACCATTGCATCTAAACGGGAAGGTATCTCAATATCTACATTTTTATCTATCTACGTGTCTGTTTTCCACTTATTTTTCATTCAATCAATTCATGTATGTTTCCGCTTCCGAGTGTGTCTATCTGTTTATCAATACATCTATCATTCTGTCTATGCATCTCTATATACCTGTCTGCGTCTGTCAGTCTCGAACCAGCTTCCCTTCGTCGTTTTCTTTTTCACACTACTGCTGTTCCTGTTTATCATCCACTTCTCTCTTTCTGTTTTTTCCTTCTAATCATGTTTTTATTACTTTCTCTCCAGTTAATATTTTCCTCCTTGTTTTCTTTCCTTTTACTGCACAGGTGGCTAAAATATAACACACACACACACACACACACACACACACACACACACACACACACACACACACACACACACACACACACATACACACAAATATTCAGCAAACCGAGAAAAAAAAATATATTCATCATCATATCATTTATATTTACTGTACATTCCCAGGATGATTGCGCCCAAAACACTCTCGCAGATAAAAAAAAAAAAAAACATATAACCCTTTGGTTTGTGTTTGTTTCTATCACCTCTTTCCATGAGCGGGTGGTGGTGGGGAGGGGAGAGAGGATGAAGGGGAAGATAAGGGGAAGGAGAGAGTAGAAAACGGGCGGTGGATAAATGAATAAAAAGCGGGGATTTGGGAAAGGTTTGCAGGGTAAGGTTTGGACTGAATGGAAGAAGGGAAGGGAGACAGAGGATAGAAACAGACACACATACGCACACACACACACACACACACACACACACACACACACACACACACACACACACACACACACACACACACACACACACATGAGCGTATGTTATGTATAATGTTCACGTATGAAAAACTTGCAACATTCCAACATTTATTCGTATCAATTCAGACCCACTGCGAAAAACTGCTCTTTACATTCACAAAAGGTTACGTGTTCCCGAGTCCATGGGTGTGAAAATTCAGTTAATTTCTCTTATACACGGGGACAGACAGACGGGGAGACAGACAAACCCTTTCCCCTTATCCCTACACACACACTTACAGACACACTCACACCTACCCCCTCTCTCCACACACCACACCACACCACACCACACTACTCTAAGCTATAATACACTACTCTACACTGAACTACCTTAAACTACACTGCACTATACCACACACACACACACACACACACACACACACACACACACACAGAAGCATACATAACCTCTGTCTCTGTCTTTATCAGTCTGTCTCCCTCTATTCCCCGCTTTCCAAACACTGCATAAAAAAAACAGTATATACATATTCGACCTCATTTCGCTACATGTATTTAGTGAATGAATTTTGAACAAGCACAAAGCGACTCTCGTGGTGACGCAACAGCTAAACTATAATAAAAAAAATATGATGATACTTTTTTAATGAACCAAAGACAAAGTAGGATTAAAAATTGTGTAGAAAAAGATATATATGTCCATTTGAACCATTCCCATGTAATATTACCGAGGGCAAGAGAGGGAGGAACAGAGAGAGAGAGAGAGAGAGAGAGAGAGAGAGAAATGCTTTAATTTTTAACAACTATTACCGCCGCCCGCGTATTAATTTCCATCCATATAATGAAAAAAAAAGCTTCAGAGAGAGAGAGAGAGAGAGAGAGAGAGAGAGAGAGAGAGAGAGAGAGAGAGAGAGAGAAATTCGCAACTCCCTGTCATGTCTGAAACAAGATTTACAAACTCATCTCTGTCTGTCAACCTGAGAATTTACCAGTCTGTTTGTTCGTCTTTGCCTTTGTGTTAGTTCGTTGCTGTTTGTCTGTTTGCCTGTGTCCGTCCATGTGTTTTGTTCTGTGTCTATAACTATAACAAAGTATCCCATCTAGTCTACCGTACTTTCCTTAGTGCATGTTTCAACTCTAGGGGAACATCCTGCCGCGTTACATTAACTCTTCAAATTTTTGCCCATGAATGGTCGGTCGGTAGTGATTCTTTCTGTTTTACTTTGTGGCGTGACTATTGCTGCTGCTACTGATATAACAAAAACAACGATAAAAACAACATATATCGTTATTAATGCAACTGTTGCTAATACTATTACTTCATCTCTCTCATTGGATAAGCATTACAGGGTTTCTTATGAAGGATAAAAACCGAAAGTTGAAAACAGACACGAGTAACGACTGGTTGATAGTTAGATAGATAGACAGATGTATAGATAGATAGAAAAAGTAGATAGATATGAAGATAGATAGGTTGATAGATAGGTACAGATGGAAAAGAGCACATAATATTAAAAACGTTCAGTTGGAGATTTACACAGAGAAAATAAAAAAAGAATACAGAAAATAAAGGAGCTAGAATAGGAGATGACAAGGGAGGGAAGAAAAGAGTAAGAAATAAATGAAAGGAAGAGGAAGCGGGAGAGGACGAGGAAACGGAGGAGGACGACGACGAAGAAGAAGAAGAAAAGGAGGAGGAGAAGAGGAGGAGGAGGAGGAGGAGGAGGAAGACAACAGGAGGAGTAGCTAGCGTGCGAACCAATTATCTGATATCCTGGGGAACATGGAGTCTGCAAGGTGATAGTGTGAAGGGGGAATGGTTTCGCTCCTCTCCTCCTCCATTACTGCTTCCTTCCTTTCCTCACTTCCTCACTGATCCCTTCTACTGTTAGTCTATCTTCTTCTCTGTTCTCTTCCTTTGCACACTTCCTGATTGGTTCCTTTTACTTTTTTTGTCTGTCTTCTCATTTTCTTTCACGTTCCTCTCCTCCTCCACTCTTCTTGATTGGTTTCTTTAACTTTTTGTCTATTTCCTCATTCTCTTCTTTTGTATTCTTTCTCACAGGTTCTCGTTACTCTTTTGTTTATCTTTTCATTCTCTTTTTACCTCCATTTCTTGTTGCAACCTCATATCATTCTTTTCTCTCCTCTTTCATCCAAGTGTTTCTGTCTTTCATACCTTTCTCATTCCTGTTTGATTCATTTTTTTCTCTCCAAATCATCTTTCTCCTTTATTCTCTTGAACCTCCCCTTTCTATCTTTTTTTTTAGAACTATCTCTTCATCGTTATCTTCCCTTCCTCCCTTTTTTACCTCCACCTCTTTCTCTCTCTCTCTTTTTTTTTTAATTAGGCTCACCCCATTTTTCTCTGTTTTTAAGTAGGTTCATATTTTTTTGTCTCCTGATAATTTCTTCTTTTTTCACTTCCAATTGCTATATTTTTTCCGTACCTTTCGGCTCCCTCTCGTTTCTGTCTATCCTTTATTTTTCTTCTAATTGCTTTTTTTTTATCTCCTTCTGACCCTTGCCCCTTTTTATCTTTCTATCTTCTCATTTTCTGCCTGTCACCATACTTTTCTTTCCTTTCTTTTCAGTCTTCACTCTTTTTTCCTACTCCATCCTTCTCTTCGTTATCCTTGGCTTCACATCCACGTTGTCGAATCTCTTTTTCTGTGTCTATTTTTTTATTCTTTTTCCATTTTTTTCTGTCCACCTTATTCTCTCAACTCCCTTCTTTCAAGTCATATTTTCCTTCAGTGTCTTTCTTTTTTATTTTGCCTTTCTTGTCCACGTGTTTGGCCTCTGTTTCCCTTTTTCCTTTGTTTTTCTTTCTCTGATCTAGTCTCATAACCTCTTTGTCTCGTCTTCTTTATTTCACTTTGATATTTATTTATTTTTTCTCCTCATTAGATTTGTTTTTACTTTTTATAAGATTTCGTTATTTTCTATTCATCTCATGCACATATTTTATCAAGTTTCCCTCTTCTCTTCTTTCCTATCCTTGCATATCGCTCATTTTCTTTTATCACTCGCTCTTCTCAACTCTCGTTTATCATATTTTTTGCTTTAAACACTCATTTTCTCCTCTCTTTTAACATATCCTTTCATGTCGCTCCAATTTCTGCCATACTTCTTGCTCTAAACACTCCTCTTCTCCTTTCTTGTATTATTTCCTCTCCTATCGCTCCTATCTGTCATATTTCTTGCTCTAAACACTCCTCCTCTTGTCCTCTCCTCAACTATTTTCCTTTCATGTTCTTCTCCTCTCTTTCTCATACTTCTTCCTCTAAACACTCCTCTTCTCCTCTCTTTTAACATATTCCTTTCTTGTCCTTCCTCTTTCTGTCATACTTCTTGCTCTAAACATTCCACCTCCTCTTCTCTTTTAATATTTTCCATTCCTTTAGCTCCTCTTTCTGCAATACTTCTTGCTCTAAATACTCCTCTTCTTGTCCTCTCCTTATTTATTTTCCTTTCCTGCTCTGCTTCTCTTTCTGTCATGCTTCTTGCTCATGTTCTGCTCTTCTCTTTCTCATACTTCTTGCTCTAAACACTCCTCTTCTTCTCTTTTCTAATATATTCCTTTCTTGTGGCTCCTCTTTCTGCCATACTTCTTGCTCTAAACACTCGTCTTCTTGTCCTCTCCTTTACTATTTTCCTTTCATGCCCTGCTCCTCTTTTCCCCATCTCCTCGGCCTTCCCTCGTGGCCATTCCCTCGACCATCCACACATCGTTTTCCTCTTGTCCTTATTTTTATTTTCCTCTCACGTTTCCTCAATTTTCATCCCTTGCTTTCCATTCACCCTCACTCTTTGGGTCCATTTATATTCCTTTCTCTCTCTCTCTCTCTCTCTCTCTCTCTCTCTCTCTCTCTCTCTCTCTCTCTCTCTCTCTCTCTCTCTCTCTCTCTCTCTCTCTCTCTCTCTCTGCATCCTTTTTGTCACCTTAATCCTTTTTTCTTCACTAAAATACTACTTCTTTCTCATCCTGCTTCCCCTTCTCTATGATTTTATTTCCTTTCATTTATCTCCATCCTCAGCCTCTTTTACAATCGAATGATCATTTAATTTTCATCGGTATTTCTGATTTCTTTCCCTTTATCCTTCTTTTTCCTTGTCCTGCTCTGAGCTTTAACTTCTTTGTCTCTTTTCTCTTCTCTTTTGATTGTTCACTCTTCCAATAATGGCTCCTCACGATCCCTCTGTTCAAAGGTTTTTATTTGCCTCTTCAAGCCCAAGTCGTTTTACCGGTTTGACTGTTCTGATTCCATTCCCATAAAGTTTTAGGATTTTTTTTCTGCATTCGTCCTGTTTTTCGTGTCTTTCCTCGTTTACTTCAACCTCTTCCTCTACTTCTCCCTTATTCCCTCTTCTTTTTCTCTTTTTCTTCTTTTCTTTTTTTCTTCTTTCGCTCCTCCTCCTCCTCCTCCTCCTCCTCCCCTTTCTCTTTCTCTTTCTCTTCCTCCTCCTCCTCCTTCTCCTCCTCCTCCTCCTCCTTCTCCTCCTCCTCCTCCTCCTCCTCGTCCTCGTCCTCCTCTTTCTCTTTCTCTTTCTCTTTCTCTTTCTCTTCCTCCGTCTCCTCCTCCTCCTCCTCCTCCTCCTCCTCCTCCTCCTCCTCCTCCTCCTCCTCCTCCTCCTCCTCCTCCTCCTCCCGCTCCTCCTCACTAAGAGTTTTCGCAAAGTCGTGCCCAGGATCTCTGAGGAAGGAAAAAGTTAGCGGCTGGAGTAGAAAAAAAAGATAATGAAAAATGAAAACGAATGCATATAAATGTATTAATTAATTAGACTTTCTTTGGCATGCCAAGTGAAATCAGGATTGCATGGACGCCTCTCAAAAGACTTCATCAGCATAAAAGTAGTTAGTGCATGGAAAAAATGTGTATAAAGGGGAAAAAATATATTGAACGAAGGACATCTGCAAGGCCAGGTGGCAATTAGAAAGGCATGTATTAACTAAGTAAATGATCTTGAAGAAAACCATATCATTATTAAATTTTAAAAAGTTAACTATTTTTTTTTTACTTCTAACCCTAAGAACTATTCGGTCATAAAAGAATATCAGAGCTTGAATAATTTGCTTTTACACTGTAGGCGAAGTATAATCATGTTTGCTTACTTATCCGATGCGCATCAAACAACACCAGAAACGTGTCCACCACAGCAGAGATGCAATGGATTAATTCTGCAAGGTTACACAGATCTGTTCAGACACACATTAGTTAGCGGACTTTTTTTTTAACATCTTCTTTTTGTTGCCCTTGAGTTAATCTGTGCTGTAAAAAAAAAAAAAAAAAAAAAAAAAAAAAACTGTACTGCACACTTTTGATTCTGGTGTTGCAAATTGATTACGTTTTTGTCAACTTGCCATGCTCGTGGATAAAAAAGAAAAAGAAAACTGACAATGAATTTAGGAAGAGAAGGATTTGCCCTCTAACACTTATGTCAATGAATGTTTTTCTTTTTGATTTTCCTTTTCCTTTGATATTGTAACGTTAAAACAATGTGAATATGAAACTGAGAGAGGAAAAAGATAGAAAAAAAAAACGGGGACAGAAACAAAGTTAAAAAAATACTTTCTGTAAGGCTAAATGTCACAGGTTAAGAGGAATGAATGGGAGGGAAAAGGGAGGGGAGGGCAGAAAGGATGAAAGGAGAGAGTGAGGGAGAGGAAAGAGGGAAAGGAGTAACTGTAAAGACAAACAAGATATTCGAAATACAGTCCTACCTATGCCCAAAACCTAATCTACCCACCGCTCTCTCTCTCTCTCTCTCTCTCTCTCTCTCTCTCTCTCTCTCTCTCTCTCTCTCTCTCTCTCTCTCTCTCTCTCTCTCTCTCAAATGGAGTGAATGAGACAAAAAAATAAGAGAGGGAGAGAGGGAGAGAGCAGATTCCAGGTAAATTCAAACAGGTAAGTAATTAATCAAGTCACACGGAGTCACAACCCACTCTCACTAACACAACACAAACATTTATACCCTGCGGATGATCACAGCTCGTCAGACTAAGTCCACAGCGGTAACCAATAGTAGAATCACAACTATAGCGAGACACGGACACACATTGACAGCGAAACCGAGTGAAACGAGACCGGAATGAAGAGCAACAGCAACCAGTGGGCAAGCAAGGGTCCTGTTGTGCGCTGCCATGTTGCCTCGCCACCGCCAACACGACCACCACCACCCACCCCGTCAGCTCCATTAAGGCCTAGAAACGCTTGCCTCGGTTCCGCGCCGCTACTGTGTCGGGATAATGGCCTCGGGTGGTGCTAGGGATTAGAGGAGAGGCCTGCAGGGGTGCGATAGGTGGCCAAGGTGCTTCTCAAGGGGATTAGCTATGGTTCACTGTTGTCTTAGTCACATCGCTACCTGGAGGAGACCGAGAATGAGAGAGAACGAGAGCCAGAGCGAGAGCGAGAGCGAGAGAGAGAGAGAGAGAGAGAGAGAGAGAGAGAGAACGAATGAATAAGTGAAAAGGAGGGGAACAGAAAAAAAAATATATGCATGAAGGGAGTGCGATGTAGAGAACTGTGCGGTGGTACAAAGCTGAATAAGGTGGAAGGAATAAGAAAGAAAAGTGGACGAAGAAACACAGAGGAGAGAGGAGGAGGGTTGCTGGATTATGGAGAAGAGGAGGAGGAGGACGACTAGGGAAAAGAAATAGTGGATGGACGAAAATACCAGAAAATGTACGAGAATGGAGCAGAGTGAAAGATTGAATCTGAGGGAACGGGACAGGAAAGGAAAAGAAAGGCAGGGAGGTGTGACTTGGTGCAGATGAGAGAAGAGGGAGAGAAGGAAGAAAGGTCGTGATAAAAGGAGTTTTCGAAGGGGGTAAAAGAGCGGAAAGAGTACAATAGGAAGAGTGAATAAAGAGAGATAGAAAGGGGTGACAGGGTGCAACTGAAAGAAGGAACAGAAAAGCAGGAATAGTTGTAAACAAAATTAGTATTCGGAAGAGGGAAAAAGAGAGGAAAGAGTAAAGAAGGAGTAAATAAACAGCGGGGTGAGTAAAGAATGATAGCAAAGTGTAAATGGGTTGAACTGAAAGGAGAAAGGTGAGAGAGAAGAGTAGGAAAGATTGTGTATAAATGGAGTGTTTTGAAAAGTGTAAAAGAGAGGAAAGATAACAAAAAGGAGAGAAAGAGAAGGGTGAGTAAATAAAAGTAATAAGGTGTGAATGCGTGCAACCAAAAGATGTGAAATAGAAAAAAACAACAGAAAAGGTCGTATATAAAAATCAGTTTGCGGAAGAGGGAAAAAGAGCGGAAAGACAAACAAATGGAGAAAAGAAAGAGAAGGGTGAATAAAGCAA
This sequence comes from Eriocheir sinensis, assembly GCF_024679095.1. Classification (NCBI taxonomy): domain Eukaryota; kingdom Metazoa; phylum Arthropoda; class Malacostraca; order Decapoda; family Varunidae; genus Eriocheir; species Eriocheir sinensis. The sequence goes on from NC_066543.1 coordinate 12,649,717, forward strand.
TTTATGAAGGTGCAAATGCGTGTAACTGAAAACAGAAGGGTGAGAAAGAAAAGCGGGGAAGGTTGCATATAAAGGAACCGTATGGAAGAGGGTAAGAGAAGAGGAGAAAGAGTAGAAAAGGAAGAGAGAAAGAGAAGGGTGAATAAAGCAATGTATGAAGGTCCAGATGTGTGTAATTGAAAATAGAAAGGTGAGAAAGAAAACCAGGAAAGGGCTGCTTGAAAGAGGGTAAGAGAAGAGGAGAAAGAGTACAAACGGAGGAAATAAACAGAAGGGCGAGTAATTTAGCGAGATACAAAGAATGCAGCAAAGGAACTGGGTAGAGGGGACAGGAGGAGCAGAGGCAGCAGACTGAAGGGAAGAATGGGAAAACAGAGCGAGAGAGACAATGGAAAGAAATACCCACAGTTTTTTTTTACATGGATGGAGGTAAATGAAAGCGGTGTAGAACGAGATACAAGCAAAATCACGGAAGAGGAATAAGGAAAAAAAGCTGAGGTCGGATAAAGCATAACGTGCAGGATGGAAAATGGAGGGTACGGGCAAATAAAAAATGGATGACTGTTTTATTTAGTGTGCACGGGAGGGAGAGAAAAAAATGGAAGGAAAAATAAACGAAAGCTGAAACAGAAAGAAAACAAATATGGCAAAACCTTAACCCGGGACGTGAAACTAAAAATCGAAGGTTAAAAATGGAAGTGAGCAGAAAGAATGCCAGGGACAACACCGTAATAATTCAGACAGGCCAGCGAGGGGAGGAAAAACGAAAGAAACGCGGAGAGAGGAAAAAATGAGGAAGAGGAAAAAGCTTGAGAATAGACAAGACAACAAAGCAGAGAGGCATTAGAGTGACCCCTTGTGGCACTCCGCACGCGATGACACACACACACACACACACACACACACACACACACACACACACACACACACACACACACACACAACCCCCCTCACTCTAACTCTCTCTCTCTCTCTCTCTCTCTCTCATGACCTGGTTTCCTAAGACACCCGACCTATGATATTATAATCGGAGTGTACTGAGGTTTTTGTGATTAATCCTCCATCCTACGAACCCATTCTCCTTTTCCTTCTCATCCCCCTTCCGTTTGTACCTGTGCAGACTTAAGAGAAACAACATCTGGACAAAATATGTTGAACGTGACTCAAACTGACTGGTGTTATGAATGTAAGGCGAAGGTATGACTAAGGTATTCGAAGGTTTTCTTTTATAACTTTTTTTCTTCTTGCAGTAACTCCTTTTCTAATAATATAAGCAGCAACTCGAGTACTAGGGAGTATTGCTGTAAGTCTCTCTATCATTCTGTTTAGTTTTCAAAGCGTCCGTTGTCTCCTCGCCGTTCTGAAGCTGTGTATTACAAGCCAGAAGCATCGCGTGCCTGCAGCAACACGACTCTTTGCCGCCTCGCCAATGCAGCGCCGCGCCACGCTAGCGGAAAACTCGTCCTTGAAACTCGGGGAAGAAATCTCATAATACACTCGAAGAAGCCCGGCAAATTTTCCCCAACCGAAACCCACACAGAATACTTGGGAATTGAAAGAAAAAAAAATCTTGCCTTCATAAAAACTTTGCACGTCTACGTAATTTCACAAATCAAGTATTTTGCATCCACTTAATAACCCTCTCACTGCCACCCCCTCCCCTCCCATCCCGGCGCTGCCTCAAGTCCAATTCCCAACCTCGTTTCTGGCGGTCTTTGTCTCCGTCTCGCCCCGTGCTCGCGGCCTCACGTTCCCGGCGCCAGGCAGCGGGAGGGCGGAAGGAAGGTCTTGTCTCGCCACTTGTTGCACCGCCCGGCTCTCCACACTCCATCCGTGATCAGCGAAGAAAAAAATAACCAGCCACACACCAGGAGGCGCATCTCTCTCTCTCTCTCTCTCTCTCTCTCTCTCTCTCTCTCTCTCTCTCTCTCTCTCTTGATATATTGCGTCCACTCTTGAACAGGGCAAGTTACGTTAGGTTAGCTTAGGTTAGAAAAGATTTAGTTGGAGCAATCAAGGGTAATTTTGAGTGGAAATCAGAATGAGTATTTTCCAGAACATCCCGCGGTTAGTTTCGAAGCTACAGCCCAGCGTCTTCATTCAGGGACCACGCACCCGTAGAGAGATTGGGAATATGCTACCGGGAGGCCAAAACAGCTAGACGTAATGTGAGTGTTGACATCGAGAACTACTTCATTAGGCTGTGGACTCTTTGCACTAATGAATATTCGATAGAAGTACGTGATTCAAATGACCGTGATGGCAGTGATGCGAAGTTGTTTTTTTCCGGCAGTACGTCACGGATCAAAAGGGACATGAAAATGGCAATAAATTTTAATGATGAAAACTACGATAATCTTCGGTGTCTAAAGGTCATCACTTTGAGATATGAATTAAAGAGGTAATTAGTATTTTAGTTCTGCTTGAAAATCAACTTTCGAAAAAAATCTATCTAATACCAACAAAATGAGAGAGAGAGAGAGAGAGAGAGGAGGGGGAGGAGGAGAAGGTGGGGGTGGGAAGAGAGAGCAAGAGAGCGAGAGACTTAGGTAATTTAATTTGCCCAACATAACTTAGAGAGCAATTTTCAGTCGGCGGGGAAAGTTTCAGAGCTATGAAGGGAAGTTGTGTCATATAATACAAAACTTTCCACCTTGTGTTACTTCCTTTCCGACGCGTCTCCCACTGCCAATGTTAAGAGAGAGAGAGAGAGAGAGAGAGAGAGAGAGAGAGAGAGAGAGAGAGAGAGTAATGTAGCCCCTTCAGCAAACGTCATTTTCCTAAAAGCTGCAGCTGCATAATACATTCTCAGTATGCAAGTAAATGGAAGTCCCCTCGTGAAGAAAGAAAAAAAAAAGATATAGAAAGTAGCACTTGTAAAACTTGTTAAGAGAATTCTGACTTAAGTGAAAAAAAATGGAAAGTAAAAAAGAAAGACAAACTTTGGAGATCGTAGTGAGTGTGTGTGTGTGTGTGTGTGTGTGTGTGTGTGTGTGTGTGTGTGTGTGTGTGTGTGTGTGTGTCGCTGTAATTATGGATACACGAAACATGAAGACGCTTACAAAGAAGTCATTATTTTTATTTTAAGAGGTAACAGAACCGCTGGAATTATAGAGTCAGGCAAACGCCCACCGGAGCTCCCACCTCCCACCATTCCTCCCACACATTGCCTCTCCTAACCCCCTTCCCTCCCACACACTGACACTCCTACTCCCACCTTCCCCCCTGCCTCTTCCACCCTCACTTCCCGCCTACTCACAGCTCACACCCTCGCCCTCCTTTCCAGCCTCGCCAACACATGAAAGTAGTAAAGATCTATGGACGAGACCAAAAAAGAAAAAAAAGACCAAAGTTTCCCAAGGGTCCTAAAAGACTAAAGTTCCCCTCTCCCGTCCCATTTAAAATTAACGAACCTTTACAGATCCAAGTTTGTACAAAAAAAAGGTAAACGTTTTCTTTTTTATCAGTGGCCTTTGTTTCCTGCCGGTGTTGTGGAGACTCTTCCAACAATCGCTGCCGTGCCGGCCACGCCAACGCATGAGCACCGTCACTGTTGTCATGGCAGAAATGCCGCTCCCGTTTCTACTCACTCTATCAACAAAAATCATAAATGTTTTTTATACATGAAAGCAGAATATTTTACTTGTTTTCAACATAGGTTCATTTTAATATTTCCAATTCCGATAATTCTGCATTTGTTAACTTTATTCTTTTATGTCTATGAACCACCGACCTTTAGAGAATTTAGGAATGAATCTGGTCTCTGATATTATATATATATATATATATATATATATATATATATATATATATATATATATATATATATATATATATATATATATATATATATATATATACACATATATACATATACACACACACACACACACACACACACACACACACACACACACACACACACACACACACACACACACACACACACACACACACACACACACAGAGCTTCCCTTATTTCGACATACTTCCACAATTAAACAAGCTCCTGCAACACTCACGTTAACACCTTCAAACCTCCCCACATACACCCACGCTCTCAATAATCAGGCTTACAACACTTCCCCTCCTCACACCCATGCTCGCTCTCGTAATGGACTTGGTACGTACATTTACCACAGGACTCTCTCGTAATATCCGCGTCCATAGCTCACCATCCTCCACACACCCACGCCTACATCCTGCACTAACGCCCAAGCCCACATCTATTTCTCACAAACACCCACACACAGACACACTTCCTCAACACCCTGATCCACACTTTCTCTACTTAACCTCACTCCCACCCACACACGACCTCAACAATAACATCATTTTCATACCTGCGCGCTCCCTCTCATTGGTCGTCCGCTCCCTCACCCCCTTCCTTCTCTCCCTCTCTTAGTCCTCATACATAACCGTCCTTCCTCATAACCTGACCCTCACACACACACACACACACACACACACACACACACACACACACACACAACCACACCCTTACCTGCTCCCTTATTCACCCCATCTCGCGCGTCTCCCCTCCTCCTCCTCCCTCTCCCTCATCCGCCCCTTCCAGAAACGGTAAACAATAGAAGCAATCAACGGGAGAACGATTAGGGTTAAGTGCATTAATTTTTCACTAAGTGTTTTCAAATTTGACTCATATTTCCCATCGCCCTCTTTTTTTTCTTCTTTTCTGCCATTATTTCGCTTTCTTTTCCTCTTTCCCGCCCTTGCACTCCCTACTAACCCTGACTATTTAAATTCTTATCTCCCATATTCTTCTTTGTCCCCAGATTTCCTCCTATAAATAGCACTGACTTATTCCATTCTTACCCCCTTCTCTTTTTTCCTCTTTCCCTACTAACCTTATTATTTATTTCCTTACTCTTTCTCCTTTCTTCGCCCTCGCATTCCCTACTAACCCTAAGTATTTCTATTATAACCTCCTCTTTTCTTCTCTGCCACAGAATTCCCTGGCAGCCCTGATTCTTTTCAATTCTTACTTCCTTCTGTTTGCTTCTTCCCCGCACTTTACATTCCTTACTATAGTACTCCCATTTGAAACTGGCCAGTGGGGTGTCGGCCGGGGCGGGTCTCTCCCTCTGTACCACACTGCCACATCGCTGTCTAGTTGTCGGATAAGAGCCAAGATGTGACGCGGACCCACCATTGTAAGACTCATTTTTCTATCCTAATCTCACTCTATTCTTCTCCGCCCTCACAATCCCAACTACCACTGACTTTCTCTTTACTTTTTCCATTGTTATCGTTATCATTATTATTATCAAACACGGAGCAAAAGGTATAGTCGGGGTAATACAAATGCAATGAGTTATAAAGTCTGTCACCCCGAAGCACGTTAATAGAGATTCAAGGATAAAGGAAACAAAGAAAAGATGCAGTAGAAACAAACAAAAACAAAGAATCATTAAGGTCAGGGAGACTAAACGGATCAGGCAGAAAGAGCTCAGCGCGAGAAAATAGAGCGACATTCAATCATTTTTAAATTATCATGATGGAGCATTACAGAGTGAGGATTAACTATTTATGATTACCGTGTTACCACTAAATTTATACCTGATATCCCTGCCCCCCCCCTCTCTCTCTCCCTCTCCGTCTCTCTCTCTCTCTCTCTCTCTCTCTCTCTCTCTCTTACTCCCATTTTTTTCCTTCTTTTCTTTTTCGTTCCTCCTTTCCCCCTCATTTCACTACTTTTATCTTTTCCCTATTGCTTTTTTTCTTTTTTCTTCACCTATTCTTGCCATTCTTAACTTAATTCTTAAATTCTAAACTTTCTCACATTTTTATTTTCCATTCCTTTAACACTTCGCCTTTTACTTTTTCGACTCTACTTATTTACATTTATATCTGCTACTCATTTACTTATTTACAACCTATCTATCTATCTATCTATCTATCTATCTTTTCTATCTGTTTCCACATTATATCTCTCCTATTCGATGTATCATTGAGTCCTTTTTTTTTTTGCCTCATCTACACATCCTATATATCCACTGCCGTTCTTCATTAGCGTCATCTCATCTTCCTTTCCGTGTTCTTCCTTCCCTCGGCTATAATCCCTCCTATCCTCCCTTCCTTCCCTCTTGGTTACCTGATCCCTTCACACTTCCCAGTAAAGCGTCTTATGAGCTAATTAAGGACTGGCTTTTATTGATGTGCTTCAGAGACAATAACTATAATCGCATAAGTGGTTTGAGTATTTCTTAGTCTAATGAGTTTCTTTGTTTTTTGTTTTATCTTTGTGTGAGTGTGTGGGGGGGGGTAGGGGGGTAAGTGTGTGTGGGGGGGGGGTAGGGGGGTAAGTGTGTGTGTGGGGGGAGGGGAGTGTGTGAGTGAGTGAGTGTGTGTGGGAGTATGTAAGTGTGTAAGTGTGTGTGTGTGTGTGTGTGTGCAACTATTAATACCACTCTATACACGTAGTTTCTTACATTTTCAACATCACAACCACCACCACCACCACCACCACTATCATAATCACCACTACCACA